>NC_092719.1:162845365-163194505 GCF_047496885.1 Scyliorhinus torazame | reverse complement strand
ATCCGATCCCCTATATTCGGGTATGACCAGACCCCAGCGACCTATGAGACCAGAATAATAAAACATGCACTTGCGTTTTTCTGTAAATAAAAGATGTACAAAACGTGTTATGAACAAAAAAATGTATGATCCTGAGCTTGACTGCCAAGCCAGGAAAGAGTATATGGAATGTTATGATTGTTGTTGTATGTTTTAGAGAGATAGGATGATGCAATGCTTGATGAGTGTATTTAGGTAAAATTAGAGGTTCCAAGTTTTTATTTTGTAGATACATGCCCCTGCCTGACATAGCGCCCTCAAGAATTGTTTAGGTAAATTTTTGTGCATAGCTAGGGTCAGAGTAGTGGCCATGTAGGAGGTGTCCCCCGGTCAGGGAACGGAAAGGACCCGTTAGGATCACAAGGAGGAACTGTAGCCACCTAAAATGGCTGATTCCCTATTAATTTGGCCAAAACCCGATTTACAATGGCTAACCGAAAAGGCTGATGGGAAAAGCAGCCAACAGGACACAAACGGACAGCTGCAGACAGTATAGCGTATTCGGCTCTGGGGAAGTCGGCCCAGATCGATACCTAAGACTATTAGCAGCACATCAACACAGACATCTGCAGTTTAATCGGCTATCCCCGGGAACAATTGCAACATATTAGCAATTGAATGCCGAGCCAGACCTCTCGGCGCCTGCAGTAGCCGAAACAAAGACAGGTGAACGACCACCCCCCGATCGAGGAATCGCCCCATTATTGGAGCATATCGAACCCAGTGATTGGGAACAAGTCCAATCGCTGGGGACTCAGGGTCAAGGGCCGCCCCAAGAGGCAGGAAGCCCCTGGGCCCTATAAATTGAGGGGCCAAGTTCAGATCGCTCTCTCTCTCCCTTCTTCTCCTGCTCGCAACCTTCGCAAGAACATCGACCAGAAACAGTAAGTCTGACTCCAGCGATCGCTACCCGATAGAGATTCCTAGCCATCGACCCGTATCAGCCTTTTGAATCCCGCAGGCCAGATCCAATTCGATAAACCATTCGTTTCCCTGACCTGGTGGGCCATCCCCAAAAGTTAAGTATTGGCCAGTAGTGGTAGGTTTTGATATAGATAGTAGGATTATTGTGTAAGCATTGATTGCTGTACATTATAAATGACCGTTGATTTCAATCTTACTAAGTGGTGTGCTGACTTATTAATCATAACTCAAGCTTGAACCACGTGGCGGTATCAGAAAGATACCTGGCGACTCGTGAGCAAAGGTGACATAATCAGAGGTAACAAAACTAAGGCTAATAAGAGCAACAAACTGCACGATGGGATTTGAACTCATATCACTGAATTATTCATCCAAATCTCTGTTACTAATAAAGTAACAGGGTGGCATGGTGGCACAGTGGTTACCACTGCTGCCTCACAGCGCCAGGTACCCAGGTTCAATTCCAGCCTTGGATGACTGTTTGTGTGGAGTTTGCACTTTCTCCCCGTGTCTGCATGAGCTTGGGTTGCTTGTCACCATGGGGACAGGGGGTGCCCAGGTTGAGATTTACTGGGAGCAAGTTGCGAAATGTTCTCACCTGAAATCAAAGCAAGAGCGACTGGGCTGACGGTGGATAGGTTTTAGGTCCCTCAGTTTTTGGACAGAAAGAAAGCGAGGGAGAGAGAGAGAGAGAGAGAGAGAGAAAACTCACAGAGTCTAAAGACTACAGTTGGTGTGGCCAGCAGAGTGGAGAACGCTAAAAGCCCTTTACAGGCTACCAGGTAGAATACGGGAGAGAGGACAATCTCTGGTTGACGAAACACATCCCATAATAAAGTGAAGATTTTCCCTGGCAAGACCGAGGGGAGAATTCGGCAAAATGGACTTTGCTGTTGGTAGCCAATTTGCAAATTCTCGAAAAACTGGGGTATGTTACTTTCGCTGGTCACTCACGTTGACCCATTGGAAGCCAGGGTCGACTGTGGACTGTAATCCTGTGGAGAATGTGTGTAACGCATGTAGTGATATCATGGTTGTGTTGTAATTCACCGACTGACCATTAGGAGTCTCATTAGTATCTCAGTGAATGTTAGAGGCAGGTGACTTCAGGCTGACTCGGGAGCTGGGCGAGAGATAGTGGTTTTTGCATGTTCAGGCTGTTATTCATTTGTTGTTTTGAAAAATTTGACCCAGAGTTAATATTAATAAATTGTTTATAGCTTTAGCTACAAGTGTTCTTGAAATTTAAATCAAGCCTTGTTGGGGAGGGGGAGCGGAGGGGGTGGGGGAGCTGTGGGCGGAGGGGGTCGGGGTGGGGATCGGTGGAGGGTGTCGGGGAGGGGGGGGGGGGGGCGGAGGTTATCGGGGAGGGAGGGGGGCGGAGGTAATCGGGGAGGGAGGGGGCGGTGGAGGTAATCGGGGAGGGAGGGGGCGACGGAGGTTATCGGGGAGGGAGGGGGGGGCAGAGGCTATCGGGGAGGGAGGGGGCATGGAGGTTATCGGAGAGGGAGGAGGGGTGGAGGTAATCGGGGAGGGAGGGGGGGCGGAGGTTATCGGGGAGGGGGGTGGAGGTTATCGGGGCAGGAGGGAGGGGGGGCGGAGGTTATCGGGGAGGGGGGGGCGGAGGTTATCGGGGAGGGGGGGCGGAGGTTATCGGGGGGAGGGGGGTCGGAGGTTATCGGGGAGGGAAGGGGGAGGGGTTTCGGAGGTTAACGGGGGAGGGGGTGCGGAGGTTAATGGGGAGGGGGGCGGAGGTTAACGGGGGGGCGGAGGTTAACGGGGGGAGGGGGCGGAGGTTATCGGGGGAGGGGGCGGAGGTTATCGGGTGGAGGGGCGGAGGTTATCGGGGGGAGGGGGCGGAGGTTATCGGGGGGAGCGGGGCGGAGGTTATCGGGGAGGGAGGCCGGCGGAGGTTATCGGGGAGGGAGGGGGGGCGGAGGTTATCGGGGGGAGGGGCGGAGGTTATCGGGGGGAGGGGCGGAGGTTATGGGGGGGAGGGGGCGGAGGTTATCGGGGGGAGCGGGGCGGAGGTTGTCGGGGAGGGAGGCCGGCGGAGGTTATCGGGGAGGGAGGGGGGCGGAGGTTATCGGGGAGGGGGGGCTGAGGTTATCGGGGAGGCAGGGGGGGGCGGAGGTTATCGGGGAGGGAGGGAGGGGGCAGAGGTTATCTGAGGGGTGGGGGGTTGGAGGATATGGTTAAAAAAAAAGAAGAAAAAAAAATTTAAATCAGGCCATCTGACAACATTATATGCTGGATGAGCAGATTCTTTGGGGTGGAGGACAGGTGTGCGAAGTGTGCGGGGGTGGGGGGGGGTGGGGGTGGCAGCGAACCATGTCCACATGTTCTAGGCGTGTCCAAAACTGAGGGGATTTTGGCTGGGGTTTGCCGACACCATGTCCACGGTATTAAATACGAGGGTGGCAATGAGTCCGGAGGTGGCAATTTTTGGGGTATCGCAGGACCCAGGAATCCAGGAGGAGTAAGAGGCAGATGTTCTGGGCTTTGCTTCCCTGGTAGCCCAGCGGCGTATATTGCTGGTGTGGAGGAACTCAAAGCCCCCGAAATCGGAGACCTGGCTTTTAGACATGGCAGGCTTCCTCTGCCTGGAGAAAATTAAGTTCGCCATGAGAGGGTCTCTGCTGGGGTTCGCCCGGAGGTAGTAACCATTCGTCGGCTTCCTCGCAGAGAACTAATCGTCAGCAGAAAGGGGGGGTGGAGGGGGGGTTAGGCTAGTGTAGGTTAGGGGGGTAAGTAATGGTAGTACTTGCGGGAGAGGGTGGCGGAATTTGCACTATGTATATATTTCTCTTGTTATTTATATTGTTGACTTTGTTGCTGTTAAATTGCCAAAGAAAATACCTCAATAAAACGTTTAATAAAAAAAAAGAACATTATATGGTACCAGGCCTGGATGGTATAAACACTGAGAAAAAACTATCACCAAGCTTGCCACGCGATCCTTAGAGATATGAAGATTTTGTAGACTGCAAATGAAGATAGTAACAATTTTAACAAAGTAATTTGAAGATTTGATGGACATTGCACCCCCAGAAAGAATGAAATTTAGGCATTCTATGTGTTTAGATTATGTTCACAGAAAAACAAAGAATCCATAGATCATTTCATCACTGATTTAAAGTTAAACTCTAAAACCTGTAATTTTTCTGCGGTGGAATCTTCCATGATTCGGGACCAAATTGTGTTTGGTGTGAATTAAAATAAGCTGAGGGAACAGTTGCTGAAGGAATCAGAGCTGTCTTTGGAACAAACAGTTAAGATTTGTCAGGCACACAAGCTAGCAGCGCAGCATTCTAAAATGTTTCTCAGTAATGGCGGCGTCTTCTTGGAGGAAAACACTCCGGTTGCCGCTCTTTCTCCAAAAAGGCAGGAAACTTCGGAAAAAGGGAGGGAAAGTTCCTGCAACTCCTCGCACACCAACAAGCAGGTTAAAAATCAGGATGAAGTATTTCTGTGTAAAACATGTGGTCAAACGCACAAATTAAGGCAGTGTCCAGCATTTGGCAAGTTTTGTTCCAGATGCAAAGGAAAAAAACTCACTTTACTCAGAATTGTTACTCTGAGCTCAACCCCAGATCAGTCAGCACAGTGGAAGACACATCATTGTTTGTTGGAGTAAAAACAGAGAAGAATAATTTTTTGGAGACATCAAATAATTCTCCAGCACATAAAAAAATGCAAACTGATGCTCCATTTAAAATACATGGAGTTGATGAGGAAAGGGGATGTAGTGATATCATGGTTGTGTTGTAATTCACCGACTGATCATCAGGAGTCTCATTAGTATATAAGTGAATGTTAGAGTAAGGTGACCTCAGACTGACGAGGGTGCTGGGAGAGAGATCGTGGTTTGTGCATGTTCATCTGTTATTCATCTGTTGTTTTGTATATATTTGCCTCACAGTTAATGTTAATAAATCGCTTATAGCTTTAGCTACAAGTGTTCTTGTAATATAAATCAGGCCACCCGACTAGAACATTACAACACATATGTTGTAAGGTTAGCATTAATAAGGGTTAATATTTCTGTAGTTTAGAGTATTGGGTTTTTACATTAACATCTTAAAACTTCAAATCTCGTCATTAAATGTCTTTAAGTGGTGGAGGAGAATTAAAACATCTTTGAAAAGTTATCAGTCTCTACGTGGATTGTAACAATGGATATGGAACCATTGGTTGATAAAACTGCTTGTTAGAAACAGAACAATCAATTCTTACAACCAGTCATCTAAGAATCAGAAATGGTCACATATGATGGAAGCTTCAGCTCATCTAAGGGGGCAAATGGTAATGAAAGCAGCCGATTGAGAGTGAACAGAAATAAACAACCCATAGTAGTAAGAATTCAAAGAGATGTGTTTGGGGCTGGGTAAGGATGGAAGGAGGAAAAATCAAAGGACAAATACAGCAAAAAATAACTGCAGAATTGATACTCGTTAAGAAATCATCGTACATCCACAAGCTTCCTGTGAATACAAACCACTTACCATAGAATCCCTATCATTTCATATAATTCCTACAGTGCAGAAGGAGGCCATTCGGCCCATCCAGTCTGCACCAACCCTCTGAAAAAGCACCCTAACTTGGCCCAAGCCCCCACCCTATCCTCGTAACCCAGTATCCCCACCTAACCTTTTGGACACTAAGGGGAAATTTAGCAAGGCCAATCCACCTAACCTGCACATCTTTGGACTGTGGGAGGAAACTGGAGAACCTGGAGGAAACCCATGCAGACACAGGGAGAGCATACAAGCTCCATACAATCAGTCACCCAAGGCTGGAATTGAACCCGGGTCCCTGGCACTGTGAAGCAGCAGTGCTAACCACTGTGCCGCTGTTGTCACATTCAGTCATCTAAGCTGTATGTAAGTACAGGTTGAGTCCCCCTTATTCGCAATTCTCGAGGCCAAGAGTGTCTCGGAATCCGTAATTTTTCGAATTTTGGAATACCAAGCTGCAAAGACCCTCGGACACCGCTCGGAGTTACTGGTTGGTGCTGTGTCCGACGGAGGGTACGTAGTTTCCCTCCCGACAGGGAATCAGGTCGCGGGTTCAATTCTTTTGGTGCAATAAACTTGTGCCGTCAATCTGCTTGGGTGTTTGGCTAAGGAACAGGACACAATGCTGGGATAACTGACACTGACAAGGTGCGGATTGCAGAATTTTTCGGATTTTGGAATTTCGAATAACGGATACTCAACTTGTAATATATTTCAACAAGACATTGTAACATATTTTACTGAAAATCATTTGGTGCTGAGGCCAGGATTTTATTGGCGCTTCAGGTGGGAAAAATGGCGTGGAAGCTGCCGGCGCCAACAGCAGCTTTCCCCCCCATACAGTTCGGCTGGTAGCGAAAGAAACGTGAAGGGACGGGTCCCACAACCAGGAAAGACGTTCCTGATAGCGTAGGAGTCTAGAACCAGGGCTCACAGTCTAAGGATACGGGTAAACCATTTACAACAGAGTTGAGGAGAAATTTCTTCACCCAGAGAGTGGCCAGCCTGTGGAATTCTCTACTACAGAAAGCATTTGAGACCAAAACACTGTATTTTTCAGGAAGGAGTTAGATATGGCACTTGGGGTGAAAGGGATAAAAGAATATTGGGGAAAGTAGGAACAGACTACTGGGTCGGATGATCAGCCATGGTCATAATAAATGGTGGAGCAGGTCAGAAGGGCTGAATGGCCTCCTCCTGCTTGTAGTTTTGAAGTTTCTATATAATGCTGATGGGACAGGTTGATTCAACCCGCCCGCCTGCGAGTTAGGTTTTCAAAGATCGGGGATTTTCCGTACCCACTGTGGCCTGTTTCGCCTTTGGCTGGCTGCGTGATCTCCTGGTCCCACCGGGGCGAGGAAACCTGCGGTGGGGGTTCACTGTCTGTGAGACTGGAAAATCCCACTGGTGAGAACGACTATAAAATCCCCCTCCCTCAGGGCACGCTGATACAAAAAACTAAAAATAGACCCCCCCCCCCCCCAAAACAACATCCCCCCCCCCACCCCCAAGTAACATCCCCCCCAATAATGGATCTCCCCCCAAACAACATACCCCCACCCCCAAGTAACACCTCCCCCCTCCTCAATGGAACACCACCCCATGCAACATCCCCCCCATCACACCCATCCCATGGAACATCACCCCACACAACACCCCCATCAGCACTGCCCCTGGGCACTGCCTGTGCAGTGCAAAGGGGCAATGCCAAGGGCAGTAGCCAAGCAGTGACTCTCTCCCCACTGAGCAATGCACTCACTTGAACTCCTCTGGCATGTTCTGCTCACCATATGCACAGGTACGCCATGGGAGACCTGTCTTAATTCATGTCGCGTGTTCTCACGCCATTGTCGGGATGCCCATTGCATTGGTGGGGGGGAGGGGTGATGACAATGGCGTTAATTGCATTTTGGGCCTCCTCTTGGCTCCCGTCGCCATTCACGCATGCTGCGAACAGGAGCGCAAAATCACAGGCAGAGTGACTAAGTTTTCGAAAAGTAATAAAAGCGCTACCACCCTAGATGTTTTCTTGAATGGTCTTTACCTTATGGGGCATGTAAAGAAAATGATAAAAATCTGAAATGAGAAGTCCTCTGCAAGGGCATCGAAAACCTTTTCCTGCTGTCTCCTGTCATGATATGCAAATATGCACATAATGAGATACAGACAGGCAGCTAATGAACACAGAGAACAGGACATAACCAATCAGCAGGCAGAACACTTGCGGGTGGTTTCCCACTATAATAGGCATGAGGAACTCACACTCCGCCTCTTTCCACTGGGGACATCTACAGAGTGAGTCCGGTGTATCTATCACATAACATCTCCAGCACGTGGCTAAGAGCTAGTCTGGTTCAGTCAGACAGAGTAATCACACTTAGGTTAGCAGAGAGTCGAACTCACAGAGAACTGAGCTAACTGTGTGACAGGTTCAAGAAATCAAATTGAACTTCAAGGTCTGGAGCCTATTTCAGTTACAACTGCATCCAGTTGCAGACAGTGTTATCTCAGTGTGCTTAACACAACATGGCACCAGTAGACTGCTATCCCTCGGTGGTTTACTTCAATCTGTTCCGTGACAATCAGCAAATGTATCCCGGCACCATGGAGAAGATCCAGGCTCCTCAACCGCTGCGGACCTCCGGCAATCTCAGTGCCAACTGGTGGACTTTCAAGCAAAGGTTTCTGCTGTACATCGAAGCCTCAGACCTCGAGGGTGCGTCTGATGCAAGAAAGATCGCGCTTCTCCTCTCAACTGCGGGGGATCAAGCCATTGAACTCTTCAACTCGTTTAACTTCACCGAAAGCCAGGACAAGACAAAGTTTCAGACTATCCTGGACAAGTTTGATACTTATTGTGAAGTGGACACCAATTAAATCTTCGAGCGCTATATATTTAAACAACGCCTACAAGGTAAAGATGAATCTTTCAATGCCTTCTTAACTAATCTCTGTCTACTAGCGCTGTCCTGCAACTTTGGTGATATTGCTGACTCCATGATCAGAGACCAAATCGTTTTTGGCGTTCACTCTGATCCGCTGATAGAGCAGCTTTTAATAATCAAGCATATGACCCTGTCAGTCGCGATTGAAAAATGTACAGTGCATGAGCACGCACAAAAATCGGTATTCCCAATACAAATTGGCTGAAAATGAGAAACTTGCCTCCCATGAGGCAGAGAGGGTGCAGGCCATCGCCCGGATGCAGCGCATTGATGAAAGCGGCCATTTCGCACGCTCTTCCCGGAGCCCCACGTATGCGCGATGCGAATGGGATAACGAAGCGGCCGATCACCACACTGTCTGCCGACGGTACTGCGCATGTGCAATGACACACGGAGCGTAACAACGTCATGATGAGCCCGAACTGCAGCACCGCACACATAAAGAAACACTGCCCTGCAAGAAGCAGGCGCTGTTTAAATTGTGGAAAGCCTGGACACTTTGCAGCCTTGTGCAGGTCTGCACCACCAGTCAAGGGCCAGCGCTCCCAATCCCAACGCAGGCACATTCGGAATGTCCAACAAGGTTTACAGGATTCTGATCCTGGCAGTACAACGGATCCAGAGGACGATTGCCTGGAGAGACCCTACCATGTGGGCATCATTACCACACGTGAACATGCCTCACCGACATCATCACGGAGCCTGCCCATCCTCACTGTGGATTCTGCAGACGAATGGTGTGCCGTGATGCAAATAAATCAATGCTCTATCCAGTTCAAGTTGGACACTGGTGCTTCTGCCAATCTCCTTTCACTGACAGATTTCAACTGCATCAAGAAGCCACCCAAGCTCCTTTCAGCAGCCTGCCAGCTCCTGGACTATAACGGCAATGCCATCACAGCACTGGGATCCTGCCATCTGCTTGTCTCCAACAGGAGCATTCGCGCAAGGCTAAGTTTGAAATCGTCAAGCCAGACAGGGCCTCCCTGCTCGGTGCACATGCATGCAAACAGCTAAACCTTGTGCAGCAGGTCTACACAATGACCTCCCCCAACGTGGATCTTCAAGCCGGCATTGACAACATCCTCGCTCAGTGTCTGGATTTGTTTGATGGGATGGGCACTCTGCCATATCGGTACAAGATCCAGCTACGGCCTGATGCCACGCCTGTGGTCCACGCAGCATGCCGGGTCCCAGCTCCACTGAAGGAGCGCCTGAAGGCTCAGCTAAAAGATCTTCAGGACCAGCGCATCATCTCCAAAGTTACAGAACCGACTGACTGGGTCAGCTCGATGGTCTGTGTAAAAAAGCCTGCGGGGGAGCTGCGCATCTGCATTGATCCCAAGGATCTCAACCAGAATATAATGCGGGAACACCACCCCATCCCGAAGCAAGAGGAACTAACAAGTGACTGGGGCAGGGGCTGGTTTAGCACAGGGCTTAATCGCTGGCTTTGAAAGCAGACCAAGGCAGGCCAGCAGCACGGTTCAATTCCCGTACCAGCCTCCCCGAACAGGCGCCGGAATGTGGCGACTAGGGGCTTTTCACAGTAACTTCATTTGAAGCCTACTTGTGACAATAAGCGATTTTCATTTCACATGGCACACGCCCGGTTTTTCATGAAGTTAGATGCGTCACATGGATTCTGGCAAATCCAGCTGGATGAGTCCAGCAGAAGACTCTGCACCTTCAACACACCGTTTGGCAGGTACTGCTATAATCGTATGCCATTCGGCATTGACTCGGTCTCGGAGATCTTCCATAGAATCATGGAGCAGATGATGGTCGGCATTGAAGGGATTCGTGTGTATGAGAACGACGTTATCATTTGGTCCATGACCCCCGAAAATCACATCTCTCCTCTCCAGCAGGTATTCCGCCGTGTCCATGCCAATGGCTTCAAGCTGAACAGGGCCAAGTGTTGCTTTGGCATGTCGACACTTAAGTTCTTAGGTGACCAGATATCTCAGCAGTGTGTGCGTCCGGACACAGACAAGGTCAAGGCCATCGAAGCCATGAAGACCCCTGAAGACAAGAAGGCGGTGCTGCGCTTCCTAGGCAGGGTAATCTTTTTGGGCAAGTTTATCCCAAACCTGGCCTCACACACCACGGCCCTCAGACACTTGGTGAAAAAGTCTACTGCTTTTGACTGGCAGGCAGCTCATCAAGCACAGTGGTTGGAGCTGAAGGCCAAGCTCACCACTGCACCTGTATTGGCATTTTTTGACCCTGACAATGAAACACAAATCTCGACAGATGCGAACCAGGACGGCATTGGCGCAGTGTTGCTCCAGCGCGATGACACCTCATCCTGGGCACCGGTTGCCTACGCATCACAGGCGATGACACCCACCGAGCAGCGGTACGCCCAAATTGAAAAAGAATGCCTGGGCCTTCTCACTGGAATTCTCAAGTTCCACGATTATGTCTACGGCCTGCCGACGTTCACTGTCGAGACGGACCACAGGCCTCTGGTCCACACTATGCAGAAGGACCTGAATGACATGACACCCCGGCTGCAGCGCATCCTCCTCAGGCTCAGAAGGTACGACTTTGAGCTCGTGTACACGCCTGGCAAGGAGCTCATTATTGCGGATGCCTTGTCCCGCTCCATAACCTTGCCTGCTGACCCGCCGGCATTCATCCAGCAGATCGAATCACAGGTGCAGCTGTGGGCCAGCAACCTCCCGGCGTCGGATGAAAAGGTGATTCGCATTCGCGAGAAGACAGCCAAAGACCCTCTTCTGCAGCGCGTCATGCGCCGCCTCGCCAGTGGCTGGCAAAAAGGCCATGCCCTCAATTCTTCAATGTGAAGGACGTCCTGATGGTGATTGATGGTATCCTCCTCAAGCTGGACCGCATTGTCATTCCACTCAGTCTCCAGAGCTTGGTGCTCCGGCAAATCCACGAGGGACATCTGGGTGTCGAGAAGTGCAGGCGCAGAGCCAGGCAGACTGTCTACTGGCCCGGTATTAGCCAGGACATCTCGAACATGGTCCTCAACTGTGCGACCTGTCAACGCTTCCAGCCAGCACAGAGCAAGGAGACGCTGCAGCTGCACAAAATCAGGACCTCCCCGTGGTCCTAGGTGGGCATCGACCTCTTTCACGCCAATGGTCGTGATTATGTGTTAATCATTGATTATTTTTCCAACTACCCAGATGTCGTGAAGCTCTCGGACCTCACATCCAAGACCGTCATCAAGGCCTGTAAGGAGACGTTCTCCAGGCATGGTATTCCACTCACTGTCATGAGTGACAATGGTCCTTGCTTCAGCAGCCAAGAGTGATCAAGATTTGTCCAGCTATATCAGTTTTATCACGTCACTTCCAGCCCACATTACCCGCAGTCCAACGGGAAGGTTGAGAAAGGGTGCGAATTCTGACGTCAACCTTGTGCTGCTTGCGTACAGGGCAACCCCTCTGTCTACCGGCATGTCACTGGCTCAACTCCTGATGAACAGGGACCTGCGGAGGCTCTTCCAGCCATACACTTGCCTGACCTGGATCACCTCCCAGTGCTGCAGAAGGTGCAGAAACTCAGGGACCTGCAAAAGCAGAACTTTGATGCTCATGCCACTGATTTGCCTGTGCTACTCCCCGGCGGATGCTGTTCGGATCAAGCTACCTGATGGAGGCTGGTCAGCTCCAGCTGATGTTGTTTGACAGGCTGCTCCTCGATCGTATGTTGTGCGTATGGCTGATGACTCTGTTGTGCGGCACAACAGACGGGCACTGCGCACTGTTGCCCGCCCGCAACCACATTCTTCGTTGTTTCCATCTGTTATTGTGCCACCTCCTGATACCTCGAACCACAAGGCCACCAGTCCGGCTTCAATCCCGTCTATCAAGGCACCGTCGTCCCCACTAACACCTCTCCGGCGGTCGACCAGGATCAGACGCAAGCACCAGAGACTGGACTTATGAACATTTGTTTTGTTTGCTATGCTCTGTTTTCGCACATTAGACACCTGTTTTCACATGTCCTTTTGTTCCCATCTGCCATTCTATGTAAATAAGTTAGTTTTTCGGCCTACACATGTAAATACTTTCACATATGCTGCAGAAAATACATTTCAAAAGGGGAGATGTCATGATATGCAGACATGCACATAATGAGATACAGACAGGCAGCTAATGAACACAGAGAGCAGGACATAACCAATCAGCAGGCAGAACACTTGGGGATGGTTTCCCACTATAATAGGCATGAGGCACTCACACTCCGCCTCTTTCCACTGGGGACATCTACAGAGTGAGTCAGGTGTATGTATCACATAACATCTACAGCACGTGGCTAAGAGCTAGGCTGGTTCAGTCAGAGTAATCACACTTAGGTTAGCAGAGAGTCGAACTCACAGAGAACTGAGCTAACTGTGTGACAGGTTCAACAAATCAAATTGAACGAACTTCAAGGTCTGGAGTGTATTTCAGTTATAGCTGCATCCAGTTGCAGCCCGTGTTATCTCAGTGTGCTTAACGTGACATGGCACCAGTAGACTGCTATCCCTAGGTGGTTTACTTCAATCTGTTCCGTTACAATCAGCAAATCTCCCATTGAAGATAAAATGCAAGGTAAAATGCTGCAACTACTACTGAAGTGGGCTCATAGCATTCTTAGAATGTGCAGTGTACTTGACATAACTAGGTTACATGATCCAGTTAAATCAGTGCATCAACAAAATATTTTACCATGGGTGTCCTGTTATGGAGGATAGGTTTTTCCCAATGGAACTGGAAGTGCATTATTTAGCATAATTTCTTGACAGTGAGAAATTCATTAACCATGACATTTCAGCTAAAGCTAACCATGTTTTGATGATGACACACACTGAAGCTGCACACTTATATTGTGGAGTACCATTAACTCTATAAGGTAACCTACAGACAGTGGAAATATAGATCCAGTATAAAAGAATCTGAAAAACTAACTAGCATGTTTGTACCTTAGTGAAGGGATGCAAGAAGTTTAATTGTTACTGTTTTTTTAAAGATTGCTGATGAAAAAAAACACCTTTAATATTAGCAGCTTATATGGTAACGCAAAGTACTAGAGATCTGTGCACATTATAAAGCAAGGTTGCCTGTATGTTTTGACCATATTAATTCAGTGCTACCACCTGCTGTTCATTATGCACTGTTACAAATAATAACTTACTCAATGGGTGCTTTCTTTGCTTTCAGCGTCCTGACTTTTGCACAATTAAACCATTTGTTGAAACCCGGAAGGTTTAGTGTGGTTGTACTGGGATGGCGGGAAGGGAGGAAAAGGAACCTGTGGCTTGCCTGCTTTGTTACATTGTGAATGTCAATTGGCAATGCAACAATCAGAGTCAGTAGGAATAATAACAACAAATGGTATTTATATTGCAGCTCTGACAGAGAAAATCGCTCCAAGGTGCTTCACGGAGACGTAAGGAAGATGGACACAGAACTAAAGATGGAGCAATTCTGTGGAGTGACCAAAAGATTGATCAAAGAGATAAGTTCTTATAAATGGATCGGAAAGCAGTGAGATAGAGGAGATTAGAGAGTCACGTCCCAGGCAGGCTAAAGGGACATGTGTCAGTGGTGAAGCAGAAAACGACTGGATAAAGAGGAGGCCTAAATTAAAGGAATGAAGAGGCATTGGGGTGGGGTGGAAAGGGGAGAAGGGTTGAGTAAAGGCTACTAGAGAGGGAGGGGGGCAGGGCTGTGGAGGGATTTAAACAGAGTGTTAAGAATTTTGCTTGTGGGGGAATTAATATAGGTCAGCAAGGATGAACCTGATGGTTAAAGGGACTTAGGAGTAGGATATCGACAAGAGTGCTTTGGATGAGTTTAAATTTTCAGGGAGATGGAAACTGGGAGGCTACCCAGGAAAACATGCTAGTAATCAAGTCTGGAGATGATAAAGTCACAAAGAAGAGTTTTGGAAGCAAGTGGGCTGAGGTGCAGAAAAGAGTTGAGTGCTGCTGCATGGAAGTAACATGGCATTATCACTTGCTATTTACCCACTTGAGGACTTTAGAGGTCATTCTACTTCCTCTCTTCCATTTGTTCTTCCCAAGCAATGTATCTGAATCCCCAGCACAAAATCTCAACTTTACTATGAGGGTAATGAGGGTAAATGTTTTAATTCTCCTCAGTCAATGTTCTTATATGCTTGCCAAATTAGATTCCCAGCTTCATTTTAACTTATGCCAAATTATGGGTAGTTTGTTGCTGTCGGCTCATACCCACTCGGAACCGAGTTCTCTGCCCACACACATTTCATTTCGGGCCCTGACAGCAGGCAGAGAGATGAATCTGTCAGTCTAAGCCATACTCAATCCAGAGATGTCCAGTGCACTATCCCCTTTGCAAACAATATTGTCATCATTCATTTTAGTTGGCTCCATCTCCTTGACCATCATCCCTTCACAATATGTGATATTTGGGGATTTAACGTCAACATTATAAATAAACATAAACTGTCTCTCTTTTGCAGACAAGCCAAAATATAATGCAAATGACAAATTATTCTTTTGAGATATTACAAGTTTGTGATTGAAGCGGAACTTGAATTAAATAAATTCATCGTTAAATTTGGTAACTATTTTTAAAATGAATATTAGTTGTTCTTAGCAATGCCATGAAATGAATTCCATGTCATCACCTCTTTATCATTCATCTATGCTCTTGCAGTCAGTGTATGATCTGTTTGCTACTGGGTTCTCTTGTGTTTGTCCTGAATGGAATTGCATAAAATATACAACACAGAAATTGGCCAATCCGTCCAACCAATCTATGCTAGTGTTTATAGTCCTCACAAGCATTTTCTCACTCTAAGGGCACGATTTAACCAAATGGGAACGATGTCCTATAGCTCACAGTGTCAAAAAACACAACGCTATCTACGTGTCTTGTGTTAGATATGGAGACTCAGCAGGGAACGTGTGGCTGAGGCCGCACTTAGTTCGATTTCCTGCACTGAGGAGCCTCGCTCGCCGAAGCTCCTCGGTGATCGGGAGGCCATTTAAAAATGGCCTCCCGATCTCTTGAGCCCCCAACGCGCCCCCCCCCCAAAGACAAAACTCACTGTAAGGGGGTCCCCGGAGCCTCGTCAACACCACCAGCGATCACCGTTGTGCAAAAAATGCCAGCTCGGCACCTTGGCAGTGCCAGTCTGGCACCATGGCAGTCCCCTGGCAGGGTGCCAGGCTGTCAGTGCCAGGGTGCCCATGTGGTACCAGCAGTGCCAGGGCACCATCCTGCCCAGAGCGCATGCACCTGGGGCCTCCAATGCTGTTCCATCTAGTTCCCGTTTGTGGAAACCAGGACTCAACGGCGCTCGCCCGTAGTCTCTAACGCAGGCATTGTCAAACTCAGGGGCACGTGGGCGGGTGTCAGGAGGGTCACGGAGCCGTCCGTCGTGGCGCTCCCAATCACGCAAATCTGCGCGCATCAGCCGGCTTTTAATAATGCTAGCTGCAAGCGGTCTTCAAAATGGCCAGGAACAGATTTTTAAAAATTCAGCCACACTGCGCATGCGTGCCCGAACATCGGTGATCGGGCACGCATGCGCAGTGAGGCCGCATATTTTAAAATTTGGTCGCAGCCTTTTTTTTTCAAGTTCGGGAGGGCCAAAGGTGCAAAGGGACCATTGGGGCCAAAGGGACCCAAAACCATTTCCTCCATTTTTGTCAGCAACAAACAAGGCAAGAAAAAATGGTGGGTCGCGCAAGCTGGCCAGCGTGGGCCGCAAAGGTTGGCCGGCTTGGGTCGCAAAGGTCGGCTGGGTGGGGCCCCGAAGGTTGGCCGGTTAGTTAAAAATGGGTCCCTGGAAAAAAAGTTTGAAAAACAATGCTCTAAGGTGAAGGGGACAGATACTAATGCCTTGATTAGTTCATGGAACTAAATAGTAAAATGAGACCAGCTGTCTCGCTCTAATATGCAGATTTGCCAAAATGTGATCCCGCCCACAATAATAATAATCTTTACTGTCACAAGTAGGCATACATTAACACTGAAATGAAGAAGTTACTGTGAAAAGCCCCTGGTCGCCACATTCTGGCGCCTGTTCGGGTACATGGAGGGAGAATTCAGAATGTCCAATTCACCTAACATCATGGGCTGGATTCTCTGCAGCCCCGCACAAAAATCGCGGCAGTCGCGGGGGCGGAAAATCCACTTTCACGCTGTAATCAGGCCCGGCGCCGGTCTGGCGATTCTGCGGGCCCCGAAAATCGGCGTGACCGGAGAGTACGGCATGCGGCTGGAGGGCCATTGCCAGAGGCCCGCCCAGCAATCCTCCGCTTCCGACATGCCGAGTTCCCGATGGTGTGGAACTAACCACCTATTGCCAGTCGGGATTCTCAGTCCACATCCACCCTCGTCAGGGGCAGGGGGATCGGAGTCCAAGGGGGGCCTTATAGGCGGCCGGGTATTAGATCTGCGCAGTTTCAGGCTCGTGTGCGCTGCCGATCGGTGGGGGGGGGGGGGTTGGGTCTCATTTCCCTGTGTGGCTCCATGGTCCAAGTTCGCCATGGAGCTCGGCGTGGCCGCTGGAGGCCACCGCCGTGCGCATGCGCGGACTCCGAACGGGAAGTGCGGGGGCCCGTATCTGTAGTATAGCTGCGAGATTTACTCCGGGTCCCTGCTAGCACCCTGCAGGGCATTAAATTAGTTCAACTTTTTAATAGGAATTTTGGGAATAAAACTCCACCGCTTTTACGCCGGCATGGGACATAGTCCCATTTTGGGAGAATCCAGCCCCATGTTTTTTGGGAGGTGTGGCCATCTAAAATGGCCACCCGCAAAGGGTAAAGGAATTGTGGTCAAGTCGGGACACAGACAGTACACAGCCTCTGTGTATTGTGCAAAGGAAAACCAGACCGAACTGAAACCTGCACCTGTTAAAAGGTCAATCACCAATTTCCCCAGGAAAATAGACTCAAGTTAAGGAATAGCAACAAGAGCAGAACCCCTGGCGACACCTCCCCTTATTTGTAAAGGCCCACGCACTTGGAACAATAATGGCTAGGACCCGCCCAGCCATCAAGGCACCCGCCCCCAATTGGCCAGTATCGATTAGAGTGATCGAGACTCTATCGATCCATTGGAACCTGAGTTAACCCCGCCCAAAAGGGCGCAAAAGAGGAGAAGGAGAAGAGGCCCTGCACACTAGGGATCGATCTCTTTTGGGACCAACCTGTTCCCCCACCAATCGCAGCATAACGACCAGCCAAGTTCAAGACCCGTGATCGCTACCTGAGAGAGACGAGCCGCAGCCGAGACGAACCTGACGATTTCTGTCATGATATGCAGACATGCACATAATGAGATACAGACAGGCAGCTAATGAACACAGAGAACAAGACATAACCAATCAGCAGGCAGAACAATTGGGGGTGGTTTCCCACTATAAAAGGCACGAGGCACTCACACTCTGCCTCTTTCCACTACCGTTGCCGATCTCTGACAATCTCAGTTCCAACTGGCGGACTTTCAAGCAAAGGTTTCCGCTGTACATCGAAGCCTCAGACCTCGAGGGTGCGTCTGATGCAAGGAAGATCGCGCTTCTCCTCTCAACTGCGGGGGATCAAGCCATCAAACTCTTCAACGCGTTTAACTTCACCGAAGTCCAGGACAAGACAAAGTTTCAGACCATCCTGGACAAGTCTGAGTCATTGTGAAGTGGACACCAACAAAATCTTCGAGCGCTATATATTTAAACAATGCCTACATGGTAAAGATGAATCTTTCAACTCCTTCCTTACTAATCTCTGTCATGATATTCAAACACACACATCATGATGGACACACTAACAGGCAAATCAGAGCACACAACACCACAACCAATCACAGACAAGAACACCAACCACATAAAAAGCACGAGCACGACACCTGGAGGTCAGTAGGTCTGGGGAGAAGGAAACAAGAAAGAGCTGTTGAAACACCACAAGCAGGGAGCCCCCCACGTGCAGAGTGCAAAGACCAAGTTGTAAATAGTGAGTTTAAATAAAGAAGCGTTGTACCATATGCAACTGTGTTGGCTCTTCTGTGTGTTAGAACACCCAACACCACATGGTACAGGAGTGGATCGATACCTGCCTACCAACCTGCCATTCTGGACATGGACCACACCGGCAAACCGCAGCCGATGCAAGTCACGGGGAACCTAGGCACCAACTGGAAGCTCTACAGGCAGCGATTTGACCTGTACATCCGTGCCACCGAAAAACAGAATGTCTCGGATGATTCGAAGATTGCAATGCTCCTCTTCTACGCAGGCCCCCACCCAAACGATGTCTATAATTCACTGGTGTTCGAGGAAGGCGAAAACCAGGCCAAATATGACACGGTCATCCTCAAAATGGACCAGCACTTTCAAACTGAAGTAAACGAAACTTTCGAAAGATACATCTTTCAGCAACGCCTGCAAGGTAAGGAGGAGCTTTTTCAACCCTTTTTGACGCACCTCCGGATTCTAGCGCAGTCCTGCGGTTACGGCACCACCACAGAGTCCATGATCAGGGACCAGATTGTTTTTGGCGTTGCCTCTAGTGGCCTACGCCAGCAGCTTCTTAAAATAAAGAGCCTCACCTTAGCGTCTGCTGTGGAAGCCTGTGTCCTCCATGAAAATGCTGCCTGCCGTTTTGCCCGATTTCAGGCGTCCGAGTTGGCACGGAGGGGGTCCCCAGCCGTCGAATCGGCAAGCCAGGCCGCCCACGACGTTGAACGCATCCAGGCCGTCGATTTCTTCCCGCCCCACGGCCCGGACGACAGCGGCCGCTTCCCGCGCTTTTCGCGGTCTCCCGCGCAGGTGCGCGCCAAGAATAACGGCCACAACGAGGGACGCACTGCGCAGGCGCGCCCACCGCAAGATCGCACTGCGCATGCGCAGTGGCGCAACGAACGTCGTGACGTCATGACGTGCAGCAAGTGTGGAGGTCTACACTTAAAAGGGCAATGTCCTGCAAAATACCGACAGTGCAACAGATGTGCCATGATAGGCCACTACGCAGCCCGCTGTCGTGCGGCTCAACCCATGGATCCGGCGCATCCTCGACAACCTCGCACACGAGTCAGGACCGTCCAGCCCACGCATCACGACTTCCAGTTAAGTGATGCAGATGACCAGGATGACTTCCGAGTTGCCGTCATTGATGTCAACAAGGTCAATGCCATCAATCCAGACGATGAGTGGTGTGCCACCCTGACGGTCAACCGATCGCGCGTCGCCTTCCGTCTGGACACCGGCGCATCCGCCAACCTGATTGCTTACTCTGCAGTCCAGGCCATGAAGGTCAAACCACCCATCACACCATCCCGGCTTAAGATGGTTGACTATAACGGGAACGTTATCCCGTCCGTAGGATCTTGCCAGCTACAGGTGACTCACAAGAGGTACACGGCCACACTCCCCTTCGAAGTTGTGGGCTCATCAAAGGACTCGTTACTGGGCGCACAAGCGTGTAAGGTCCTTCACCTGGTACAGCGCATCATGTCTCTCTCTCCAGATGAGATATCCGACTTCCCGGATGCTGAGTTCCACGCGAATCTCCATTCCCTCCTCGCTCACAACCAGGAGGTTTTTGAAGGCATGGGGACATTGCCACACACGTACAAGATTCGACTCAGACCGGACGCCATCCCTGTCGTTCACGCACCTCGCAGGGTTCCTGCGCCTCTCAAAGACCGCCTCAAGGCACAACTGCAGATTCTTCAGGACCAAGGGGTCCTATCCAAGGTCACGGAGCCCACGCCATGGGTCAGCTCCATGGTCTGTGTAAAGAAGCCCTCTGGCGAGCTCCGTATATGTATAGATCCAAAAGATCTGAACAACAACATCATGCGGGAACACTATCCCATCCCGAAACGAGAAGACCTCACCAGCGAGATGGCGCGAGCCAACATATTCACTAAATTGGATGCGTCCAAAGGATTCTGGCAGATCAAACTGGACCCGGCCAGCCGAAGACTATGCACATTCAACACCCCTTTTGGCAGATTCTGCTACAACCGGATGCCATTCGGCATCATTTCGGCATCTGAAGTATTCCACCGCATTATGGAGCAGATGATGGAAGGCATCGAAGGGGTACGTGTATATGTGGACGATATCATCATTTGGTCCACCACTCCGCAGGAACACATGCATCGTCTTCGACGTGTCTTCACCCGCATACGGCAAAATGGCCTGCGTCTCAACCGTGCGAAGTGTGCTTTCGGCCAGACGGAGCTGAAATTCCTCGGGGACCACATCTCAAGGTCCGGGGTCCGTCCCGATGCAGACAAGGTTAGCGCCATCACAGCCATGCCACGACCGGCTGACAAGAAGGCTGTCTTAAGATTCCTGGGCATGGTCAACTTCCTTGGGAAGTTCATTCCCAACCTGGCTTCTCATACAACAAACATGCGCCATCTCGTAAAAAAATCGACGGAATTCAACTGGCACCAGTCGCATCAGCGGGAATGGGAGGAGCTCAAGCACAAACTGGTCACGGCACCAGTGCTGGCCTTCTTTGACACAACTCGCCCTACAAAGATCTCAACAGACGCCAGCCAATCTGGTATTGGAGCGGTACTCCTGCAAAAAGACAGCACGTCATCATGGGCCCCGGTTGCGTATGCCTCACGAGCCATGACCCCTACCGAACAGCGCTACGCGCAAATCGAAAAAGAATGCCTGGGCTTGTTAACTGGACTGGACAAGTTCCACGACTATGTGTATGGCCTGCCACGATTCACGGTCGAAACTGACCACCGCCCCCTGGTCAACATCATTAACAAAGACCTGAACGACATGACTCCTCGCCTCCAGCGCATCTTACTTAAACTCAGGAGGTACGATTTTGAACTGATCTACACTCCGGGGAAGGAACTCATAGTGGCGGACACTCTTTCCCGAGCAGTGAGCACACCACCAGATGCGGAGGGGTTCGTGCGTCAAATTGAGGCACACGTGACTCTGACAGCAGCAAATATGCCAGCTGATGATCCTTGTCTGGCCCACATACGCGCAGAGACGGCGACTGACCCTCTGCTGCAGCGAGTGATGCGCCACATGACGGAAGGGTGGCTAAAAGGGCAGTGCCCCCAGTTTTATAATGTGCGAGATGATCTCACCAATATAGACGGGGTCCTTATGAAATCGCATAGGATCGTCATTCCACACAGTGTGCGCCAGATGATTCTTCGTCAACTACACGAAGGCCACTTGGGCGTCGAAAAATGCAGACGAAGGGCCCGGGAGGCGGTATATTGGCCGGGTATTAATGAAGACATAGCCAACATGGTGCTCAACTGCACAACCTGTCAGAGGTTTCAGCCAGCGCAACCTCCGGAAACACTTCTACCACACGAGATGGTGACGTCCCCCTGGGCGAAGGTGGGTGTTGACCTATTTCACGCGCTCGGCAGAGATTACATTGTTATTATCGACTACTTCTCAAACTACCCGGAAGTCATGCCTCTCCATGATCTGACGTCGTCCGCAGTCATTGGGGCCTGCAAGGAAACGTTTGCTCGCCACGGCATTCCAAGGACTGTCATGTCAGACAATGGACCTTGTTTTGCCAGCCGTGAATGGTCGTCCTTTGCCGCAGCATATGGTTTCACTCATGTGACATCCAGCCCTCTGCATCCACAATCGAACGGGAAGGCTGAAAAGGGTGTCCACATCGCAAAGCGGCTCCTGTGCAAGGCGGCTGATGACGGATCGGACTTTAACCTTGCCTTGCTGGCCTATCGATCGGCCCCGTTATCCACGGGCCTCTCGCCAGCGCAGCTACTAATGGGTCGCTCCCTCAGGACGACGGTACCTTCCGTCCTGGCACCGACAACAGACCATGAGGCGGTTCTTCGGAACATGCAACTGCAGCGTGATCGCCAGAAAGGTCGGTACGACACACGAGCGACGGACCTGCCCCCCCTGTCCTCCGGAGACAAAGTACGCGTCCATCAACCGTATGGTGGCTGGTCAGCACCGGCCGAAGTCCTCCGACAAGTGGCTCCCCGCTCGTTCCTGGTTCGCATGCCGGATGGTTCCGTGCGTCGCCGCAATCGGCGCGCCCTTCGCCGACTTCCACGCTCACAGCCACACAACACGCCAGATCCTCAACAGGCTTCCGAGGATGACTTTGTGGAGCTGCCGCACATCACGCCCTTTCCATCGCCACCCATGGCCATGCCTGCACAGCAGCCGGTGGTTCTTGATCCACCCTTAAGGCGGTCAACCCGAATTCGTCGCAAACCCATTAGAATGGACTTATAATACAGTTCATATGTTTAATAAGTTGGACAATTTTACATGATAACCTGTTGTTGTTTATCGTTCCAGATGTCGTCTGACTGGACAACTGTTCAAATTTTTTTTTCTTCCTTCTCTCGTTCGCATTTCTGTTCTGTTATGGTACAACTGGATTCATGTGACGCACTCGACATCGCCCCATGTACATAGTTCCGTCATAGACACATGCTGCACACGACACACACACACTCTTAGATGCACTCACGTCACGATCATATTTATTACCACGTAGGCACATATCTTTGTAAAAAGGGGGGATGTCATGATATTCAAACACACACATCATGATGGACACACTAACAGGCAAATCAGAGCACACAACACCACAACCAATCACAGACAAGAACACCAACCACATAAAAAGCACGAGCACGACACCTGGAGGTCAGTAGGTCTGGGGAGAAGGAAACAAGAAAGAGCTGTTGAAACACCACAAGCAGGGAGCCCCCCACGTGCAGAGTGCAAAGACCAAGTTGTAAATAGTGAGTTTAAATAAAGAAGCGTTGTACCATATGCAACTGTGTTGGCTCTTCTGTGTGTTAGAACACCCAACACCACAATCTCCATCTCCTAGCGCTATCCTGCAACTTTGGTGACATTGCTGACTCCATGATCAGGGACCAAATCGTTTTTGGCATTCACTCTGATCCTCTGAGAGAGCAGCTTTTAAAAATCAAGCATATGACCCTGCCAGTCGCGATTGAAACGTGTACAGTGCATGAGCAAGCCAAAAACCGGTATTCCCAATATAAATCGGCTGAAAAGGAGAAACTTGCCTCCCACGAGGCAGAGAATGTGCAAGCCATCGCCCGGATGCAGCGCCTCAGCCTCGAGGGAAGCGGCCATTTTGCACGCTCTTCCCGGAGTCCCACGCATGCGCGATGCGAATGGGATAACGAAGTGGCCGATCACCACACTGCGCATGTGCGAACGTCTGCCGACCGCACTGTGCATGTGCGACGACGCACGGAACGTAACGACGTCATGATGTGCCCGAACTGTGGCACCGCCCACTTAAAGAAACACTGCCCTGCAAGAGGTAGGCGCTGTTTAAATTGCGGGAAGCCTGGACAGTATGCAGCCTTGTGCAGGTCTGCACCACCAGTCAAGAGCCAGCGTTCCCAACTCCAACGCATGCGTGCTCGGAGTGTCCAGCAAGGTTTACAGGATTCTGATCCGGGCAACATTACGGATCCAGAGGACGATTGCCTGGAGTCCCCCGACCATGTAGGCATCATCACCACACCTGAACATGCCTCACCGACATCATCACGGAGCCTGCCCATCCTCACCGTGGATTCTGCAGACGAATGGCGTGCGGTGATGCAAGTAAATCAATGCTCTATCCAGTTCAAACTGGACACAGGTGCTTCTGCCAATCTCCTTTCACAGGCAAATTTCAACTGCATCAAGAAGCCACCCAAGCTCCTTCCAGCAGCCTGCCAACTCCTGGACTATAACGGCAATGCCATCACAGCACTGGGATCCTGCCATCTGCTTGTCTCCAACAGGAGCATTCACGCAAGGCTACGGTTTGAGATCGTCAAGCCAGACAGGGCCTCCCTGCTCGGCGCACATGCATGCAAGCAGCTAAACCTTGTGCAGCAGGTCTACACAATGATCTCCCGCAACATGGATCTTCAAGCCGGCATTGACGACATCCTCGCTCAGTATCTGGATGTGTTTGACGGGATGGGCACTCTGCCATATCGGTACAAGATCCTGCTGCGGCCTGATGCCACGCCTGTAGTCCACGCTCCACGCCGGGTCCTGGCTCCACTGAAGGAGCACCTGAAGGTGCAGTTGAAGGATCTTCAGAACCAGGGCATCATCTCCAAAGTCACAGAACCGATTGACTGGGTCAGCTCGATGGTCTGTGTAAAAAAGCCTTTTGGGGAGCTGTGCATCTGTATTGATCCCAAGGATTTCAACCAGAATATAATGCTAACACTACCCCCTCCCGAAGCGGGAGGAACTAACAAGTGACATGGCACACGCCCGGTTTTTCACAAAGTTAGATGCATCACATGGGTTCTGTCAAATCCAGCTGGATGAGTCCAGCAGAAGGCTCTGCACCTTCAACACACCGTGTGGCAGGTACTGCTATAATCGTATGCCATTCGGCATTGTCTCGGCCTCGGAGTTCTTCCATTGAATCATGGAGCAGATAATGGAGGGCATTGAAGGGGTTTGTGTGTATGTGGACGACGTTATCAATTGGTCCACAACCCCCTAAGAGCACATCTCTCGTCTCTGGCAGGTATTCCGCCGGTGTCCATGCAAATGGCCTCAAGCTGAACAGGGCCAAGTGTTGCTTTGGCATGTCGACACTGAAGTTCTTGGGTGACCAGATATCTCAGCAGGGTGTGCGCCCAGACACAGACAAGGTCAAGGCCATCAAAGCCATGAAGATAAGAAGGCGGTGCTGCGCTTCCTAGGAATGGTGAACTTCTTGGGCACGTTTATCCCAAACCTGGCCTCACACGCCACGGCCCTCAGACACTTGGTGAAAAAGTCCACTGCCTTTGAGTGGCAGGCAGCTCATCAAGCACAGTGGTTGGAGCTGAAAGCCAAGCCCACCACTGCACCTGTATTGGCATTTTTTTGATCCTGACAGGGAAACAAAAATCTCAACAGATGCGAACCAGGACGGCATCGGCGCGATGTTGCTCCAGCGCGATGACACCTCATCCTGGGCACCGGTTGCCTACGCATCACGGGCGATGACACCCACCGAGCAGCGGTACGCCCAAATTGAAAAAGAATGCCTGGGCCTTCTCACTGGAATTCTCAAGTTACACGATTATGTCTACGGCCTGCCGACGTTCACTGTCGAGACGGACCACAGGCCTCTGGTCCACACTATGCAGAAGGACCTGAATGACATGACACCCCGGCTGCAGCGCATCCTCCTCAGACTCAGACGGTATGACTTTGAGCTCGTGTACACGCCTGGCAAGGAGCTCATTATTGCGGATGCCTTGTCCCACTCCATAATCTTTCCTGCCGACCTGCCGGCATTCATCCAACAGATCGAATCACAGGTGCAGCTGTGGGCCAGCAACCTCCCGGCGTCGGATGAAAAGGTGATTCGCATTCGCGAGAAGACAGCCAAAGACCCTCTTCTGCAGCGCGTCATGCACCGATGGCTGGCAAAAAGGGCAGTGCCCTCAATTCTTCAATGTGAAGGACAACCTGATGGTGGTTGATGGTATCCTCCTCAAGCTGGACCCCATTGTCATTCCACTCAGTCTCCAGAGCTTGGTGCTCTGGCAAATCCACAAGGGCAATCTGGGTGTCGAGAAGTGCAGGCGCAGAGCCAGGCAAGCTGTCTACTGGCCTGGGATTAGTCAGGATAGCTCAAATATGGTCCTCAACTGTCCGACCTATCAACGCTTCCAGCCAGCACAGAGCAAGGAGACGCTGCAGCTGCACAAAATCGGGACCTCCCCGTGGTCCAAGGTGGGCATCGACCTCTTTCACGCCAATGGTCGTGATTATGTGATAATCATCGATTATTTTTCCAACTATCCAGATGTTGAGAAGCTCGCGGACCTCACATCCACGACTATCATCAAGGCCTGTAAGGAGACGTTCTCCAGGCATGGTATTCCACTCACTGTCATGAGTGACAACGGTCCTTGCTTCAGCAGCCAAGAGTGATCAAGATTTGTCCAGCTATATCAGTTTTATCACGTCACTTCCAGCCCACATTGCCCGCAGTCCAACGGCAAAGTTGAGAAAGGGGTGCACATAGTGAAGCAGCTCATCTGCAAGGCCGCGGATTCTTCTTCTGATGTCAACCTTGCGCTGCTTGCATACAGGGCAACCCCTCTGTCTACCGGCATGTCACCGGCTCAACTCCTGATGAACAGGGGCCTGCGGACGACTCTTCCAGCCATACACTTGTCTGATCTGGATCACCTCCCGGTGCTGCAGAAGGTGCAGAAACTCAGGGACCGGGAAAAGCAGGGCTATGATGCTCATGCCACTGATTCGCCTGTGCTACTCCCGGCGGATGCTGTTCGGATCAAGCTACCTGATGGAGGCTGGTCAGCTCCAGCTGATGTTGTTTGACAGGCTGCTCCTAGATCGTATGTTGTGCGTATGGCTGATGACTCAGTTTTGCGGCGAAACAGACGGGCACTGCACACAGTTGCCCGCCCGCAACCACATTCTTTGTGGTTTCCATCTGTTATTGTGCCACCTCCTGATACCTCGAACCACAAGGCCACCAGTCTGGCTGCAATCCCGCCCATCAAGGCGCCGTCGTGCCCACCACTACCTCTCCGGCAGTCGACCAGGATCAGACGCAAGCCCCAGAGACTGGACTTATGAACATTTGTTTTGTTTGCTATGTTCTGTTTTCGTACATTGGACACCTGTTTTCATAAGTACATATGATCCCATCTGCCATTTTATGTAAATACGTTAGTTTTTCGGCCTACACATGTAAATACTTTCACATAGGCTGCAGTAAAACATTTCAAAAGGGGAGATGTCATGATATGCAGACTTGCACATAATGAGATACAGACAGGCAGCTAATGAACACAGAGAACAGGACATAACCAATCAGCAGGCAGAACACTATAAAATGCACGAGGCACTCACACTCCGCCTCTTTCCACTAGGGACATCTACAGAATGAGTCCGGTATATATATCACATAACACAGACAGCACGTGGCTAAGAGCTAGTCTGGTTCAGTCAGACAGAAAGATCACACTTAGGTTAGCAGAGAGTCAAACTCACAGAGAATTGTGCTAACTGTGTGACAGGTTCAATAAATCAAATTGAACGAACTTCAAGGTCTGGAGTGTATTTCAGTCATAGCTGCATCCAGTTGCAGCCCGTGTCATCTCAGTGTGCTTAACACGACAATTTCCAGCTGACACACGTGGGGACTCAGATAAAGGCCTTATCTACCTGCAGAGAGCCGGTCATCCAGAAGTTAAGTAAAGGCCAACTTAGTTGATAGATGTAGTTTAATGCGTATCGTTGCACAGGGAGATAAGTCTTGTGTTTAATAATAAACTGTCTTTTGAACTAACATCCTGGTTGTGTGGTCATTTGTTCAATACAAGAAACATACTCGCTGCTTGTGGTTTGTAAATAAAGATAGCAACAGCAGAAACCGGAGCACCCGGAGGAAACCCATGCAGACACGGGGAGAACGTGCAGACTTCGCATAGACAGTGACCCAAGCCGGGAATCGAACCTGGGACCCTGGCGCTGTGAAGCCATAGTGCTAACCACTATGCTTCACATCGTGATGTCCTGCGTGATCATGTTAGATCTCGTAAGGTGTGGCGAGCCGAGTAGAACCCAGGAGCAGGGTCTCCCGTCATTTACTGGCCACGTTGCGTTGTGGTACGTTGCTTTTCGGGTGCAGCGTGGCCGGTAGATTGCGCTCTAATTACCTGTTCAGGCCCTGTCCATGAATTCCTCTATTTCTTTCACTCTCACGCATGCATAAATACTCCTCTTAAATATTGTTTCAGCTTCAACCAGTCCATGTGGCAGCAAGTTCCAGATTCTCACCCCTCTCTTTTTAAAGAAATTGCTTACAAATTATTTTGACCTGTTCATGGCTGTGTTATATTCATGTCTCTTTCTTCTTGACTCACGCAATTAGTCGGAACATTTTCTTTATATCCACCTGCTAGAATCTGTTCATAGTTTTAAACGGCTTCCGTTAGGTCTAATCATAGCTTTTCCTTCTCCAAGAAAAGAGATGAGTCTTATTCAATATTTCTTGATATTTACATCCCCTCATTTCTGGGAACCACCTCATCAATTTTTTCTGCTGTTTTTCCAGTGCTTAAATATCATTTTGTAGAAAGGAGTCTAGGACAACAAACAGTAGGCAAGTGCGATCTAACTAGAGTTCTATACAAAGTTAACATTATGGTTATGTATCTGAGTAACACCCATTGGCTAGTGCAATGACACGTGTTATGCAATGACATCTTTGGCGCATTTCCTAGGCTTTTGTGGAGTTCACCATTGTACCCTGTTTCAGCAGCATCTTGTAGACAAACCCCTTCTACCATGATATACAAACTCAATCTGTGCTACCTCTGATTCTCTCTCTTTGCGGCTACAACAAATAAAATAACAAAAGAGAAACTGGTTACAAGGTCTGGCCGTGGAAAGAAAAACTGGCGATGATTTTGTGAGCCAGGAGAAGGAATCATCAACAGAGATCAGGCCCATACACCATCGGGAATGAGGTCAGGAGAAATATTGTCGACTTAAAAGGTGAAATCATGGTTGTGGCAAGTAAAACCAACTCTGAAGTAAATACTTGGACACCGTACAGTTTGCAGTGGCGTGTCAGCGAATCATCCAGTCGATCGCGATAGCTGCCAGTGCAAGTAAAAGGGAAGGGTTGTTTTAAAAAGCTATACTGCAACTTTTCTCAGCTCAGTTGAGAGAAAAACATTCATATTACTACAGAATTTAGTACCCCAGTTAAACCTGGAGACAAGTCATGTGATGTGTTAATGACTGTCTTGCAAGAACATTTCTCTCCCCATCCACCAATAATAGCTGAAAGATTCAGCTTTCACCATTGTGCACAGGAGGGAGGGGAAAACATTTCACAATTTGTTGCCTCACTGCAAAAGCTAGCAAAGTACTGCAAATTTGGACAGACTTTGGATAATACACTTGGCGACCGATTAGTTTGTGACCTCAGGGATGAAGTGTAATAGCCCCCAGGGGGAAATCGGAATGTATCTTCCTGAATACAAGGCTCTCCGCTAGTAGGCAGAATCCCACCCAGCTGGGGCTCGTAAGATCAAGCATAAAAGCCGGCCCCAGAAGGGACCAGCATGTTGGTTGTCCCAACGGGACTGTGAAGTGTGAATAGTTTTCTGCCATGGGCAGACTTTATGTTATCTTAAATAAATTCTATGTTCTTCCGACTGCTGCTTCCTGATCATTAAGCAAATGAAGTTGTTGACTGAAGGTGTATTAATCCTAAAATCTGCTATAGAAATCACAACGTCTGTGGAACTTGCTGCGAGAGAAGCTTCACTGATGGAATTCAAACTAAAGCCATAAGATGGAGTCCAAGAATCTACCACGTCATCGCTGCATATTGGGGCAAAGAGAACAAATGCAAAAATTGTGGTAAAGTTAGTCATATTGCCAAGGCACGTTGGTCACACCAACCTTCATCAGCACAAAAGAAGTGTACCAAGAAAAACACTGCAAAGTTTACAGTGCGAGTTTAAACCAGTCAAGTGACTCAACTGAAGGCTCATCGCGTACCAAAGTGTCAAGTCAGCTTAAGGAACTTAAGCTCAGCTTTTTAACAGTACAAGGAGATGAGCAACGATTTGGGGTCTATCCAAAATTCAATTGCAACTCTATTTAGATGAGAGTGGATACCGGCGCTGCAATTCCACTTCGACCTGAATTGATATACCGTCAGAAATTGAAGTATCTACCATTGCAATCATCGGATGTGGCCTTGAGGACATATAACCGAGGAGGTTGTGTGTCAAAAAGCTTTATCAACGTGACCGTTGAGGTTAACGAGCAGAAAGTACAGTTGCCTCTGTTACTGACTATAATAACACACAAGTGTCTGCTTTAGCATCGGAGCCTCTTCCAAGGATCTATGGATAAGAGGGCTATCAGGTGTGCAATGCTACCTGGGTGACATTTTGATTACCGGTTCGAATGACGTAGAGCCATGTAAAGAACCGAGAAGATACTCTTGCAAGGCTGCAATTACCTAATCTCAGGGCTAAGGAAGAGAAGTGTGAATTTTTAAAATCTTCTTTTAACTATCTTGGACATATCATGGACCAAGACGGTTTTCACAGAACATAAGATGTTGGGGATCCTGGATGCTCGATGATCGTAGAACATGACTCAAAGTGGGCAAAGAACAGGAGAGCACAGGAACAGGCGTTTCGGCCCTCCAAGCCAGCGCCTGTCATGATGCCTGTCTGAACTGTTAAGGTTGTTTCCAGGCTTATTAAATTATTATGGAAAGTTCGTACCGCACTTAGCAACGCACTGCTTTGCAACAAACAAGCTTGGCTCTGGATGAAAGTTTCTAAGGATGCTTATCAAAATGTAAAAATAAATGACAGGAATCAGAGTTATTGGTCCATTATGACCACAAACTGAAGCTGCAGCTTGCTTGTGACACATTACCCTATGGGGTTGGAGCAGTTGTCTCACATATAATGCCTTCAGGCGAAGAGCGACCTATAGCATTTGCTTTCAGGACGTGGACTAGCGCTGAGCCCAACTATGCTCAAGTTGAGAAAGAAGCTCTCAGCATTATTTTTGGTATTCGAAGGTTCCACCATTATTTATTTATTTGACCGTCAATATACTTTATTGATCGACCATCATCCCTCAACAAAACTTTTTGGGCTACATAAGGGGTCCCTTCGCTCACTGCTAGTCAATTACAACATTGAGCATTAATCTTGTTGGCATGTGATTATGTCACCAAATATAATAGGTCTGAACAGCACACGAATGCGGACACTTTGTCCAGACTGCCTCTGCACGATCAACAAGACCTGAAAGACAAACACAAGTCTGATGAACATGACATATTCTATCTGTCTCAAGTGGAAAATGTTCCAGTGACGTCTTCTCAGGTGCGAAAATTTACCCGAACAGATCCGGTGATGGGGAAGGTTTTGTACATGATTCAAAAAGGCACTCTAACACAAGAGCACAGAAAGAATAAAGGCTGGGATTCACCTTTCTGGGGACAAAGTCCCCACGCCGGCGGGAAAACCGGCGGCAACCACTCTGGCGTCCACAGCTAGGTGGACGCCGGAGGGGTTGGTGCCGCTCCAGCCGGCGGCGAAGGGATGGCGCGTGTTCGTGCATGCACCGAAGGGCCGCGTGATCTTGTGCATGCGCGGAACGGCCAGCATGGTTCCGTGCATGCGCAGACCGGCTGGCGTATTTTGGCGCAAGCGCGGGGGGTTCTCTTCTCCGCGCTGGCCATGGCGGAGCCCTACTGGGGCCGGCGAGGAAGGGATAAATGCCCCCACGGAACAAGCATGCCCGCAGATCGGTGGGCCCTGATCGCGGGCCAGGCCAACGTGGGGGCCCCCCCCCCCGGGGTCAGGTCCCACCGCACCCCCCCCCCCCCCCCGAGGACCGCCCCCGCCGACTTACCTGCCAGGTCCTGCAGGTACGCGAGTTGAGTGATTCACGCCTGCGGGACTGGCCCAAAATGGACGGCTGCTCAGCCCATCTGGGCCTGGAGAATCGCCGGTGGGCGCTGCCAACGGCCCCCAACCGGCGTGGCGGGAAACCTGCCCCCGCCTGAAAAACGGCGCCGGAGAATACGGCAGCCAGCATCGGGGTGGGATTCGGGCCACCCTCCTTGGATTTTCCGACCCAGCGGGGGGTCGGAGAATCCCGCCCAAAGACCTTAACCCCATCAGAACAAACATTGACAGCATAAAATGGGAGTATTGTTGTGGTGTATTAAAGTAATCATTCCATCGTGTCTGCAAAGTAGAATCCTGAAACAACTGCACGAGGGCCATCCCGGTGTAATTAGAATGATGGCATTGGTGAGAAGCTACTGGTGGCCCCAGTAGGATGCCCAATTAGAGAAGGTGTAGTTATGTCAATCCTGCACTGCGTTGAGAAATGTACCTCCATTACAACCTTTGCACCCATGGGAATAGCCTACCAGGCCATGTCAAAGAATCAATGTTGATTATGTGGGGCCAATAGAAGGACACATATTTTTGGTCATGATTGATGCACATTCGTAGCTGGAGGTTGCCATTGTGAAATCGGCAACTACGTAACAGACCATAGAAAGGATTGATGAGGTATTTGCAAGGTTTGGGCGGCCTGAACAACTCATGAGCGATAACGGCACACAGTTCACATCTGTTGAATTCGATGTCTACCTGAAGGGTTGGGCCATCCGCCATATCAAATCTACCCCCGACCACCTAGCTACCAACGGCTTAGCGGAACTTTTTGTACAATCACTCAAGCGTGCAGTGAAGGTTTTGAGGGATAAAGGCTCTTCTAAATGTGCCAATAGCTTTCTTATGACGTACAGAAACACTGCGCATTCAACAGCACAAAGCCCACCGGCTATACTGTTGTTCAAAAGGAAACTAAACACACAGTTCGGCCATTTGACTTCCCCTTCAACTTCAGAGATAGTCTGGCAACAACATCAGGTGCAAGTGGCCAGAAGGGAACAACATTCCAAAAGCAGAGTCTTTGACTATGGGAAACTACACCTCAGGCTAAAAATGGACTCCACCAATTGGAGTAGTCAAAACGGGTCCGATTTCATATGCTGTGCAAACTGTGGATGAATGAATTTGGCGTCGGCACGCTGACCAATTATTGTCTGCATGTGCTGAGAGTACTGAATCTCTACCAGATATTTACACCACAGAGAGTATGGACAGTGATGTGTCAGACTTGAGGGCTACAACTGCCGAATTTACTAATTTGTTACAACAGAACCATCCATACAACTAGAGACAGTTCCTGAGTTGGCTTCGCCAGATGTAACACTGACCAATGTACAGGAAGACACACCTAGTACCCCTCAGAGTCAAATTCCTAAGCGTCGTGTTCTGCCAAAATAGACAGACGTCCACCCAAGAGATTGTCTTACTACTCGACATATGTATCCGTAACATAACAATGTTAGTTGTGACATAATGTGTTGGATCTGCGTTAAAGTGTTTGATTAAGTATACATGTCGAGGACACTAAAGGAGTAAAGAGGGAGGGGTGTTATGTATCAGAGTAACACCTTTGGCCGGTGTAATGTCATGTGATACACAATTACCTCATCGGACCTTTTCGTGGGCTTTTGTGGAGTTCATCATCGTACCCTGTTTGAACAGCATCTTGTAAATAAACCTCTTGCACTATGTTATTCAAACTCAACGTGAGCCACTCTGATTCTTTCTCTTTGCGGCTACAACAAAGAACCTAACAATTACATTCAGCCTTTGAATATTATACCACTTTGTTGCAACCCTGATAGTCCTAACAACTTTATGTTGCTACTTTTACCAATTCTCTGAGTTCCTCAGCGTCGGATTGAGGGGCATGGGACATGTACGCCAAAGATGCGTGAGGAATTCCTCTCAGAACTTCACAGGTTATAATTTGTAAGCAATTGCCCGTACTGTGAACCATCTGAAAATGCGCTTCAAATTGGCTAACTTCAGATGGTTCCGACAAAGTTGCACCAATAATTACTCAGAAATATAAATATTAAAACCTCTCCACGGTTGTGGTTAACTGCCGTCCCCACGGGGCTCCTTCGACACCCATGAACCCCGAGTGGGCTCCCCTCCACCCCAAACCCCAGGGGACAACCCCACCCCCAACTAACCCCTCCTCCCCACAGGATTCCCCAATCATGGGATTCCCCCCCCCACCTACACAATACTGCAACGCCAACCCCCGGCACCCAGGGGTCCGACGCTCAAACCCCGATACAATCAGACACCCACAACCAGGCTGGACCCCGATCCCCCTCCCACCCCCAAGGTCCAAACCAAAGCGAGCCCACCCCTAACCTAACCAAACCCTACCCCCAACCCGAACTGACAAACCGCCCAGCTTCACCCCCCTACACCCCCGAACACCTCCTCCCCAGGTCTCAACCTCCCTAAGGTCTGCACACAGCCCGTCCCCCCAAACAAGATCCGGCCCCACCATCCACGAAATCTGACCCCCCTCCACCCTCCAAATCCTATCCACTTACCTTGGGCACTTACCTTCTCCTTGATCTGCTAATTTCAATGGGATTTTAAACTTACTTGATTCCCAGCAGTTGGTGCTGTTAAGAACTGGCCGAATGCTCTTTGATGCACGATCAATTACACAAAGACGAGAGTAGGATGTAATCGAGGCTTTATTACACTGAGATGTGTGGCCTCCTACAGCATCTGACAAAATGGCTGCTGTACTGGGAGCACACATATTTATACTCCGCCTACTGGGCAGAGCCAGCAGGCAGAGATCTACCCCCGTACCTGTAGTAAAGGGGCCTTACCATAAAGCACCTATATCAACATCCTATATATACAATATATACATCAGTGATGACTACCACATTAACCCCCTGTTAAAAAATGAGTCCAGCGGGCGTGGTGGAGAACTATATACAGAATGTTGTGTTTTAAAAGTACAGACAATATTACAAATTCAGGCGGTCCGGTGCCTTGATCTGTCGTTGAGAGCTCCACAGTGCTGGTGGCGACTCCGGTGGTGGCTTGGTCTTCGGTGACTCTGGGAGCGTGTCATAATTTTCTTCATTCCCGGGTGTGAGCTAGGGGAGGATGGATTGACCCGGAGTGGGGGCTGCGGTAGGGTGCGCCGGGGGAGGGAGGGTGGCGCCGGGTCAGCCGTCGGGGCACGCTATGTAGGCGTACTGCGGGTTGGCGTGAAGTAGCTGTACCCTCTCAACCAACGGGTCTGCCTTGTGGAGTCGAACGTGTCTACGGAGGAGAACGGGTCCTGGAGCTGCCAGCCATGTCGGGAGCGAAATCCCGGAGGTGGGCTTCCTAGGGAAGGCAAAGAGACGTTCATGGGGGGTTTCATTCGTCGCGGTGCACCGAAGCGACCGAATGGAGTGAAGTGCGTCGGGACAGACCTCCTGCCAGCGGGAGGCTGGGAGATTTCTGGACCATAGGGCCAGCTGGACGGCCCTCCAGGCCGTCCCATTCTCCCTCTCCACCTGCCCGTTTCCCCTGGGGTTGTAGCTGGTCTTCCTGCTCGAGGCAATGCCCCTGTTGAGCAGGTACTGGCGCAGCTCATCGCTCATGAATGAGGATCCCCGGTCGCTGTGGACGTGGCCGGGAAGCCGAGCAAAGCGAAGATGGTGTTGAGGGCTTTGATGACGGTGGCAGACGTCATGTCGGGGCATGGGACGGCAAAGGGGTATCGGGAATATTCATCGACCACACTGAGAAAGTACGTGTTGCGGTCGGTGGAGGGCCCTTTGAAGTCCACGCTGAGGCATTCAAAGGGAGGCCTTCACCAGGCGCGCACAGTCTGGCCGGTAGAAGTGCGGTTTACACTCCGCGCAGACCTGTCAGTCTCTGGTGATTGCCCTGATTTCCTCGATGGAGTAGGGCAGGTTGCGGGCCTTGATGAAATGGTAAAAACGTGTGACCCCCGGGTGACAGAGGTTGTCGTGCAGAGTCCGGAGTCGGTTCACTTGTGCGCTGGCACATGTACCTCGGGATAGGGCATCGGGGGGCTCGTTGAGCTTACCGGGGCGATGCAAAATCTTGTAATTGTAGGTGGAGAGCTCGATTCTCCACCTCAAGATTTTATTGTTTTTGATCTTGCCCCGCTGTGTGCTATTAAACATGAAGGCAACCGACCGTTGGTCAGTGAGGAGAGTGAATCTCCTGCCGGCCAGGTAATGCCTCCAATGCTGCACAGCTTCAATGATGGCTTGGGCCTCTTTTTTGACGGAGGAGTGCCGAATTTCGGAGGCATGGAGGGTGCGGGAAAAGAATGCCACGGGCCTGCCTGCCTGGTTGAGGGTGGCGGCCAGAGCGACATCTCATGCATCGCTCTCGACTTGGAAGGGGAGCGTCTCGTCGACCGCGATGTCGGCCTTGATATAGTTAAAGGCCTGGTGAGCCTCGGCCGTCAGAGGAAAAATAGTGGATTGAATGAGTGGGCGGGCCTTGTCCGCATAGTTTAGGACCCACTGGGCGTAATACGAAAGAACCCCAGGCAACGTTTGAGGGATTTGGGGCAGTGGGGGAGGGGGAGTTCCACGAGGGGGCGCATGCGATCGGGGTCGGGCCCCAGAACTCCGTTCTGGACCACATAGCCGAGGATGGCTAAACGGTTTGTGCTGAACACGCACTTCTCCTTGTTATACGTGAGGTTGAGGAGTGTGGCGGTGTGGTGAAATTTGGCAAGGTTGGCGTCATGGTCTTGCTGATCGTGGCCGCAGATGGTGACATTGTCCAGGTACGGGAAAGTGGCCCGCAGCCCGTACCGGTCAACCATTCAGTCCATTTCCCGTTGGAAGACCGAGACCCCGTTGGTGACGCCGAAGAGAACCATAAGAAAGTGGTAAAGGCGGCCGTCTGCCTCGAACACAGTGTATGGGCGGTCCGCCTTGCGGATGGGGAGCTGGTGGTCGGAAGATTTCAGGTCTACTGTCGAGAAGACCCAGTACTGTGCAATCTGATTGACCATATCAGATATGCGTGGGAGTGGGTACGCGTCGAACTGCGTGTACCGATTGATGGTCTGACTGTAGTCAACGACCATCCTGTTTTTCTCCCCAGTTTTGACCTCTACCACTTGGGTCCTCCAGGTGCTGGTGCTGGCCTTGATGATGCCTTCCCGAAGAAGCCGCTGGACTTCAGAGCTGATGAAGGTCCTGTCCTGGGCGCTGTACCGTCTGCTCCTGGTGGCGACGGGTTTGCAATCCGGGCTTAGGCTCTGGAGCTTGCACTGGTAGTCCAGGCCGAGTAGCAAGGTAGCGCAGAGGTTGGGGAGGACGTAGAGGCGGAAGCCGCTGAACTCCACGCCCTGGACAGTGAGAGTGGTGATGCAGTACCCCCGGATCGCCATGGAGTGGGACTCAGAGGCCAAGGAGATTCTCTGGTTAGCAGGGTGTGTACCGCAAGAGAGCAGCGCCTTACCGTATTGGGGTGAATGAAGCTCTCAGTGCTCCCGGAGTCCAGCAGGCAGGAGATCTTGTGCCCGTTGACCCTCACTTTAATTGAAGCAGTCGTGAGGTTGTGACCAAGGCGAGACGCAGCTGGTCGTTGGCGGTTGCAGGCGATGAGCGGCCGGATGAGGTGCCCGACGGGCATGGGTCCTGAGTTGGGTAAGACAGCGGCGCCCACAGGCCGCACGTGTCGTGTGGGAAGCAAGATGGCGGCGCCTGTTGGTCCTGGGAGGAACAAGATGGCGGCGTCCACTGGCCGCATGTGGTCCTCAGAGGGGAAGATGGCAGCACCCACTGACTGCACGTGGGGGTTGCCGGGACAATAGCGGCGATTGAGAGGGCCTGGCACACTGCAGCAAAATGTCCCTTCTTGCCACAGGCCTTGCAGAGGGCGCTCTGTGCCGGGCAGCGCTGTCGGAGGTGTTTTGACTGCCCACAGAAGTAGCATTTGGGCCCCCCGAGGTTGGTTGACTGCCGCGCGGCACAGGCGTGGGATTGGCTGAGGGCGGTCGCTGATGGGGTCCACGATGGGGCGGCCGTATGTGGAGTCCACGATGCACAGGGCAGGTGGGCCGCGCGGTCGAGGGCACAGGCCTGAATGTTGCGTGATGCGACCGTAAGTCAAAGCGCTAGTTATTTGGTCACCGTGAGGTCGCGTGTGGCCCCCTCTAAGAGGCGTTGACGGATGTAGTCAGACCCCATGCCTGTAACAAATGCGTCTCTCATTAGCAAATTTGAGTGTTCTGTGGCCGAAACGGCCTGACAGTCACAGTCTCTAACTAGGGGAACAGGACGCACCAGAAACCTTCCACCGACTCACCAGGAAGTTGACGCCGTGTGGAGAGGAGGTGCCTGGCGTAGAGTGTGTTAGTCCGCTGAGCGTAATTTTCCTTCTGTAGTGCCATAGCCTCTGTGTAGGTCGGCGCGTCCTGGACAAGTGGAAAGACGTTGGAGCTCAGCCGCGTGTAAAGGACCTGGAGCTTCTGTGCTTCTGGAATTTGGTCTGGCGCAGACCCGATGTACGCTTCAAAACAGGCTCGCCAATGTTCAAAGTCCTTTTTGGCGTTGTCTGTTTGCGGAAGCAGCTGCAGGCGATCCGGCTTGATGCGGAGGTCCATCTTCTGAAAAAACTCAGTGTAATAAATTGATGCACGATCAATTACACAAAGACGAGAGTAGGATGTAATCGAGGCTTTATTCCACTGAGATGTGTGGCCTCCTACAGCAGCTGACGGAATGGCTGCTGTACTGGGAGCACACATATTTATACTCCGCCTACTGGGCGGAGCCAGCAGGCAGGGATCTACCCCCGTACCTGTAGTACAGGGTCCTTACCGTAAAGCACCTATATCAACATCCTATATATACAATATATACATCAGTGGTGACTACCACACTCCTTCAATTTGCCTCTCCTGCATTTCGGTGCTGGAGACAGTGGCACTGCCTAGATCGCACCCAGCCTGAGTCGGAAGGTTAGGCAAGATAGGCACGGGAGAAACCAGGCATAGAGAAATGGGCACGGAGTGGCAATTTGACGCTGATTGCCACTCAGAGGAAGTTTCCCGTCCCATGATCTGAATTCACAGATCTCGGGCAGAATTCCACCAAAAAATGAAGCAGTGGAGCCGGGAAAGAACGGCTGTTCCGGCGCGATTCTCATCGCAATCCACCCATACTTAGTCATTTTTGTGGAGCCTTTGGAGATTCTCACCGGGACAGGACCTTTGGAGATTGGGGCAACATTTTAAAAAAATGTTTTTATTGAAGTTTTTGCATTTTATACACTGTACATTCATGTGTTGGTTACAATATACAAGTTATACAAGTCATTTCCCTCTGTTTCGATCCAGCCACCCCCCGCCCCTCCAATCCCTTCCATCATCCCCCCCCCCGCCCCTCCTTTTGTTGCTTCAGGGCCCTTTCCTGGATCGCCTATTGTATAGTGGGCAGTTATCTTCTATTCACATGTGTGCAGTGTTATTCCCTTCCCTTCCCCCCCCTTTTGGCAATTGGCCTCGAACAGGTCCTGGAACAAGTGGGTAAATGGCCTCCATGCTTTGTGGAAGCCATCCTCTGACCCTCAGACAGTGAATTTGATCTCCAGGTGGAGAAATTCCAACAGGTCTGCCAGCAGGTCTGCAAATGTGGGTGGTGCTGCTGATCGCCAGCCAAGCAGGATTCTCCGGCGGGCAATTAGGGAAACAAAGGCAAGGGCATCGGCCCTCTTTCCCATGAATAGTTCTGGCTGGTCCGATACCCAGAAGACTGTCACCCTGAGGAACGGCTCCACCCTCACCCCCACAACCTTGGACATTGCCTCGAAGAAGGCTGTCCAGAACCTGACAAGTCTGGGGCAGGCTCAGAGCATTTGGGTATGGTTGGCCGGGCCTCCTTGGCATTGTTCACATTTGTCCCCCACCTCCGGGAAGAATCTGCTCATTCGGGTTCTTGTCAGGTGTGCTCTGCGCACCACTTTCAGTTGCATTAGGCTTAGCCTTGCGCATGAGGAGGTGGAGTTGACCCTGCTCAGTGCTTAGCTCCAGAGTCCTCACCCCATTTTTGTCCCTAGCTCTTCCTCCCATTTTTCCTGTGTTTCGTCCAGTGGGGAGCGTGTCCTTTCCAACAGTCATCTGTCCAAGTCCCCGCAGTTTCCCCTCCTTAGACTGTTGGTGTCCAGTAATTCCTCAGGCATTGTGTTTCTCAGGGTACATAGGTAAGCTGTCGTCTCCTGGCGGAGAAAGTTCTTGATGTCGGAGTTCGTTTCCGTTAGGTAGCTCCAGGCTCTCAGTCAGTACGTTTAGGGTCGCTAGTCTGTCCTCAGTGTCGAAGTCTCTAACCATCAGTGTCCCCCCCATCCTGTCTCCACATCTTAAAGGTCGCGTCAAGCAAGGCTGGTGTGAACCTATGGTTGCCGCAGATGAGAGCCATGGTGGACATTTCGGTCAAACTTGGAGGTATTTCCACTCGACTCTTTCAAAGGCCTTCGCTGCGTCCAGGGAGACAATCATCTGAGGTGTTCTCGCCTCGGATGGGGTCAATATCACTTTCAGCAGTTGTCTGATGTTTGCAGTTAGCTGTATACCCATATCAAAGCCCGTCTGATCTTCTGCGTCCACCTCTAATATGCACATCTCCAGCCGCTTAGCCAGGATTTTTGCGAGTATTTTTGTGTCTACGTTGAGCAGCAAAATGGGTCTGCATGATCTGCATTCTGTTTGGTCTTTGTCCTTCTTGGGTATCAGCGATATGGTGGCCTCTGTTAGCGTTGGAGGCAGGGTGCCCTCGCTAGTAAGCCCATGAACATCTCCTGCAGGTGTGGGGCCAGTGCCGTCACTAATGTTTTGTAACAGTTCGCTGGGAACCCGTTAGGTCCTGGCATCTTCCCCGCCTGCATGGATTTGATGCTCTCCATGATTTTTCCCAGTCCTAGTGGTGCTTCCAGCCCCCTCCGTATATTGTCCCCCACGACTGGCATGTCCAATCCATCGAGGAACTGTTTCATTCCCGAGTACCCTTTGGGGGCGAAAAGATGTACTATCCCCAGTAGAAGGCCTTGAACTCTTTGTTGACCTTTTGCTACCAGTTCACCTACGCTATCCTTCACCCGTGCTATTTCCCTCGTGGCTGCCTGCTTTCTCAGCTGGTGAGCCAGCAGGTGGCTAGCCTTGTCTCCGTGTTCGTAGAAGGTACCGCATGACTGGTGGAGTTGGTGCACTGCTTTCCGTGTGGATAGCAGGTTAAAGGTCATTTGTACCTTTTTCCTCTCCACCAGAAGCACTACTGTCGAGTCCTTGGCGTATCTCCTGCCGGCCTCGAGAATGGAGTCGATCAGTTGCTGCCTAACCGCCCTCTCTTCCTTGTCTCTGTGTGCCTTATTTCTCCTATAATCACAGCCTTCAGTGCCTCCCAGAATGTGGAAGGTGAGACTTACCTGTTCCGGTTGTTAGTCACGCACTCGCCTATGGCCTGTGATGTTTTCTGGCAGAAGACCTTGTCGGTCAAGAGAGCCATGTCCAAACTCTATGTAGGGCGTTGGGCACGGCTGTCTCCAAACTCACATCCATGTAATGTGGAGCGTGGTCAGAGATTACAATCGTGGACTATTCTGCTCTGATTATCTCTGGAAGCACCAAATTCGCACGACAAAGTCGTCGATGCGGGTGTAGATTCAGTGTACTGGCGAGAAAGAAGGGAAATCCTTCTCACCTGGGTGCAGGAACTACTTTGGTCCACTGCCCCCATCTGCTCCATAAACCCGAACAGATGCCAGAATGTGGCGACTAGGGGCTTTTCACAGTAACTTCATACTTGTGACAATAAAAGATTATTATTATAAGCGTTCCCAGTTCTCTAGCCATGTTTGCCGTTTTCCCCATTCTGGGGTTCGACCTATCCATCAGTGGGTCCTGTACAAAGTTTCCCCCCATGATCAGTTGGTGTGTATCTATGTCGGGGATTTCGCCATGGTGTTCTCATCTCGTCCCAGTTGGACACGTACACATTTACCAGGACCATTGGTGACCTGCCCAAGGCACCGCTGACCATGGCGTATTGTCCCCCTTGGTCCGTAACCGTCCTCATCGCAGTAAACATCGTCCTCTTACTTAGCAGTATGACTACTAAGCTCCTGGCTCTTGTCCCGTCGCAGGAATGATATGTCTGCCCACCCAGCCCTTCCTTACCCGCAGTCGGTCCTTCTCCCTCAGATGCGTCTCTTGGAGGAAGATCATGCCGGCTTTCGTACTTTTTAGGCGGGCAAAGACTCTAGATCTCTTCACTGGGCTGTTACGTCTCATCAGAGCGATGATCAGCCGATATCTTTTCCAGTTCCTTTATAGTGCTCCCCTGGGCTTCCAGTCTCCTTCCCATGCCATCGAGGGCCATCTGCATGGCGGCCAGCGCCTCTGCCACCTTAACAGCCACCTTAATCTCGACCTTGATAGCTACAGTTTCCTGGTGAGGAATGTCTTCCATCCATTGCCTGGGAGCAGAGGTGTGTGGGGGGCTCACCCTGCCCTCCTCATAGCGACCTGGGTGTTCCAATGGCCTCTGAGCCCCCCAGCATTGTCATCACATCTGGTGATGGAGACCAATAGTGATTCCCGCTGGCCTCACGTTGCACCACAGGGGCGGTGAATCCTGGAGACAGGGGACTCCGGCTAATATCTGGAAACGCATATTTAAATGAGTTTGAACACTCATTTAAATACATGAGTCTAGTTCACACCAGTGAGGCTGTGAAACGAATAGCATCTGGTGCTGTGGACCAGGAGCATTGCGCTCCGTTCTGACGCAAACTTAGTTTAGGGCCTCTCCCGCTATTCTCCAGGAGGTTGGAGGTGCTCTGGGCGCAACACGGGGCGAGAATCGTGCCCCTCATTTGTCTTCTACCCCATTTAGTTTCTTACCTTCTAAACCTGGACTCTTCCTACCAAAATGAGGCACTGCACAATTTATTATACTGAACTGAATTTGCTACTTATCCACCCACTCTGCAAACCTGTTCATGTCTTCCGACATTTCGGTGCAATCCCTCACATTAACTATTAATAGCTTATATGGTGAAAAACAGTGATCACAGCATGGTTCCCTGCAGAACGCCACTTCCCACTTTCTACCTGTCAGAGAAACCTACCTTAACTCGCACCTTCTGTTCGTAACTATCTTTCAACCCAATCTGTTATTTGACCCAAAACACCAAACACCCTTACAATGTCTCTTACCCTGCTACCACATAGAAGATTTTTTGAAAGCTCATGCACACTGCACCAAGTAACCTTGTCTATTTTTTTTGTGAGTTCTTCAAAGACTTCAGTATGATTGGCTACATTAAGTTAGCTTCCATCAATCCATTACTTTGGATTTTGGACTATCTGTATCTCGACCAATAATTATCTTAAACCTCATTACACATCTCTGTAGCTGCACTGACCTGCTCTGGTTCATTTCCCACTATTAGATCAAGGATTGCTTCCATTCTTGTTGAGCTTCTTACATATTGGAACAGAAAGGGGTCTTTCTGCAGCCTGTAAAAAGCTCCATCCCCTTCACACCTTTCACCTACTTTATATGGGCGTTGTTGAAATTACCCCATAATCATGATTGTGTTTTTTCAAAAACTTGATCATACATTTGGCCACATATTTCTCCTTCCACTAGATTATCTTTTAATAATGTTTTTTTCCCAATTAAGAGGCCACTCAGTGTGGCCAAACCATCTACCCTGCACATCTTTGGATTGTGGGAGTGAGACGCACACGGACAGTGACCCGGGGCCGGGATCGAACCCGGGTCCTCGGTGCCGTAAGGCAGCAGTGCTAACCACTGTGTCACCGTGCCGCCCCCTTGCACTAGATTTGCAAAATTTGGTGGTATGTAGCACACCCATAATAATGAGACCATTTAAAGCTCTGTTAGTTATATCCTTTCTTGTTGCAATGATGGTATTGTTTGTGATGAACACAGCTACCAACCACTCCCTTCATTCTTCTCCATCATTTTTAAATACATTAGCAGTATTTAATTGCAAACCTTGTCCTGTCTGCAACCACGTATTTCTTGTCCTTATTAGATCCATTTCCTCACTTTTCTCTCTTCGCAACAGAAAGACACTGCCAAGCCCTCACACTGTTTCTGGCAGCTCACCTTGTGGACAATTCTTCAATTTTAGTCAAACACAGCTGAGTTCCTATATACTTGCTACAAACTATTATAGCTGTCAGTCAGCTGGCACTTTTAACACCAGCAGCTGAAGGCAAATACTTAAAATGAAATTGCAGATTAATAAAAAATATATATATTTGACAGTTTGATTTTTGCAAATTGTGTCACCAATTTATAATTCTGGGGAACAATGAAGGCAAAGACATGGAGTATTCATTTTCATTTACCTGCACAAGAACAAAGAATCGTTTTTTCCATCTTTTCCACACATTTTTACCGATGGTCCACAAATACCTAGAAAACAAGACACAGAAAAGCCTTTCAGACAAAGCAACCCTGATGGTAGAAGTATAAAACTTGAAAGCAAAACCTTGATGGAAGGTGTGGAGGGAAAGCATAATTTAAAAGATTTGAAAGTGTGACTTTTTGAAAGCAGCATTTGAAATTCCTCGTTTGGAAGTTGGAGTTAAGTGAGACAAGGTACAACATAGGACCAGGAGTAGGCCATTCAGCCCCTCCAGTCTGTCCCTCCATTCAGATGGCTGATCTGTGTCCATGATCTAGCTCCATATACCTGCCTTTGGCCCATGTCCCTCAATATTTTTGCTAAACAAAAATTGATCTCAGATTTAAAATTAACAACTGATTTAGCTTCACCTGCTGGTTGTGGGAGTTTCAAACTTCTACCAGTCTTCAAGTGAAGAAGTTCTTCCTGACATCTCTCCTCAATTGTCCAGCCCTAATTTTAGACTATGCCCCTTAGTTTTAGAATCTCTAACAGTGGAAATAGTTTATCTTTATCTACCCTGTCTTTCCCTGGTAATATCTTGAATACTTCAATTAGATCACCCCTTAGCCTTCTAAATTCTAGTAAAAACAGGTCTAATTTGAGTAACCTCTCCTCTTAACTCAACCCCTGTAATCTAGGTATCAGTTCTGTAAACCTACATTGCACACGCTCCAAGGCCTAAAAATGTCCTTCCTAAGGTGTGTTGCCCAGTGTTGCTCACACTCCAAGTGGGGTCTAACCAGAGTTTTGTATAGCTCAATGTATACGAATCATCTGGGGGGATTCTGAGGAAAAAAAACTATGGACATTAAGTTGGGTTCAGAGCAGAGTGTGTGTATTTGACCACAGCCAATCGGGGTGCTTAAAAGGGACTTTGTGTTAATGGGACCATTGTATCTTAAAATGTACTTTGTAATCTGTGTTAATCTTAAAATCTGTGGGTATTTGTTAAGATAAAAGGGGGAATAAAGGAGTATTGTATTATAATGTAATTTTTTCATGTTTAACAAATTTTTTTTTTTTTGGGATGAATAGATTGAGCCCCAAGTCGTTGGTGACATAGGAAATGGCGAAGGAACTGGGAATTTTTATGGATCAGATGGGGTGGCAGGGGGATGGACCCATGAAGGTTTAGGCATCTGTGAGAGAGAGAGTTTTCCTTCTTCTCCCACATGCACAAGTTGTATTTCCGAATTGACTTGTTTGTGGTGGGGAGGTTGTTACTCTCGGGGATTGTGGGGACGGAATACACAGCGATAGTAATGTCGGACTACATGTCATATGTGGACTCGAGACAGGCCGAGCCAAAATCTCCTATGGAGGTTTGATTCGGCACTCTTGGTGGACAAGAAGTTCTGCGAGAGGGTAGCCTTGACGATAGAGGACAATGTGAAGTTTAATCAGAACGGGGAAGTTTGCCCTCCACAATTTGGGAAGGCAGTGATTAGCGGGGAGGTAATATCTTGGCAGACCCACAGGGATAAGGTTGAGAGGATGGAGAGGCAGAGGTTGGTTGAACTCATTATGGACGTGAACCGACGATATTCAGCAGCCCCGACTAGAAAGCTGTTAGCGGAAAGGAAGAGGCTACAGGTCGAGTGCAATCTGGTATTGACACCGAAGGCGATGGGCTAGATCTGTTGTGCAGGTGGCCACACGGGGGATACTGCAGGTTAGGGATGGGGGGTGGAGGGTGGCTGGTAACAAGCCTGGAAAACATTTACGGGGAATTTGAGGCATTTTAACAGGGGTTGTATAGGTCTGAGCCCTGGATGGAGGATGCGGAGATGGAGCACTTACTATACAGGTTGGCATTCCTTTTTTAAAAAGTATTTTTATTCCACAAATGTTCAACATTTTTACAATCTGCAAGAACGCCACAAATCCCCTTACCCACCAAGCTCCCCCAACCCCCCTCTCAGCAATCAACAGTAAACAACTCCCCAAAATGCAAAATAAACAAACCGCAACAATTGTAAAACCCATCACTCACCCCCGTTAGAGCAAATTCCACTTTTTTCATGGTCAAAACTCCATCAGGTCCCCCCCGCCATGCCGAGACACTGGGTGGAGAAGCTGACCTCTACCCCAACAAGACCCGTCTTATTTTTTGAAGAATAAAGGAATTAAGGGTTATGGTGTTCGGGCCGGAAAGTGGAGCTGAGTCCACAAAAGTTCAGCCATGATCTCATTGAATGGTGGAGCAGGCTCGAGGGGCCAGATGGCCTACTCCTGCTCCTAGTTCTTATGTTCTTATGTTCTTATGCTAGCAATCAATGAGACGAAGGCTAAAACATCTGCCCCTGCACCCATATCTAAATGGATAAACGGTGCGATTCTCTCTATAATTGACTAAGTTAATTGTTTGCGTGTTTTGCAGGTTGATTTCCGCTGGGTATTTGGGTGCAATCCAGATTGCAATTCACCCACACTTTTTTGGAGCTTGGGGAGATTCTCACTGAATCAACTCACACTTAACAAATATTTTCTGGAGTGGGGAAGTAAAGATGCTGGCAAAACCAGCTCCTCAGAGATCAGGGCGCCCTTTTTAATGGGTGCCCAGATCTCAAGATTACGTTTAGAGACCCACACACACCCCACCCATAGCCATTGTGACCCCACACAGACATAGGCAACACCTCTAACCTTCGACACCGGAGGGTGAACTTCCCCCATCGCTAAATGTCTGCGTGATCCCGCTTCACACCATCGAGATATGAGGGTAACCTGGCTCCACCCCCACCCATCCTCGTCGGCATCGGGGCATCGTCTCCCATGCAAGTGAGCATACCGTGCTACTGGGTCGCTGAGGGCCCCCCACATTTAGGGCCACTCCCAATTTCAGGCCTCCACCTTTCAGGCTCACCCCCCCCAACCCTCACACTCCCGCTTCAGGCGCCCATCTCCCCCACCCTTCATACCTCCTGCATACTCCCCACCCTTTACACCACTTCGGGCCCCCCCTTTCGGCACCACCTTCACCTCCCCTTTCATGGGCATAGCCCCCTCAGACCCCACCCCTTGGCAATGTCCCATTGGCACCCTGGCACTGCCCCAGCCCCTACCCCTGGCAGCTGGGCAGTGCCAACCTATCAGTGTCAGGGTGCCTGCCCTGACCCCGATCACCCAGAGGCTCCAATGGCCTTCGAGCCGCCCCGGCGTGGCCATCAAGTCTGTTTCCCATTTCTGGAGACCAGTAGTGATTCACACTGGCCTGTGCTGGTGACTCCTGGGAGGGGAGACTCCAGCATTGAACAGGGTCCTATTTTGATTTTAATAACTCATTTAAATACTATCCAGATCGCATCGGTCGCAGCGGGTCGGGGGAATTGCGGTCGGCTTGCCGCCCGGCGGGTAACCCGTTTTTGGGCTCTCCCTCCCACTATTCACCAGCAATAGCAGGATCGGCGCCGACTGCAATGTGGCTGGAAAATCGCACCCATAGGCACATAATTGGAAATGTAACAAACTTGTGGAAGATTTATTATAATGTAGGGTTTTTTTTTAAGATTTATATTTTGTTTAATTTCTCTCCCAACTTCTCTGTATAGAAAATCTCCAAGCTAGAGTTCAAAAACTTCGGAAGAGATTGGAACCGTTTGATGTAAACTGGTAGCAAGCACTTTCTCCACATCATTAAATCAAGTTTAAAAAACCTGCTTTGGTTCATTATATTTGGAAAGTGACCGAGTGACAATGACAACACTTAATACTAACAAGAACACCGCATTGTACCACAGAATTGGTGGCACTTTTAACTATCGGTGAAGAATGAACGTTCGGGGCACAGGATGCCAGGGCAGAATGCATTGACTACCCATCAGTTCTTGCAGGCTTAAGGCTCCTGCATTTTGAGGCCCGGCTCTCAGTTACATCCCATCAGTGAGCTACAGGTAAAAGGAGGCGTACAGAGTGCAGTTGAAGAAGCTGAGTGGAGGCTTGGAGTTTGATGATTGGGGGAGATTTAAAGTGTTAATTTTGTTCATAAATTTTGCTCTTAGAATATAGTGCAGACTTGGCAGTTTGGTGAGTGGGGCGGAAGGAAGTTTTTTTTTCCTTTCTCGATCTTTCCCACCCTTGAGGAATTGGTTCTTACTCTACAACAGGGAAAGCTGGCTCTTTGGTGAGTGTCTGTTGAGTGAGTGAGTTCTATGCTATCCCCAAGGTTTAAAGTAATGCAAATTGGTGATGAAGTTAATAAAATATATTATACATAAGCAAATGAGATAATTAAGTAATTATTTAAGACACATTAAGGATGGCAGGACAGATGATGTGTCAAGGCTGCAGCATGTGGGAACTCCTGGATAATATTGCGATCCAGGGCAAACACATCTGCAGTGGGGGGACAGGTTACCTGGATGCTTTGTACCAGGAGGTAACCACAGCACTTAGGATAAGGTCTTCTGATTTGGTCAGAGTTCAGGGGAGGAAGGTGTGACTGCGAGTGAGGCAGGTGTACTGTTCTCTGCAGCAAAGGGCGAGAATCCAGGCGGCTCTACTGCCTGCCCGATGCCAGGGTTGAGGACACCTGCTCAGGGTTGGAGAGAAACTTGCAGTGTGGGGGGTAATCCAGTTGTTGTGGTTCATGTAGGTACCAACAACGTAGGTAGAATTAGAAAGAGGTTCTGCATAGAGCTTATGAGGACCTAGGCACTAAATCGAAAAGCGGAACCTCAAAAGTTTTAGTCCCAGGATTATTACCTGAGCCGTGTGCAAATTGGCAAGGGTTCATAAATTAGAGAGATGAATATGTAGTTCAAAGACTGGTGTGTGGAAAATGGATTCCGGTTTGTGGGGCACTGGTATCAGTACTGAGGAAAGTTGGGGTTGTACCGTTAAGACAGTCTACACCTGAACCATGCTGGGAACAGTGTTCTTATGAACTGCATGACCAGGGAAGTAGAGAGGGTTATTGGTAAATCGAGGTGCAAGGGATCAAATGTGGAAAGATGTGACAAGGGGTGGGATTCACTCTACTGTCTCCTATAGCCACTATGTTCCTTTTTGCTCCTCCCACTTGAATGGCTTCCTGAGGCCCCGCCGGGTCGGTGAATCGCCAGGGGGGGGCGGCGTGAATCCCGCCCTGCCGCTGGCTGCCGAATTCTCCAGTGCGGGATTTTGGCAGGGGCGGGAATCGTGCCGCGCCGGTCGGCGGCTGCTGGCAGCGGCCCCCACCCCTGGCGATTCTCCGGCCCGCGATGGGCCGAGCGGCCGCCCGTTTTCGGCTGGTACCACCGGCGTAAATCAAACCAGGCCCGTACCGGCAGAATCTGGCTCTACGGGTGGCCTGCAGAGTCCTCGGGGGGGCGCGGGGGGATCTGGCCCCGGGGGGTGCCTCCACGGTGGCCTGGCCCGCGATCGTGGCCCACCGATCCGCGGGCGGGCCTGTGCCGTGGAGGCCCTCTTTCCCTCCGCGCCGGCTGCTGTCTACCTCCGCCATGGCTGGCGTGGAGAACGCCCCTGCGCATGCGCTGAGATGACGCCAGCACACGCTGGCGCTCCCGCGCATGCGCCAACTCGTGCTGGCCGCTGGAGGCCCTTCAGTACCGGTTGCCGCGTCGCCAAGCCCTTCCATGCCGGTTGGCGCAGTGCCAAGCCCTTCCGCGTTGGCTGTCGCGGCGCCAACCCCGCCGGCTCCGGCCTAGCCCCTGAAGGTGCTGAGGATTCCGCACCTTCCAGGTGGCCCGACGCCGGAGTGGTTCATGCCACTCCTCGGCGCCGGTACGGCCTGCCCCGCCAGGTAGGGGAGAATCCCACCCCTGGTAAGAGAGGAAAATAGTAAAATGGAAAATTAGGTTTGGAGAATGGCAGGAAAGGACAGAGAGAAAAAGCCTATGAAAGCATTAAGGATCAGGATTGAATGCTACAAAGAAAACAAAATGACAAAACTAAAGGCTCTGCATCTGATTGTGTGGAACATGCATGACAAAGTAAATTAATTCAAAGCGCACATCAAAGTAAATAATTATGATCTAATAGCCATTACGGAGACCTGGCTGTAGGACAACAAGGATTCGGTCCTGAATAATAAGGGCTATATGACAATTAAGAAGAAGAGGAAGCTAGATAAAGGTGTAGAGGTAACACTGTTAATCAAGGATGGCATTTGTACAACAATTAGAGATGATCTCGGTTCAGGAGATCAGGATGTAGAATCGGTTTGGGTGGAGATAACGAATAGTAGGGGAAATAAGTTACTAGTGGGAGTGGTCTACAGGCCCCCTAACGGTAACTACAATGTAGGACAAAATATACAATAAGAAATATAATGTGCTTATGATAATAATGTCATTAATCATGGTGACTTTAATCAATGTATAAACTGGAAAAATCAGGTTGGCCGTGGTAGCCTGAATAAAAAGTTCACAGAATGCTTTGGAGATAGTTTCTTAGAGCAGCATATTCTGAAACCAACCAAAGAGCAGGTCATATTAGATCTGGTATTGTATAATGTGACAGGACCAACTAATTCCCTCAGAGTTAAGGCACCCCTAGGTAGCAGCAACCACAATATGATTAAATTTTTCATCCAGTTTGCTAGGGAGAAGAATGGATCTAAGACTATTTTTTAAACTTAAATAAGATAATGTATGTGGGTATGAAAGCTGAGTTAGCTGGGTGAACTGGGATAGTAACTCCATTTTCAAGTTTGATGATGACGTGACATGACAGATCTTGAACAACGATAAGTCAGAGTTCAGGAGGAAGGTAGAGAACGTAATGGCGTGGTGTAACAAGAACAATCTCTTCCTCAACGTCAGCAAAACTAAGCAGCTGATCACTGACTTCAGGAAGTGAAGTATCGTACACACCCCTGTCTGCATCAATGGTGCCAAGATGGAGATGGTTGACGGCTTCAAATTCCTAGGTGTGCACATCACCAAATATTTGTCCTGGTCCACCACGTCGACACTAAGACCAATAAAGCACAACAGCGCCTATGCTTACTCAGGAAACTAAGGAAATTTGGCAAGTTCACACTGACTCTTACCAATTTTTACAATTGCACCATAAAAAGCATCCTATCTAGCTGCATCACAGCCTGGTATGGCAACTGCTCGGCCGAAGACCATAAGAAACTACAGAGTCATGAACGCAGCCCAGTCCTTCACACAAAATCACCTCCCATCCATTGACTGTCTAGACCTCCCACTGCTTTGGGAAAGTGGGCAGCATAATCAAAGACCCCTCCCACCCGGGTTATTCTCTCTTCCAACTTCTTCCATCTGGCAGGAGATACAAAAGTCTGCGAGCACGCACTAACAGGTTCAAAAAAAGTTTCTTCCCCACGGTTACCAGACTCCTGAATGATCATCTTATGGACTGAACTGATCTCTCCACACATATTCTTTCTTGAGTATTACTACAGTCCGTATGCTTCATCCGATGTCTATGTCTATGTATTTACATTGTGCATTTATCATATGTCCTATGTTTTTTCATGTATGGAACGATCTGTCTGGGCAGTATGCAGAACAATACATTTCACTGTACCTTGGTACACATGACATAAATCAAATCCGATCCAATCCCTCCTCCTTCAGCAAGTCTCCCCGCTACTGTGCCAGACCACTACAAAGTGGGAAACCCTCTGGGGAGTATACTGCAGTGTCGCACCAGAGTGGTCCATTCATTGGAACTGCATTTTGAACAGTCTGATTCACTGCTCAATGACAGCACGGGTGGCAGCATGGGCCTTGTTATATTGGTTCCCCGTCTCTGGCTCCGGCCTCCGCACTGGCGTCATCAGCCAGGACATCAGCCAGTACCCCTTATCCGCCAAGAGCTAACCCGTCATCTGAGGTGGTCCTCGAAGATGCCGGGGATCTCGGAGTGTCCCATGGATGTAGCTGTCATGCACACTCTCTGGGAAGCGGGCACACATGTGCATGACATGGAGGTGGTGGTCGCACACAATTTAAGCATTCATGAAGTGAAACCCCTTCCTGTTAATGAAGGGCACTCCCTGATGTCCCAATACACGCAAGGTGACATGCGTGCTATCAATTACCCCCTGGACCTAGGGCATCCCGGCGATGGTGGAGAATCCTGCAGCCCAGGCATCTTGGTGGGCCTGGTCCAGCTCAAAGTTGATGAAGTCTGAATTGTGGGTTGTAGCTTGGGAAATGCCGCAAAAGTCCCTGCTCGAACCCTGGAATGAACCGGTTTCTTAGAGGTTCAGGGCTGTGGTGACCTTCAAGGCCACTGGGAGCGGGTGACCTTCTCTTCCACTGAGTGCCAAGTCCATGAGAACATGAGCACAGGTGCCGCACTGTCTCTTGGTTGAGATGAAGTCTCTTGCGGAACATGTTGTCCGCCAGCTCCTCAAAAGACCAACAGTGTCTGTACACCTTGGGCTGTTGCTGGTTTCCGCCTCTGGATTCCTCCTCGTTAGGGTGTGTAGCGGCCCCGAACATGGGGTATCACCTCCAGCCTGCATTGACGCTGCTGGCTACTTTTGCCAATTTGACTTTTAAAAATTTGTTCATGGGATGTGGACATCGCTGGCTGTGCCAGCATTTATTGCCCATCCCTAATTGCCCTTGAGGGGCAGTTAAGAGTCAGCTACATTGCTGTGAATCTGGAATCACATGTCGGCCAGACCAGGTACGGATGGCAGGTTTCCTTCCCTAAAGGACATTAGCAAACCAGATGAGTTTTTACAATGATTTCATGGTCATCATTAGACTTTTAATTCCAGATATTTTATTGAGTTTAAATTCCATCAGCTGCAGTGGTGGGATTTGAACTCAGGTCGCCAAATCAATATCCTGGGTCTCTGGATTACTAGTCCAGTGACAATACCACTATGCCACCACCTCCCCTGACTTCATCCAATTCATCCAATCTATATGGAAATTAAAATCTCCCATAATTATTGCAGTACTTTTCTTACAAGCCCCCATTATTTCTTGAGTTATCCACTGTCCTACAGTCTAAATAAAGTCAAGTTGTCTATAAACCACTCCCACTAGTGACTTTTTTCCTTTGCTATTTCTTATCACCACACAAACTGATTCCATATTTTGATCCTCCAAACCAAGATAATTTCTTACTATTGTACTCATCATCGTTTATTAACAGAGCCACCCCCCATCTCCTTTCTTCCTGTCCTTCTGATAAGTGATGCAATGCCACTTTTGGATGGTTAACTTCTGGAAAAGGGATTTAAAGTTGGACCTGATGACGTCTTTAGCGGCATTCAGTAGTGCACCTGCTTCAAAGCAAGAGTCTCTGCCAAGATAGTTTGATTTGTATTGTGCAAATCTGAATGCTTTTGTGGTGTAAATGTGAGGAGGACATACTGAACGTCAAATGTTAAATTTATGGCCTGCTGATACTCTGTGATTCAGACCCAGCAGGAGGCTACTGCAATGTTTGGCATAGGAAAGATAGATCATCGGTAGGAATTCACACTTAACAGGAAATGACGCCACAAGGTTTCTGCATGTATAAGTGACCATCATTTGCCGGGTTATTGAATATTAATTTTCCCACAGCTTCGCGGTAGCCATTAAAAAAAAACGTATTAACTTGTGCCCTTTCAAGCCCACACCTTGGTACTGACATATGAGCATGTGTGTCAGAAATGACACTGTGGCTCAGAATAACTTGAGAAGGGGAAGTCATCCTGAATTCTAAGTACTTCACATTGCTCAACTGTGAGACGGCATAGGACAATGCCACATCTCAAATATTTATTGTTGCTTTGGCGAGGTGCCGCAACAGACTGCTTTGCATTATGTTTTGGATTTTCATTCTGGATTATCTCAGACCACTGTACTGGGGCTGTTTAGCACAGGGCTAACTCGCTGGCTTTGAAAGCAGACCAAGGCAGGCCAGCAGCACGGTTCAATTCCCGTAACAGCCTCCCCGAACAGGTGCTGGAATGTGGTGACTAGGGGCTTTTCACAGTAACTTCATTGAAGCCTACTTGTGACAATAAGCGATTTTCATTTCATTTTCATTTTTCATTTCAAAGGAATGTGACAGTGGACACCCACTTGATTGCTCTCTGCGATGAGTTTTCCAAATATCACTCCTTCTGTCCCATTCCCTTTCCATCGTTCTGGTTTGTTTTATAAAGGAAGTGAGTTACAACTGAGCAGGTTTTTAAAAACGTTGTATATTGCTGCAGGACATGTTGAGGTTGAACTCGGTGACACTCATCCACTTCTCCTTGGCTCTTTCACACCTTCAGCTATTCGGTTAAACTGAATACTCCCAGTTTCCCTCTCCTTTTTGTGGGACAGCTGTCATCTGATATAAAGTAAGGTTGAATTCCATAAAATTGGGAATAGTCTTGTCAAAATTTAAGTGTTGATAAGCATGGATAAATATCAGTAATCACCTGGAGTAAAGTCACATCTGTACTGTATCCTGATCAACTATTCTGCGTACTTTTTATGGATAGATTTTCAGACTTTAAAAAAATAAATTGAGAGTACCCAGTTAATTTCCAATTAAGGTGCAATTTAGCCTGCACATCTTTGGGTTGTGGGGGCGAAACCCACGCAAACACAGGGAGAATGTGCAAACTCCACACGGACAGTGACCCAGAGCGGCATCGAACTTGGGACCTCGGCGCCATGAGGCAGCAGGGTAACCCACTGCACCACCGTGCTACCCTTAGATTTTCAGACTTAACCATGTACTCCAATTTGTAACCCATACACATATTGTGGGACACATTTTTAGCAGACAAAGCTACCAGTAGTAATAATAATAATCTTTATTGTCACAAGTAGGCTTACATTAACACTGCAATGAAGTTACTGTGAAAATCCCCTCGTCGTCACACTCCGGCGCCTGTTTGGGTACACTGAGGGAGAATTCAGAATGTCCAATTCACCAACAAGCACATCTTTCGGGACTTGTGGGTATTTGGACTGCAAATATTTTTCATTCGTAAGCTTGTTGAAGGCAAATAGAATATTGATATTTTCAAATGATATGAAGCTGTATAGGAAAGCAGGATATCGGCATCATTGAAACAGATATATTGAAACTGGGTGAGATGAACAACAAATATTATTTAGCATTTTCCACAAAAAACACAAAATATGAAGGCACAGCTCAAGCCATGCTATTATTATGGAGCAGAACATAGAGCTCAGTGTGCTAATTATTGCATGTTCAAATTGTCTGTTACAATTGTCGAAACTTAATAGAATATTAGGATATATGAGATTCACAGAGATAATATCCAAAGTGGGTTTATTTATGCACAGTGGTGCATTGCGGAAATCCCATGGGAACATCAGGGTATACCTTTGAATCGTCACAATTGAAGATGGCGGCATACAATGGGAAGTCTGCGTTGGTCAGGAAATAAGCAAAGAATCTAACTGCTAACTATCTACCCGTACTCTGTGGATACATGAATACACAGTTGAGGCAGACTGGGAAATGGCAAAATCTAACCAAAAATAGGGACGAGCCCATTAGAATATTAAAATCAGCATAAACGATGTACCGATCATTAACAGTGAGTTTAATATTGTAACGCAGCTCTAGTCTATTTTCAGTGTGTGTTGTGCATTAGCGTCACAGGTGTAGGGCGGGTTTTACAGGGACAACTGTTTCGTGCTTAGGTGAAATCAGTGTTTAAAGGGAGACTCGTGATTTTGCAACCCTGCAACTTCAAATAAAAATTTGAGTGCTGCAGGTTTGTTCTTCCAATTTCATTGCAAGTACAACCGTGTAGCCATTAAGATCATCACTCAACCCATGCCAGGGCTGTTGAAACAGTGTTTTAGGTGGCTGGGCAGATCTGGAGGGTTGAAATGCAGCAGAGTTCTGCCAAGTTTCCAAAGAGATTTGTTGTATTCTGCCTGCTGCACAAATTTGTCATCCAGATTTATAAGTATGGAGCTGCTTGAAGGAGGCAGACACAGCCAGGAACTGAGCAAGTTAAAAACAAACAGCCAGAAAAGATTCTTACTGAAGGACACTGAAGAAAGACAGAGCCAAACACAATGTTCACCCAAGTACCATCTGCCCTATCTATTAATGTTGCCTCGTTTTCTTTCCTTCCCCTCCAAATCTGCACACACTAGTGAATAGAAAAACTCGCCCAAAAATGATTCGACAACCATGGGTCCACATTTCTCTCATCCGTCAAAACCTTACACTACATCATCCTCTCAATCTCTGTGCACAGTGGATGAATAAATTTCAACCAAGTTTAGTTCTGCAACGCTTGAATTCCGTGCTCCCCACACTGGTGACAGAATATGTGTCGGCACTCTTCAACCTGTTTTTCCAGGTGTTCCCTCAGTTTTAGTGTCAAAGATGTTAGCTGCTGGGTCTCGGGAGGAACCTGGGAAGGGAAATGGGTCATTGCCTGCTTGAAATAGACCATGGGATAGTCACAAGGCAGTTCACTTTCGGTGACATTTAATGCCATAAGTGAAATTGGAGAGGATGTTCCATCACTCTGAGGGGCAGCAACCTCAACAGTGTGTTCCCCAGCCACGTTCCTCCACCTGGCAGTGTCTTCCCCAGCCACATTCCTCCACCTGGCAGTGTGTTCCCCAGCCACATTCCTCCACCTGGCAGTGTGTTCCCCAGCCACGTTCCTCCACCTGGCAGTGTGTTCCCCAGCCACGTTCCTCCACCTGGCAGTGTGTTCCCCAGCCACATTCCTCCACCTGGCAGTGTGTTCCCCAGCCACATTCCTCCACCTGGCAGTGTGTTCCCCAGCCACATTCCTCCACCTGGCAGTGTCTTCCCCAGCCACGTTCCTCCACCTGGCAGTGTGTTCCCCAGCCACGTTCCTCCACCTGGCAGTGTCTTCCCCAGCCACGTTCCTCCACCTGGCAGTGTGTTCCCCAGCCACATTCCTCCACCTGGCAGTGTGTTCCCCAGCCACGTTCCTCCACCTGGCAGTGTCTTCCCCAGCCACGTTCCTCCACCTGGCAGTGTCTTCCCCAGCCACATTCCTCCACCTGGCAGTGTGTTCCCCAGCCACGTTCCTCCACCTGGCAGTGTCTTCCCCAGCCACGTTCCTCCACCTGGCAGTGTCTTCCCCAGCCACGTTCCTCCACCTGGCAGTGTCTTCCCCAGCCACATTCCTCCACCTGGCAGTGTGTTCCCCAGCCACGTTCCTCCACCTGGCAGTGTCTTCCCCAGCCACGTTCCTCCACCTGGCAGTGTCTTCCCCAGCCACATTCCTCCACCTGGCAGTGTGTTCCCCAGCCACGTTCCTCCACCTGGCAGTGTCTTCCCCAGCCACGTTCCTCCACCTGGCAGTGTCTTCCCCAGCCACGTTCCTCCACCTGGCAGTGTGTTCCCCAGCCACGTTCCTCCACCTGGCAGTGTCTTCCCCAGCCACGTTCCTCCACCTGGCAGTGTCTTCCCCAGCCACGTTCCTCCACCTGGCAGTGTCTTCCCCAGCCACGTTCCTCCACCTGGCAGTGTCTTCCCCAGCCACGTTCCTCCACCTGGCAGTGTTTTCCCCAGCCACGTTCCTCCACCTTCCAGTGTCTTCCCCAGCCACGTTCCTCCACCTGGCAGTGTCTTTCCCAGCCACGTTCCTCCACCTGGTCACTCTCTCAGTATGCCCTATGAGTTAGCATCATAGAATCCCTACCATGCAGAGGGAGCCCATTGGGCCCATCAAGTCTGCACCGACCCTTCAAAAGACCACCCTGCCTATGCCCAATCCCCCGCCCTATCCCCATAACCCCACTTAACCATTGGGCACTAAAGGGCAATTTAGCATGATCACCTGCACAACTTTAGGCTGTAAGGAGGAAACAGGAGCACCCTGACGAAACCTACGCAGATACGGGGAGAATGTGCAAACTCCAGACAGACAGGCACCCAGGTTTGGAATAAAACCTGGGTCCTATGCGCTCTGAGGCAGCAGTGCTAATCACTGTGCCACAGTGGCGCCCTAGTTGTGTAGTAAGGCACAGGATGGGAATGAGGCCACGTATAATGGGTGTCTTCATCCACTCCTCTTGTATATTGGGCCGAGCCAGTTGGAGTCCAAGGCTTCAACAGTGACAAGAGAATGTCCCACTGTGCTGTATACTGGCCAGCAGACCTTCTAGGGTTCCTCGGTCATTCTATATTGGCTGTAGAAAATGATAGTATTTCAGACAGCAGAATTTGTTTAAACATGAAAGTGAGATCACTGAGCTCAGCAGCTGAAGAATATATCTGAGCTCTTCCTGGAGTGAGTAAATTCTTGTTTACCCTCTCCTCCACCACCTACTCTTGATGGCACATGGTATGTGCTTCACCAGTAAAAGCAGCTCATCCTTAGAACATTTATTCTTACAATTTGGCACTCTTGCTTCTCCTGATTTCAGATTCAGCGGAGGAAATGCGAAAACCTACCTCCTAAGTTGCAGGCTGTCCCAAGATCTGCTTTTATTGACTGTAACGAGTATTGATGGCTGCTGCAAACGCAATTTTCTACAAGTAAATATTGGGAAGATTGAAGCCATTGCTTTCAGTCTGCGCCACTATTTCTGTTCCCTAGCTAATGATTCCATCATTCTCACTGGAACCAGTCTGAGATCGAGCCCGTTGATTAACAGCCATGGTGTCACATTTGTTCTCAAGAACTTCCGGTGGCGACAAGTGAGGGGAGGTTGCTCGCTAGGTAGCTCTAACCAGGATCTGCGTTTTTTAGGCCTTTCTGCCTGATTTTTCAGGCTATTTTTGAAGGAATGCATTCTGGATCAGTAATACAGGGTTCCTGCACCAAACACATGCCAAAAGGAAAAGGAAACAAAAAACCCACAGAAGGTAATTCTGCATCGAATTCGGAGGCTTCGCCAGCAGAGAAAATGGCGGCGGCGGCATTGTCGACGATGGCCGACCTAAATAACAGCAAACATGCTCTCGGGTGCGCTCGCAAAGGAGTTTCACAAACACTTTGACAAGCAAGGGAAGTTGGTGTTGGAGAGTCCACAAAAATCGACTGAGGAGGCGTCCGGGTGAAACTCGATAAGACCACCGAGGTAGTAAAGAAGCATGGTGCGATGCTAAAGGGTGTGGGGAAGGCACTGATGAGGCAATGTGAGCAGCTTACATCATTGGAAGCCAGGATGGTGGTGGCCGATAAGAATAAGAGATTGAAGGGACTTCCGGTGGTGGCCATGGTGTGAGTGGTCGCACATTTGGTAGCTCCCGCTTGTGGCGGTGTTTTTGGCTGACGGGCGGGCTTGTTGATGGAAAAAGGTGCAGGAGTGGTGGAAGAAGAGTGTGGTCCACCCGTGGATGGATTTGTGGACCAGAAGTGGTTTTAAGCGAAAGGAGTCGTTGGAGCGAGAAACTGTGCCAGGGTTACAGAGGAAGGTGGCGGAAGGCAAGGGTCCGGCCCGAACATCTCAGTCATCTATGGAGCATCTGGTGTACTTCTTGAATGAGAAGTTTACCGAGCAGAGAAAGGAGACTCTGGAGAACCTGACAAGGAAGGTGGATCTGATTAAGGCGGGGGTTGACCGCATGGAGATGAAGTTGGAGTCTCAGAGAATATAAGAGCAGGGAGGTTATGACGGAGCTGTATAAAATGCTGGTTAGGCCCCAGCTGGCGTACCCTGTGCAGTTCTGGTCATCATATTATAGAAAGGAAGTGACTGCACTGGAGAGGGCGCAGAGGAGATCCACTAGGATGTTGCCTGGGCTGGATTGCTTCAGCTATCAAGAGAGACTGGATAGGCTAGGGCTGTTTTCCTTGGAGCAGAAAAGGCTGAGGGAGGACTTGATTGAGGTGTGCAAAATTATGAGGGGCATAGATAGAGTGGATAAAAAATAACTTTTCCCTTTAGCTAGGGGTCAATAACTAGGGGGCATAGATGTAAGGTATTGGGCAGCAGGTTTATAGGAGATGTGAGGGAAAACCTTTTCATCTAGAGGGTGGTAGGAATCTGGAACTCGCTGCCTGAAATGGTGGTAGAGGTGGGAACCCTCACAACACTTAATAAGTATTTAGATGAGCACTTGAAATGCCATAGTTTACAAGGCTACAGTACCAGTGCTGGAAAATGGGATTAGAGTAAATAGTTGCTTGATGGCTGGCGAGGGCACGATGGGCCGAATGGTTCTTTTCTGTGCTGTAAAAACTCTATGACTCTATTCTAGTGCACTCAGATTCTAGCACTGCATGATATTTGGGGCTGAAGTGCACCAACTTTGGAGTTAAGAGTTATGAAAGAAAGACGACTTTCATTTACGTAAAGATTTACTTGGCCTCCGGACGTCCCAAACCCTTTACAGTCATTTCAATATTTTTGATTTGTGGTCAGTGTAGTTATGAAATATGACAGCCCATTTGCGCACAGCAAGCTCCCACACACAGCAATGTGATAACGACCAGGTCATCTCTTTGTTGAGATCTCGATTGAGGAATCCAGGAATAACCAGGAATAACTCGGGGCTGCACGGTAGCACAATGGTTAGCACTATTGCTTCACAGCTCCGGGGTCCCAGGTTTGATTCCCGGCTTCGGTAACTGTCTGTGCGGAGTCTGCACGTTCTCCCCGTGTCTGTGTGGGTTTCCTCCGGGTGCTCCGGTTTCCTCCCACAGTCCAAAGATGTGCAGGTTAGGTCAGGTGGATTGGCCATGCTAAATTGCCCCTTAGTGTCCCAAAAGGTTGGGTATGATTACAGGGATATGGTGGAGGTGTGGGCTTAAGTGGGGTGCTCATTCCAGGGGCCGACGCAGACTCGATGGGTCGAATGGCCTCCTCCTACACTCTAAATTCAATGAGGAACGCCCCCATTCTGCTTCGCAACAGCACGATGGGCCGACATTCGCCCGAGAGAGCGCAGCTGGGGCTTTGGGTTTGATGTATCCTGCAAAAGGCAACACTTCCCATAGTGTAGCACTCCCTTGGTGCCGTGTCAGTGCCAGGCTGTATTTTCCTGCTCACGTTTCTGGACTGGGAATCTGAGCTCAGTGGCAGGGGTGCTGCCAGCTGAGTCACAGGTTTAGCAGTGCTTGAAACAGAGCGTATCAACTTGCTCAGTGCATTTGAAAATAAAATGGTCAAATTCCGAACTCAAATGAGCACTAAACAGATGCCAGGCAATCACCAAGTCATGCAAGCATAAATTTAAAGATCAGATAAAGCATCTGGATGGTCAGTCATTGTTCCATTTTTCTGGTAATAGCTCATATTTGAAAGACAAGGTCAAAATCAACAGTCTGAAGCTTTGTTGAAACTTCCAACAGTGCAAACCTAAATAAATGCACCTTAGAATTCAGTGCAGTATCTTATATAACTAATTCTGTGGCACTTCAGTTATCTCACCAAAGATCGGTTGTGTCCTTTCGTACAATTATAACAATAATGGAGAATGAATTTGTCTATATATATGTTTCTGGAATCCACCTCTTCATTCACCTGAGGAAGGAACAGTGCTCCGAAAGCTAGTGATTCGAAACAAACCTGTTGGACTTTAACCTGGTGTTGTAAGACTTCTTACAATAATAGAACTAACAAAGCTCATTACGGTTGAAGCTGGGAATTATGAAGCGTACCCCAGCCCTGGAATGGAATCGGAAAGTTCTGGATTATCGTGATAAATAAAGCTCACAAGAACTAATAACGCGCATCAGTGATTGCCGCATGAAAAACTGACAGAAAATTGGTGACCTGTTTAGCAAAACTAATCACACTGACATTTCACGCATCATTCTTCACACATGGCGCACCGAGGCAGCACCAAAATGACTTTGATATGGGATAGGAAATGCCTGTTTGATTGAAAAAAATTTTAAAAAAAGATTCAGTGAATTTGATTCAGGGAAGTGGATTTGTATCAGCTGCTGCTCAACTCCAGGGTGAGCCAAGACTGCCCTCTGCTGGATGGAAAAAGGAAATTAAAAAAACAACTTCCTTGAACGGGCAGAGCTTCTTTATTATCTCAGCTGATTTGCAAAAGCCGAAATGTATTTAAAAATCATGGGATCAAAAGTAATGAAATAATTCCAGCTTATTTGGTGAGCAGTATCACATTTCTTAGTACATTTTTAGGATGAGTACAAAGCATTTGCCTCTATTGATGCTTACATATTAACCTGATTCATGGAAAATATTTTCCAGCTATTAAATGCTGCAAAGAATCCTGATTATGTTTATCACAGTTCTTTTATCGAGAGTATCTTTTTTGCAGACAATGCTCATTTATTACATCGATCCAAGTGGCTTTTAGTTTCTTCATCCACTGTATTTTCTAGGAGTTCTCTATTAATCCACTTCTATCACAGGACTTAGTGCAAAACTGACCTATCTCACAGCTCCAAGCTGACAGGGAAGCTTTTAACTTCCTTCATAAGGGAGTGCGAAAGGGACTACATTCCTCCAGGAAGCTTCTCATGGTGTCGTGGAAGATAATGAACTCTGCAGAAATCGTGTGGTCTTGCCCCTTGTTACTTCTTCATGCAGAAGCTCATAAATTGGCTCAACAATTAGATAATTAATCAATAAGTACAGAAGAGTATAACAATCTGATGATGCATAAATGGAAAACTAATGACATCAGGGCTCATGAATCCCCATTTTGAAAATATATGTCGTAGCAGCTGATAAAGAAACTGTCCATGTAACACAAGAACCGATTATATCACATAATGCTGATAAACCGAATACTAAACCTGCTTCCACTGTCGGACTGATTTTTACTTTATCCTCACAGAAGTAGGTCTAAATCTTCAGATAGATAAAATATTTAGTGGTGGAGCCACATTCTAACAGATGGTTACGGCTCCAGTTCACTACTATGACGGTCTAGGGGTAAGTTTTCTCACCTTTTCTGGTGTTAAGTGCCATGCAGGAACAGTAAAATAAATTATTTTGCAAGGAATTTCACATGGCAGCAGCTTCTGCCAAATATCCGCCTTTAAAAGACAGCTAAGGTCTGGATTTCCCCATTCCCTGACACATTTCCCCCTTCAGGGGAGTTTCCCAGGCAGACTGCAAGCCACGTCAATTGCTCAGTGCGTGGAGGAAGGCAGCTAGTTTGGAAATTAAGGCTTCACATATCGGCCATTTTGCACCGGCACTGTTATTTTACTGATGTTGAAACAATCCCCCACTTTGTTTTGGGGCCACCAGCTCAATTGGGTTGATTCCCAGCAGCATGCCAGAAGGCAAATTAAGTCATAGACTCTATGCCTCAATGGCAGGGCTACAGCCCCATCCAATAACAGACCTGGCAGTGGGTTCCTCGACATCCCAATTCCCCACCCACGTCAGGTCTCTTTAATTGAGCGCTGCTCTGCAGACAGTCAGGGTCAGCCAATTCGGGGGCTGCCCCCCACAAAATTGCACTTGTGGGTATGCTGCAGTAAGAGTAGGCTCAGGACCCCCATATGGGGCTGATATCTGGTTCCCAACATCCAAACTAAAATTCAGTCCTAAATTTCCTTGTATTTTTGCAGCCTTCAGCCAACTCATTTGTGAGTCAGAACTGGTCTCCATTATATATTTCAAAGTGCTTTGAACTTTCTGCATTCTCAGTGATCTGAGACAAGCTGCACTGAGTTGTCTGAAGTGTAGCAGATTCTAGGATTGGCTGTTGAAGGAGTGAGGCGATCCTGACTCAATGTTTCAACAAACATTTCTCCAGGTGGAAGTGAATTCTGAAGACTTTTTTAAATGTTTAGAACTTCTCTTGTAGGAGATGGCCCTTGTCTGGCACTTGTGTGGCATGAATGTAACTTGCCATTTGTCAGCCCAAGCCTGGACATTGTCCAGATCTTGCTGCATTTGGACATGGACTGCTTCATTATCTGAGGAATCGTGAATGGTGCTGAACATTGTGCAGTCATCCGCAAACTTCCCCACTTCTGATCTTATGATGGAAGGGAGGTCATTGATGAAGCAGCTGAAGATGGTTGGGCCTAGGACACTACCCTGAGGAGCTCCTGCGGTGATGTCCTGGAGCTGAGATGATTGACCTCCAACCACCACAACGTTCTTCCTTTATGCCAGGTATGACTCCAACCAGTGGAAAGTTTTCTTCCTGATTCCCACTGATTCCAGTTTAGCTAAGGGTCCTTGATGCCATACTCGGTTAAATGCTGCCTCAAGGGCAGTCACTCTCACCTCACCTCTGGCATTCAGCTCTTTTGCCTATGTGTGAACCAAGGCTGCAATAAGATCAGGAGCTGAGTGACCCTGGTGGAACCCAAACTGAACTTCGGAGGGCAGGTTATTGCTAAATAAATGCCACTTGATAGCATTGTTGATGACTCCTTCCATCATTTTGCTAATTATGGAGACTAGACTGTAGGGTGGTAATTGACTGTGTTGGATTTGTCCTGCTTCTTGAAAATTTGGGCAATTTTCCACATTGCCGGTTAGATGCCAGTGTTGAAGCTGTACTGGAACAGCTTGGCTAGGGGTGCGGCAAGTTCTGGGACACAAGTCTTCAGTACTATTGCCGGAATATTGTCAAGGCCCATAGCCTTGCAGTATCCATGCGTTTAGCCATTGCTTGGTATCACATGGAATGAATCGTTTTGGCTGATGCCTGACATCTGTGGTGCCGGGGACCTCCGGAGGAGACCGAAAAGGATCATCCACTCAACACTTCTGACTGAAGATTGTTGCGAATGTCTTAGCCTTGTCTTTTGCATAGATGTGCTGGGCTCCTCCATAATTGAGGTTGGGGATATTTGTGGAACCTTCACCTTCGAGTTGTTTAATTGTCCTCCACCATTTACGGCTGGATGTGGCACAACTGCAGAGTTTAGACCTGATGCGTTTGTTGTGGAATCGCTTAGCTCTGCCTTTTACTTGCTGCTTATGCTGTTGCGCACACAAGTAGTCCTGTAGCTTCACCAGGTTGACATCTCATTTTTCTGTATGCCTGATGTTTCTCCTGGGATGGTCTTCTGCACTTTTAATTGAACCAGGGTTGATCCCCAGGCTCGGTGGTAATGGTGGAGGGGGGGAGATGCCGGGTCATGAGGTTGCAGATTGTGGCTGAGAACAATTCTGCTGCTGCTGATGGCCCACATCAGCAGCAGTCTTGAGTTTCTAAATCTGTTTGAAGTCAATCACATTTAACATGGTGGTAGTGCCACACAACACGATGGAGGGTATCCTTCAACATTCTGTCCACATGGACTGTGCGGTAGTCACTTCTACTGATACTGTCATGGACAAATGCATCTGTAGCAGGAAGACTGGTGAGGATGTGGTCATTTTTTTCTCCTTCTGCTGGTTCCCTCACCACCTGCTGCAGTCTCAGTCTAGCAGCTATGTCCTTTAGGACCCGGTCAGCTCGGTCTCAGGTGGTACTACTGACCCACACTTAGTGGTGGCCCTTGCCACACTCAGTGTTTCCTCCAAATGGTGTTCAACATGCAAGAGTACTGATTCATCGCTGAAGGTGGCCGGAACGTGGTAATCAGTAGAGGGATACCTGGCCCATGTTTGATCTGAAGCCATGAGACTTCATGGGGTCCAGAGTCAATGTTAAGCACTCCCAGGGCAGCTCCCTCCCGATGGTATACCACTCTGCCAGAGAGACGGTGATAGTGGTGTCTGGGACATTGTCTGTAAGGTATGATTCTGTGAGTATGACTATGGCCAGATGTTAGTAAGGGGTCTTTGCAGGGTCGACAGGGCCGGGTTTGCCAATGCCGTTTCCGGTCATTACTGCTGGCCGGGCGGTCCGTCCGGTTTCATTCTTTTTTTGTACTTTTGAATACAATTGAGTGGCTTGCTGGGTCATTTCAGAAGGCATTTAAGAGGAGCTGACATTTTGTTTTCCCAAAAGCAGGTTCAAATTTTGAGATTAAATCAGGGGCATGTTTGTGGCAGGTTAGGCCTCCTGCCGCCCCACAGCGAGTTTGTACTTGTAATACATCTGCATGCCTCGAATACTGATTATATTAACATTTTTTACAATTACATTCTACCTTGCACTCAGTTCATTTAAAGGTGGCGTGCGTGGGTCTGTGGTCACAGGTAGGCCAGACCAGGTAAGGATAGCAGATTTCCTTCCCGAAAGGACATGAATGAACAAGATGTTTTTTTTAAATTTAGTGTACCCAATTCATTTTTTTCCAATTAAAAGGCAATTTAACGTGTTCAATCCACCTACCCTGCACATCTTTGGGTTGTGGGAGTGAAACCCACGCAAACACGGGGAGAATGTGCAAACTCCACACGGACAGTGACCCAGAGTCGGGATCGAACCTGGGACCTCGGCGCCGTGAGGCAGCAGGGCTAATCCACTGCGCCACCGTGCTGCCCTAAACAAGATGGGTTTTTAATAACAATCGACAATGGTTTCATGGTCATCATTAGACTTTTAGGGCGGCATGTGGTGCAGTGGTTAGCACTGGGACTGCGGCACTGAGGACCTGGGTTCGAATCCCGGCCCTGGGTCACTGTCCGTGTGGAGTTTGCACATTCTCCCCATGTCTGCGTGGGTTTCGCCCCCACAACCCCAAAGATGTGGAGGTTAGGCCACGCTAAATTGCCCCTTAATTGGATAAAAAAAATAATTGGGTTAATTTATTTTTTAAAAAATCATTAGACTTTTAATTCCAGATATTGTAGTGAGTTTAAATTCCACCACCTGCCGTGGTGGGATTCGAACCCAGGTCCACAGATCATCAACCTGGGTCTCTGGATTACTTTAAAAAAAATCTTTAATAAGATTTTGAGTACCCAATTATTTTTTTTCCAATTACGGAGCAATTTAGCGTGGCCAATTCACCCACCCTGCACATCTTTTAGGGTTGTGGGGGTTGTGAGAGTCACGCAGACATGAGGAGAAGGTGCAAACTCCACAGGGACAGTGGGTCAGGGTCGAACCCGGGTCCTCAGCACCGTGAGGCAGCAGTGCTAATCACTGCACCATCATGCTGCCCATGGGTCCCTGGATTACTAATCCAGCGGCAATACCACTACTCCACCGCCTATATTCTGCCCGATATTTGGCACGGCTAGAAGAATTCTGTTTGAATATGCAATTTTCCGTAAGAATTCACGATATTGAAGTTTTCCTCTAGAGAAGACATCTTTCTGAACTTGACTAATTAGCTCCGCAATCAAATTAAGCCAGGTGCAGGAGAAGAATTTTTGATCTCATTTCTCAGGGATGACAGCTTCCGGTATTCAGTTGATTCACTGACCTTGTGCTCAGCATCGATCTACACATGAAGGTAACAATGGTTAGGATCTGTGCTACTTTTGAGTGTGGATGTTGTAACCTTGTGGGCTCCATGAAATCAGGAGCTGACATTTTGTTTTCCCAAAAGCAGGTTCAAATTTCGAGATTAAATCAGGGACATGTTTGTGGCAGGTTAGGCCTCCTGCCGCCCCACAGCGAGTTTGTACTTGTAATACATCTGCATGCCTCGAATACTGATTATATTACCATTTTTTACAATTACATTCTACCTTGCACTCAGTTCATTTAAAGGTGGCGTGCGACGGTCAGCTTTGTGCCGTTGTTGAATTCTGCAGCATAAGGGAGGAAAACAGGTGAAGGAAACAACATGGCAGCTTGCATGGAGGCTTGGGACTGGATTTGGTATGTCAGGCATGAGGGAATGGTGGAGAGTGGTGTGGGGGGGGGACATGGAGAGTGGAAGAGGGATCCAAAGAAGATCAAAGAGTGGGGCTGAGGCCATGGAGGCTTGAAGTGGGAAGGTCTTGGGGACCTGGGTGTGGTGGGGGAGATATTCAGTCAAGGTAGGAAAATGAGGGGTCTAAAAGACAGGGTCAGTGTTTTCCATATAACTCTGCCAAGGCCAGGCTTCATGCAAACTCTAGTTTATTTGGATAATGACAAAAGCCACAGCTTCACAACATTTGCGTCCCAGCCCGGGGACCATTGGAAATGCCGGTCCAGATCTGTGCTGATGTTGTGGCCATTACAGAGACATGGATTTCACAGGGGCCGGAATAGTTGTTGGATGTTCTGAGGTTTGGATATTTTAAGAAGAATAGGGAGGGAGGTAAAAGAGGAGGGGGAGTGGCACTGTTAATTAGAGAGTGCATTACAGCTGCAGAAAAGGAGGTAGTTGAGGAGAGTTTGTCTACTGAGACAGAATGGGTGGAAGTCAGAAACAAGAAAAGAGCAGTCACTTTATTGGAAATTTTCTATACACCCCCCAATAGCAACAGAGAGATGGAGGAACAGATTGGGCTGCAGACCTTGGAAAGGTGCAGAAGTAACAGAGTTGTTGTCATGGGTGACTTCAATTTCCCTAATATTGACTGGAACCTCCTTAGTGCAAATGGTTTGGATGGAGCAGATTTTGTCAGGTGCGTCCAGGAAGGATTCCTGACTCAATATGTAGATAGGCCGACTAGGGGGGAGGCCATATTGGATTTGGTGCTCGGCAACAAACCAGGCCAGGTGTCAGATGTCTCGGTGGGAGAGCATTCCGGTGACAGTGATCACAACTCCTTGACCGTTATCATAGTCATGGAGAGGGATAGGAACAGACAGTATGGGAAGGTATTTAATTCGGGGAGGGGATATTATATTGCTATTAGACAGGGTTAGGGTGAGGGTTGATCTTTTGTGGACTCAGCTCCACTTTCCGGCCCGAACACCATGACCCTTAATCCCTTTATTCTTCAATAAAACAGAATGTGCACACATTTCGCACTTCATTACTGATGGAGGGCGGTGTCATACAAGAAAGGATGTACTTATATGGTACTTATATTTCTCTCAGGAGAGGATAATTTGCACAGTCCAGTAGAGACAAAGAAGACTGATGTATTGTCACATTGTAGGATAAGTGGTGGGTTGAGAGAAAGTTGCTTTATATGAGGGAGAGAAGGCTGTGCTGTCAATGACAGGGAGCGGGATTCGGAGAATCGCCTGGCGGGGGGTGGGGGGGGTGGGGATTCACGCTCCGCCGCTCCGACGCCGGTCCGCCGATTCTCCGGTCACCCGAGAATCGGCACCATTGGCGCTGGCGCAGTTGGCGCAGCGCCGGTCGGAGGCCGTTGAATGGGCCGGGCCCCTGTAGCTCTCCGCCATGTTGCATCAGGGCCAGCGTGGAGAAGGAAACCCATGCGCATGCGCGAACACGCATCAGCCGTAGCGTGAACTCGCGCCGGCTGTCGCGCACATGCGCTGACCCGCGGTGTCCGCTCTGACGTCCGTATCGCCAGCTGGAGTAGCGTGAGGCTCTCCTGTGCCGTGCTGGCCCCCTGTTCGGCGCAGGATCACTGATCCTAGGCGTTTACGACGGCGTCAACACTTTGCCCCAGGATCAGAGAATCATGCTCAGGTTTTGTTCTGTAAAAGAGAAGGCTTCAATGACACTTCTTGCAATAAATGTTACCTGTGCCTCCTTCACTCCATTTTGGGATATTCCTCCTCTAGGATTATAGCAAAAGGGGATGCCATCGCTACTTGTGTTGTGGTAAGGTGCTGTGGCATGAAACTCTCTCAGCATTCTAACCCCATTCAGAGCAAGTGCTCGAGACAGAATCCCCCACAATCAAAATCCTGGGGGGTTACCATTGAGCAGAAATTGAACTGAACTAGCCATATAAATCTGTGACTACCAGGGCAGGTCAAAGGCTAGGAATCGTTCAGTGAGTAATTCACTTCCTGGCCCCACCCCAAAGCCTGTCCACCATCTACAAGGCACAAGTGAGGAGTGTAATGGAATTCTCTCCACATGCTTGGATGAATGCAGCTACAACAACACTCAAGAACCTCAAAACCATCCAGGACAAAGCAGTCCACTTGATTGCTCTCCCTTCCCTTCCACAAACATTCAAACCCTCCACCACTGACAAACAGTGGCAGCCATGGTTAGCATCTACTAGACTGTTATAACTCAAATAACTCACCAAGGTCCGACCTCTACCACCCAGAAGGACAAATGCAGCAGATACCTGGAAACCCCACCACCTGGAGGTTCCCCTCCAAGTCACTCACCACCCTGACTTGGAAATATATTGCCGCTCCTTCACTGCTGCTGGGGCAAAATCTTGGAACTCCCTCCCTAACAGCGCAGTGGGTGTACCTACACCTCAGGGACTACAGCGGTTCAAGAAGACAACTCACCACCACCTTCTGAAGGGCAACGCGGGATGGACAATAAATGCTGGCCTGACAAGCGACGCCCACCTCCTGTAAATACATTTTTTCAAAACCATCATGTGCCATCTTCTTGCCAGGTTTGGTGGCAGGTGACATTTAATCAGGTGGAATGGAGTGTTGCATCTTGGGTGCAGGTCAACCAGCGTTACGGACAAAACACTAAGCGCGGGATTCTCCGAGCCTCTGCACCGAAATCGCACTCGGCGTGGAGGCGGAGAATGGGACCCGCGATCGGGTCCGACGCCTTCCCGCGATCCTCCGCAGACCGGAGAATCGCTGCCAGTTGCGCGTACACAGTCAACGCGGCGCTGGCCGGGGGCCGTTGAAAGTGTCCCCCTGTAGCGATTCTCCGCCGACAACTGGCTGAGTTCCCGCCGGCGTGGTTCCCTCATGGTTCCACCTGGCGGGAACTCAGAGTGGCTGCCCGCAGCCGTCCTGGTGGACAGCCAGGATTCCGATTGGGGCCACTGATCGGCGGGCGGGCGCGATCTGAGGGGGGGGGGGGGGCCTATATGGTTGGGACTGGTCCACTGTGTGGGTCCGGAAGTGCAGGGCCCCGTATCGGCAGCATGGAGTACTCCCGGGCCCTGCACGCCCCTCAAAATGGAGAATCACTCTGGACATTCTCCAGGAATCCAGAGTGATTTGCGCCCGTTTTCTCGCGGGCGTGGGGACATAGCCCCATTGACAGAGAATCCCGCTCTAAAACTCTCCAATGATCATATCATAAGACCATAAGACATAGGAGCAGAATTGAGCCATTCGACCCATCATGCCTGTTCCGCCATTTGATCATGGCTGATATGTTCCTCATCCCCATTCTTCTGCCTTCCCCCCATAATTCCTAATCTCATTATTAATAAAGAACACCTGATTTGTGCTTGAGGTGCTGTTACCTACAGGGCTAAAGACCAAAAGCTGGAAGGTGGAATTGGACAGAATAGTTCTTTCTAAGAACTAAGAACTGGGAGCAGGAGTAAGCAAGTTAGCCTCTCGAGCCAGCTCCACCGTTCAATACGATCATGGCGGATCTCATCATGGCCTCATCTCCACCATCCTGCCCCTTGTCATAGAATCATAGAATTTACAGTGCTGAAGGAGGTCATTCGGCCCATCAAGTCTGCACCGGCCCTTGGAAAGAGCACCCCACCTAAGCCCCACACCTCCACCCTATCCCCACACCTCCACCCTATCCCGGTAACCCCAGCTGTGCCTTTTTGGACACTAAGGGCAATTTAGCTTAGCCAATCCACCTAACATCTTTGGACTGTAGGAGGAAACTGGAGCACCCGGAGGAAACCCACAGGGAGAACATGCAGACTCCGCACAGACAGTGACCCAAGCCGGGAATCGAACCTGAGACCCTGGAGCTGTGAAGCAACTGTGCTAACCACTGTGCTACCGTGCTGTCCATAACCCTTCAATTCATTACCACTTAAAAATCTGTCTAACTTTTCCTGCCAAGGGCATTTTTTAGAGAGATTGAAGGGATGATTACCTGGTTCATATGAGGAGGGCAGGTGGCCAGAATTAAAAAGTTGCTGCTACAGAGAGGGAGGCAGGCAGGGGGGTTGGGTCTTCCGAACCTGATGTATTATTACTGGGCGATGAATGTGGAGAAGGTACAGAGCTGGGTCAGAGGGGTTGACTCCCAATGGGTCAGAATGGAGGAGAGTTTGGGTAGGGGGTCGGGATTGAATGCGCTAGTGACAGCTCCCGATGGCCCCGGGGAGATACTCAGGGAGTCCGGTAGTAATAGCTCTGTTGAGAATTTGGAGGCAGTTTCGCCAGCACTTCGGGTTGGGGGCAGGGTCAAGGGAAATGCCGATTCGGGGGAACCATAGATTTGAGCCAGAGAAGTGGGATGGAAATTTTCGGAGATGGGAGGAGAAAGGAATTAGGACACAAAGATTTGTTTCTTGGGGGTCATTTTGCGGGATTGAAGGAGCTGGAAGCGAAGTATGGGCTGGGGCAGGGGGAAATATTTAGGTACATGCAGGTTTGAGACTTTGCCAGAAAGGAGATACAGAGCTTCTCAGTTGAGCCAGCTTCCACATTGTTGGAGGAGGTGCTGACGACAGGGAGTCTGGAGAAGGGGGTAGTATCGGCGGTTTACGGGGCTATTTTGGAGGAGGAGAAGCCGCCACTAGAGGGGATCAAAGCAAAGTGGGAGGAAGAGTTGGGAGAGGGTATGGAGGAGGGGTTCTGGTGTGAGGTGTTCCAGAGGGTGAACGCCTCCACCTCGTGTGCGAGGTTGGGGCTGATACAGCTGAAGGCGGTGTATAGAGCACACCTTACAAGGGAGAGGATGAGCCGGCTCTTTGAGGGGGTAGAAGATGTGTGTGAACGTTGCCGGGGGGGGGGGGGGTGCAAACCATGTTCATATGTTTTGGTCTTGTCCAAAGCTGGAGGATTACTGGAAGGAGGTGTTTAGGGTCATCTCTAAAGTGGTGCACGTGAAACTGGACCCAGGCCCTCGGGAGGCCATATTGGGGTGTCAGATCAGCTGGGGTTGGAAACGGGCGCGGAGGCAGATGTTGTAGCCTTCGCCTCGTTGGTCGCCTGAAGGCGGATCCTGTTAGGGTGGAGATGAACCTCTCCATCCTGTGCCCTTGCGTGGTGGGGGGACCTGCTGGAATTCTTGACGCTTGAAAGGGTCAAATTTGAACTGAGGGAAAGGATGGAGGGATTCTACAATTCATGGGCGTTATTCATTATGTACTTTCGAGAATTGGATCACATCGAACATTTGGGGGGTGGGATTGGGAGGGTTGGGGGGAGAGGGGCTGTATATGTTAATGGTGACTATGGATGATTCCTGATCCCTTTTTGTCAGTTATTATGTTAACATGCGGGCCAATGCCTGGGGTTTGGTGGGAGGATGGGATCGTTGTTATTGATATGGGGATTGACATTACATTCGTTACTGATTATTGTTGGGTGTACATTTGGGAGAAAATGTAAAAAAGGAGAATAAAAAATATTTGAAAAAAAAAAACCCTAACTTCTCCTTAAATTTACTCACTGTCCCAGAATCCACCGCACTCTGGGATAGTGAATTCCACAGATTAAGGACCCTTTGGGATAAGTAGTTTCTCCTCATCTCTGTTTTTTAAATTTGCCATCCCTTAACCTGAGATTATGACCTCTTTTTAAAAAAATATATTTTATTCAAGATTTTTTGGCCAAACATAACAGTACGTAGTGTTTCTTTTACACAACAATAAAGCAATATAAATAACAGTGGCCAGTTTTAAACAAATAAATAAATAATATATGAACAGAAACAAAAACCAAACTAAATGGCAACTGCCTGGTCAAAAATAAATACTCTCCAAAGATACAATCCAACAGTCCAATATACATTACCTAAAACAAGTGCCTATACATATACAATAACATCCCTGAGAGTCCGTCCGATTCCTCTTCCCCCCTCCCCCCCTCGGGTTGCTGCTGTTGTCTTCTTCTTTTCCATTCCCTCTATCTTTCTGTGAGGTAGTCAACGAACGGTTGCCACCGCCTGGTGAACCCTTGAGCCAAACCCCTTAGTACGAACTTAATCCGTTTTAACTTGATAAACCCTGCCATGTCGTTTATCCAGGTCTCCACACCCGGGGGTTTGGCTTCCTTCCACATTAACAATATCCTGCGCCGGGCTACTAGGGACGCAAAGGCCAAAACATCAGCCTCTCTCACCTCCTGCACTCCCGGCTCTTCTGCAACCCCAAATATAGCCAACCCCCAGCTTGGTTCGACCTGGACCCCCAACACCTTCGAAAGCACCTGAGACTATGACCTCTTGTTCTAGAATGTCCGATAAGAGGAAGCATCCGCTCCACATCTACTTTAGCCAGACCTTTCATCATTTTATATACCTGAATTTGATCTCCCCTCATTCTTCTAAACTCGAGAGAGTATCGGCCTAACCTGCTCAATATCTTTTCAAACAACAAACTCCTCATCTCTGGAATCAATCTAGTGAACCTCCTCTGAACTGCATCCAAAACCACAACATCTTTCCTAAATAAGGGGACCAAAACTGCGCGCAATACTCCAGATGTCTCACTAATGCCTTGTATTGTTGCAACAACACTTCCTTAACTTTATACTCTATTCCTTTAGTTAGAAATGGCAACATTCCATTCGCTTTCTTTATTATCTGCATGTACCTGCATGCCAGTTTTCTGCGACTCATGCATAAGGACGCACAGATGCCTCTGCACCGGAGCACCCTGAAGTCTCTCCCCATTTAGATAATAAGTTGCCTTTTCATTTTTCCGACCAAAATGGATGACCTCGCACTTATCCACAATAAACTCCGTCTGCCACATTTTGGCCCACTCTCCTAACCTATCTATTTGTAAGGTTCTTATTTCCTCATTGCAACTTACTGCCCCACCTATTTTAGTGTCAATTGCAAATTTGGCTGTAGAACTTTCTAGACCTATATCCAAGTCATTAATATAGATTGCAAATAGTTGGGGCCCCAGAACTGAACCCTGTGGCACCCAACATGTTACATCTTGCCATCCAGAAAAAGACCCATTTATCCCGACTCTCTGTCCTCTGTCTGTCAGCCAGTTTTCTATCCAAGCTAATAAATTATCCCAGCTCCATGTGATTTAACGTTGTGCATTAACCTTCTGTGCAGCACCTTATCAAATGCCTTTTTTGTATTCCCCACTATTAACTGTCCGGTTTCATCTTCCAAGGGACCAACAGTCATTTTAGTGATTCTCTTCCCATTTTTGTACTTTTTGTGACCCCTCACAACCGATTGTTTGTCTTCCCCAGGAAGTCTACCTCCGGGGTCTCGCTTCCACCTTGGCTGATGGCCCCGGGACCTGTTCTTCTCCGGAGGCACACGAGGAGCCATAAAACGGACCCCCTGGTTGAAAAGGTCCGACTGCTCCACGCCAACCCCAGTTACGCCTACGTTGAGTACCCCGACGGCAGGCAAGATACGGTTTCCCTCCGGGATCTGGCACCCGCTGGATCCCCCACGACAGACGCCCCTTCCCGCGCCGCTTCCCTGCAGGACCTGGCGCCCCCTACAACACACCCCCTTCCGGCCCTACCCCCCGTTGGTGAGCACTTACCACGCCCTTGCCCCTTTACACACCCCGCCGGCGCCGGCACCGCTACCCCCGGCCCTGCTTAGTCCCCCTGCCCCGACCCGGACCGAAGCTGCGACCGCTGTGCTCACGGATGTGCCCTCAACCGGGACGTCCGTGCCCGACGCACCACCGCCCGAACTGAGGAGGTCGTTGAGGACGATCCAGCCACCAAGACGGATGGACCTATGATGGCACTTCACCCCCGCCAGACTCTTTTTTAAACAGGGGGGTGAATGTGATGAACGGTTACTGCCTTCTCATCATGTAAGGTGATGTCCCCTTTAAGACCAGGCTTGGAACCCTGGGGACTCCGCCTCTGGCTCCGCCCATCTGTGAGCCATATAACAGGGGCTGCCTTGTGGGCTGTGCAGCAGTTAGCACATGTCTCATCTCTAGCATAGTTCTTAGTCTATTAAAGCCTTCTTTACCGTTTACACTCTAAGCGTCGTTATTGAGGGTCCCTCAAGACCATAAGACGGTGCTCCTTCTCCCGGCATACAAGCAGAAACTCAAGCGGGAGGATCCAGCTAAGAAGGTCGTGCAGTGCTGGTCTGAGGAAACAGAAGAGCTCTTACGTGACTGCTTAGAGACAGTGGACTGGTCCATATTTAAGAACTCAGCGACCAACTTAAATGAGTATGCCACCACCGTCACAAACTTCACCAGCAAATGTGTGGACGACTGCGTGCCAAAGAAAGCAGTACGTACGTTCCCCAACCGGAAACCATGGCTCAATCGCGAGATTGGCTCCCTACTGAAGGACAGATCTGAGGCGTTCAAGTCAGTCGACCCTGACCTATACAAGAAATCCAGGTATGACCTCCGCAAAGCCATCCGGAATGCCAAGAGAGAATATCAAACCAAGCTAGAGTCACACACAGACTCTCGGCGGTTGTGGCAAGCGTTACAAAGCGAAGCCGAGCAGTATCTCCGGCAGCAGCGCACCCCTCCCCGATGAACTCAATGCATTCTATGCTCGGTTCGAGCAGGTAACTAACAATCCGCTGTCGAGTGCCCCAGCAGCCCGTAACTCACCCATACCCACCATCACAGCTTCCGAAGTCAGATCGGCCTTCCTGAAAGTGAACCCTCGGAAGGCGACGGGCCCGGACGGGATCCTTGGTCGTGCACTCAGAGCCTGCGTGGCCCAGCTGGCAGAGGTGTTCGCGGACATCTGTAACCTGTCCCTACTCCACTCCTGGGTCCCCACCTGCTTCAAGAAGACCACCATCATACCGGTGCCAAAGAAGAACCAGGCAACGTGCCTCAATGACTACTGTCCGGTGGCCCTGACTTCAGTCGTAATCAAGTGCTTCGGGAGGTTGATCATGAAGCGCATCACCTGCATACTCCCAGAATGCCTTGATCCACTGCAATTCGCATACCGTCGCAACCGGTCCACCGCAGACGCCATTTCCCTACATCCCGGCGCCTGTTCGGGGAGGCCGGTACGGGAATAGAACCCACGCTGCTGGCCTTGTTCTGCATTACAAGCCAGCTGTGTAGCTCACTGTACTAAACCAGCCTCTATTCAGGATCTCATCCCACTGCCATTGGTATTAACGTGGGTGGGAGTGCTCACCATGTGTGTAACATGACAAGCAAACCCCATCAGGGGTGCTTGGGGGCTCTAGGGGGTGTGGGGGGGGGGCGCGGGGGGGGGGGGGGGATACGGGACACATTCATTCAACAACAGTCAATGCCTGAGGGACCTGGCATCAGGAAATGGAGTGGGGGGGGGGGATGGTTGGGTGCTGAGAGCAGCCCCCCCCCCCCCTGTACACCCACTCCCAACATCACTCAATTCTGACCTGGGACCCAGCAACAATCCTAGGCCTCCGGTGGGTGGGTGTTGTGCCATAGCAGACACCCCTCGCTAATGGTGCTGCTTTTCAATGGAGTTGCTGACCTCTGATTAGCTGGCACTCTGGATCGGTGGGTCTTCCCATCCCTGGGATCCTTGATTCTTGGCGAATGCCCACTGTTGACATGTCAAAGAGCCTGAGTGGAGATCGGCAGGCCTTCCTGAAAAGACAGTGACATGCGGCTTCCATTAGCTCTCCAGCCGGCAGCCGAGACCCCCATAGCTACCACACAATTCCAACCATTGCTCTCCCCTTCTTTCATGTTTCCTGTGGGTACAGATACAGCATTCTCAAGGATAGGGTGGCTCTAGACTCATGGATGAAGTTACTTAAGAAGTATCTTTTAGCACCTTTGTAGTGGACAGTATGAACGTCTGGACTGGACTGGAACTGATTCCTTCCTTTTATTACTCAAATCTATTTACTGGACAGAAACGACCATTGGAGAAAAATGAGCAGCTCTCATTACACAGGAGATTATTATTTGTTTCATTTATTAATGGGATGAGAGCATCACTGCTAATGCCGGCATTAATGTCCATCCCAAATTGCCTTTGAGAATGTGGCGGTGAGCCAAGTTCTTGAATTGCTGCAGTATAGGTGGTGTAAGTACACCAACAGAGCTTTTAGAAAGGGTATTCCAGGTTTTTGACTCAGTGACAGAAAAGGAATGGCGATATCATTCCAAGTCAGGATGATCCGTGGCTTGAAGGGAAATGTATAAGTGATGGTGTTTGCCTGCACCTGCTGCCCTTGTTCTACTAGCCAGTCACAGGTTTGGAAAGTGCTGTCGAAGAAGCCTTGGCAGGTTACTGCAGTGCAACTTGTAGGTGGCAGACATGATATGTCAGTGGTGGAGGATTGAAAGTTTAACATGTGAGATGGGATGCCAGTCAAATGACTGCTTTGTCCTGGATGGTGTCAAGCTTCTTGAGTTTTATTGGAGCCGCGCTCAAACAGCAATTGCAGAGTATTCCATCACACTTTATACTGTGCCTTGAAAACGATGGACATTCTTTGGGGAGTCAGGAGTGAGTTACTCACCACAATATGTTGCAAACTCAATATTTTAACAAGTAGATCAAAACACCTTTCCAAAGGTATCTTGCTGAAATTCCTCCCAAATTAATCAGTGAACTCTACACATTCTTATAAGTTGGAGCTTCGTGGACATTTCAGTGTCGGAAATCTTAGATATTCACCATATAAATAATATCGGAGGTGGAAAATGATACAAAATAATATTTAAAAAACTTGTTCATGGGATGTAGACATCACTGGCTAGGCCAGAGCTAATGCCCATCTCTAATTGCCCTTAAGGTGCTGATGAGATGCACCCATGGTGCTGTTAGTGAGGGAGCTCCAGGATTTCTATCCAGCGACAGGGAAGGAACAACGGTATATTTCCAAGTCAGCTGCAGTGTGGCTCGGAGGGGAACTTCCAGGTGGTGGTGCTCTCTTGCTTCTGCTACCCTTGTCCTTCTACATGATAGGGGCCCTGGGTTTGGAAGGTGTTGTCCAAGGAGGCTTGGTGATTTACTGCAGTGCATCATGTAGATGGTGAACACTGCTGCCACTGTTCATTAGTGGTGGAGTGAGTAAATGTTTGTGGAAGGGGTGCCAATCAATGGGGTCTGCTTATCCCTGGATGGTGTCAAGCTTCCTGAGTGTTGTTGGAGCTGCATTCATCAAGGTAAGTGGGGAGTATTCTGTCAGACTCCTGACTTGTGCCTTGTAGAGAGTGGACAGGTGTTCTGCAGTCAGGAGGTGGGTTATTTGCCAGAGATTTCCGAGCCTGTGCTGACCTGCTCTTGCAGCCACAGCATTTACATGGTTGGTCCACTTTAGTTTTTGGTCAATGGTAACCCTCAAGATGCTGATAGTGGGGGATTCAGTGATGGCAATGCCATTGAATGTCAAGGGGTAATGGTTAGATTCTTTCTTGTTAGGTGGGGGTTACTGGGTTACGGAGATAGGGGGGATGCATGGGCTTCAGTAGGGTGCTCTTTCTGGGGGCCAGTGCAGACTCGATAGGCCGGGTGGCCTCCTTCTGCACTGTAAATCTATGATTCTATGATTGTTGGAGATTGTCATTGCAATTGGCACTTGTGTGGCATAAACGTTACTTGCCACTTGTCTGCCCAAGCCTGAATATTGCATTTAGACACTGTGGGTGGGATTCTCCGGCCACGCCGCTCTGACGCCAGCTGCTGAATTCTCCGGTGCTGGCTTTTGGGCGGGGGCGGGAATCACGCCGCGCCGGGTTGGGGGCTGTTGGCAGTGGCCCCCCTGGCAATTCTCCGGGCCCCAATGGGCTGAGCGGCCGCCTATTCCTGGCCAATCCAGCTGGCGTGAAATGGACATGGTCCATCCCGGCGGGACCTGGCTTGGAGGGCGGCTAGCAGAGTCCTCGGTGGGCTCGTGGGATCTGGCCCTGAGAGCGGGGGGGGGGGGGGGGGGGGGGGGGGGGGGGGGGCACCGTGGCCTGGCCTGCGATCGGGGCCCACTGAACTGCGGGCGGGCCTGTGCCATGGAGGCAAATTTTCCTTCGCACCGGCCTCTGTAAGGCTCCGCCATGGCTGGCGCGGAGAAGAAACCCCCTGCACATGCGCAGGAAACACGCCGGCGGTTTTGCGCATGCGCCAACTCCCGCCAGCCCACGGCGGCCCTTCGCCGCTGGTTGGCGTGGCACCAACCACTCCGGAGCCGGCCTAGCCCCCAGAAGTGCGGAGGATTCCGCAACTTCCGGGTGGCCTGACGGCAGAGTGGTTCGCGGCGCTCTTGTAGCCAGCGTCGGGCCGTCCCGCCAATTGCGGGAGAATCCTGTTCTGTCTGTTTCAGTATCTGAGGAGTCGCAAATTGTGCTGAACATTATGCAATCATCAGCAAACATCCCCACTTCTGATCGTATGATTGAAGGAAGGTAATTGATGAAACAGCTGAAGGTAGTTGGGCCGAGGACACAACCCCTGAGGCACTCGAGCAGTGACATCCTGGAACTGAGATAATTGACCTCCAATCACGACAATCATCTTCCTTTACACTAAATACAACTCCAACCTGTGGACAGTTTCCCCCATGATTCCCATTGACTCCAGTTTTGCTAGGGCTCCTTGATGCCACACTCAAGCAAAGGTGGCTTTGATGTTAAAGGCAATCTCAACCCCACCGGCTGCCGAATTCTTCGGCGCCAGGGATTTGGCGGGGGCGGGAATCACGCCGCGCCGGTCGGTGGCTGCTGGCAGTGGCTTCCCCGGCGATTCTCCAGCCCTCGATGGGCCGAGTGGCCGCCCGCTTTCGGCCGGTCCCGCCGGCGTAAATTAGAGTAGGTCCTTACCAGCAAGACCCGGCGGCGCGGGTGGTCTCCGGGGTCCTCGGGGGGGGGGGGGGCGCGGGGGGATCTGGCCCCGGGAGGTGCCCCCACGGTGGCCTGGCCCGCAATCGGGGCCCACCGATCCGCGAGCAGGCCTGTGCCGTGGGGGCACTCTATTCCTCCGCGTCGGCTGCTGTGGTCCTCTGCCATGGCCGACGTGGAGAAGATCCCCCCTGCGCCTATGCTGGGATGACGCCAGCACACGCTGGTGCTCCCGTGCATGCGGCAATTCGCGCCGGCTAGCGGAGGCCCTTCAGCGCCGGCCAGCGCGGCACAAACCACTCCGGGGCCGGCCTAGCCCCTGCAGGTGCGGAGGATTCCGCACCTTTGGGGAGGCCTGATGCCGGAGTGGTTCACGCCACTTCTCAGCGCCGGGACCCCCCGTCCCGCCGGGTAGGGGAAAATCCCGCCTCATATTTCGGTACTCTGCAGGGCATGATTGTCTTGATTGCAATTTGGGCGAGTAGAGCCTCTCTGGGCAGTGATGGGCATGCTCAATATGGTGTGCAGGCTGTGGTCAGTCACCTGAGGAAATTGTTCATAGGGATTCAAGCCATGGTACTGTGTGGAAGAGGGCACAGTAATGTTCAGCAGTGCCAGCTGCACCCTGTAAGTTTTCACTGGATGAAACAGCTGTGGGATTTGCTGCAATCTCAGACTTCCTGCAAGTGTAGAACACCATCGACTGCACACATGTGGCCTTGAGAGCTCCATGGCAGCACCCTGTGAGATTCAGCAGCAGAAAAGGATTTTACTCTTGGAACATTAATTTGTGACCACAGAAAACAGATCAAGCATGTTTGTGCTAGATACAGTGCACTCATCAATTTTGAGTCATTCCCAGGTGCCAGAGATATTTGAGCTTGGCTCTTAGAGGTGGCTCCTTGATTTACGCTGTACCCCAGAATACACGGCGAAAAATATCCATTCATCAGCCACAGATTGCATCTGCAAAGAGATATAATACTGGATATTCAGCCACAAGGTCCCTGGTAGAGTAGAATACGGGCCTGTAATAGATATATTTCAGATGTTTGTAACTGTCTGGTGAGGCTCTCCAATCAGAACCACAGAAAGTGTCCTGCATCACCATTGTTAATGCACCCTCCACAGCCAAGTGCTGCAAAGGGGGGATTTGTTGCCATAGGGAAACACAGAGGAGCTAGACATCTCCTCAGACGAGGAGGACTTGCAAGGGTAGAAAGCTGAAGAGAGGGAAGATTCGGACGAGCCACATGTGGATGCCATTGCCCAAGTACAACGTGGCAGACATGCCCGTGACAAACTCATTGCTATAAGATTACAAGAGAAATAAGATGAAGACAAGTTTTCACAATTGAAGTTCCCTTCAGGCTTTGATGCAGGAGACACAACATTCTAACTGTCATCTTCAATTTGTTAGTGCTCTTTGGGGGGGTTTAAACTAATGCAGCAGGGGCATGGGAACCTGGATTGTAGTTTTAGGGTAAGGGAGAATGAGAGTATAGAGGTCAGGAGCACAGATTTGACGTCGCAGGAGGGGGCCAGTGTTCAGGTAGGTGGTTTGAAGTGTGTCTACTTCAATGCCAGGAGTATACGAAACAAGGTAGGGGAACTGGCAGCATGGGTTGGTACCTGGGACTTCGATGTTGTGGCCATTTCGGAGACATGGATAGAGCAGGGACAGGAATGGATGTTGCAGGTTCCGGGGTTTAGGTGTTTTAGTAAGCTCAGAGAAGGAGGCAAAAGAGGGGGAGGTGTGGCGCTGCTAGTCAAGAGCAGTATTACGGTGGCGGAGAGGATGCTAGATGGGGACTCTTCTTCCGAGGTAGTATGGGCTGAAGTTAGAAACAGGAAAGGAGAGGTCACCCTGTTGGGAGTTTTTTATAGGCCTCCTAATAGTTCTAGGGATGTAGAGGAAAGGATGGCGAAGATGATTCTGGATATGAGCGAGAGTAACAGGGTACTTATTATGGGAGACTTTAACTTTCCAAATATTGACTGGAAAAGATATAGTTCGAGTACAATAGATGGGTCGTTTTTTGTACAGTGTGTGCAGGAGGGTTTCCTGAAACAATATGTTGACAGGCCAACAAGAGGCGAGGCCACGTTGGATTTGGTTTTGGGTAATGAACCAGGCCAGGTGTTGGATTTGGAGGTAGGAGAGCACTTTGGGGACAGTGACCACAATTCGGTGACGTTTACGTTAATGATGGAAAGGGATAAGTATACACCGCAGGGCAAGAGTTATAGCTGGGGGAAGGGCAATTATGATGCCATTAGACGTGATTTGGGGGGGATAAGGTGGAGAAGTAGGCTGCAAGTGTTGGGCACACTGGATAAGTGGGGCTTGTTCAAGGATCAGCTACTGCGTGTTCTTGATAAGTATGTACCGGTCAGACAGGGAGGAAGGCGTCGAGCGAGGGAACCGTGGTTTACCAAGGAAGTGGAATCTCTTGTTAAGAGGAAGAAGGAGGCCTATGTGAAGATGAAGTGTGAAGTTTCGGTTGGGGCGATGGATAGTTACAAGGTAGCGAGGAAGGATCTAAAGAGAGAGCTAAGACGAGCAAGGAGGGGACATGAGAAGTATTTGGCAGGAAGGATCAAGGAAAACCCAAAAGCTTTCTATAGGTATGTCAGGAATAAGCGAATGACTAGGGAAAGAGTAGGACCAGTCAAGGACAGGGATGGGAAATTGTGTGTGGAGTCTGAAGAGATAGGCGAGATACTAAATGAATATTTTTCGTCAGTATTCACTCAGGAAAAAGATAATGTTATGGAGGAGAATGCTGAGCCCCAGGCTAATAGAATAGATGGCATTGAGGTACGTAGGGAAGAGGTGTTGGCAATTCTGGACAGGCTGAAAATAGATAAGTCCCCGGGACCTGATGGGATTTATCCTAGGATTCTCTGGGAGGCCAGGGAAGAGATTGCTGGACCTTTGGCTTTGATTTTTATGTCATCATTGGCTAAAGGAATAGTGCCAGAGGACTGGAGGACAGCAAATGTGGTCCCTTTGTTCAAAAAGGGGAGCAGAGACAACCCCGGCAACTATAGACCGGTGAGCCTCACGTCTGTAGTGGGTAAAGTCTTGGAGGGGATTATAAGAGACAAGATTTATAATCATCTAGATAGGAATAATATGATCAGGGATAGTCAGCATGGCTTTGTGAAGGGTAGGTCATGCCTCACAAACCTTATTGAGTTCTTTGAGAAGGTGACTGAACAGGTAGACGAGGGTAGAGCAGTTGATGTGGTGTATATGGATTTCAGCAAAGCGTTTGATAAGGTTCCCCACGGTACGCTATTGCAAAAAATACGGAGGCTGGGGATTGAGGGTGATTTAGAGATGTGGATCAGAAATTGGCTAGCTGAAAGAAGACAGAGGGTGGTGGTTGATGGGAAATGTTCAGAATGGAGTACAGTCACAAGTGGAGTACCACAAGGATCTGTTCTGGGGCCGTTGCTGTTTGTCATTTTTATCAATGACCTAGAGGAAGGCGCAGAAGGGTGGGTGAGTAAATTTGCAGACGATACTAAAGTCGGTGGTGTTGTCGATAGTGTGGAAGGATGTAGCAGGTTACAGAGGGATATAGATAAGCTGCAGAGCTGGGCTGAGAGGTGGCAAATGGAGTTTAATGTAGAGAAGTGTGAGGTGATTCACTTTGGAAGGAATAACAGGAATGCGGAATATTTGGCTAATGGTAGAGTTCTTGAAAGTGTGGATGAGCAGAGGGATCTAGGTGTCCATGTACATAGATCCCTGAAAGTTGCCACCCAGGTTGATAGGGTTGTGAAGAAGGCCTATGGAGTGTTGGCCTTCATTGGTAGAGGGATTGAGTTCCGGAGTCGGGAGGTCATGTTGCAGCTGTACAGAACTCTGGTACGGCCGCATTTGGAGTATTGCGTTCAGTTCTGGTCACCGCATTATAGGAAGGACGTGGAGGCTTTGGAGCGGGTGCAGAGGAGATTTACCAGGATGTTGCCTGGCATGGAGGGAAAATCTTATGAGGAAAGGCTGATGGACTTGAGGTTGTTTTCGTTGGAGAGAAGAAGGTTAAGAGGAGACTTAATAGAGGCATACAAAATGATCAGGGGGTTGGATAGGGTGGACAGTGAGAGCCTTCTCCCGCGGATGGATATGGCTGGCACGAGGGGACATAACTTTAAACTGAGGGGTAATAGGTATGGAACAGAGGTCAGAGGTAGGTTCTTTACGCAAAGAGTAGTGAGGCCGTGGAATGCCCTACCTGCTACAGTAGTGAACTCGCCAACATTGAGGGCATTTAAAAGTTTATTGGATAAACATATGGATGATAATGGCATAGTGTAGGTTAGATGGCTTTTGTTTCGGTGCAACATCGTGGGCCGAAGGGCCTGTACTGCGCTGTATTGTTCTATGTTCTATGTTCAACATGTCACAAAAAGTCATCAATCCCACAATGATCGCAAAGTATATGTCACCTTCAACACTAATGATAGCAGGGGCTGGTTTAGCACAGTGGGCTAAATAGCTGGCTTGTAATGCAGAACAATGCCAGCAGCACGGGTTCAATTCCCGTACCGGCCTCCCCGACCAGGTGCCGGAATGTGGCGACTAGGGGCTTTTCACTGTAACTTCATTGAAACTTACTTGTGACAATAAGTGAGTATTAATATGAATGAGGTAATTATTGGAAAGTGCAGTAGCCAAGGGGCTATGTAGCCACTGGAGAATGTGAAAAGCACACATCATTAAATAGTGACACATAATGCACATCTTTCAACCATGAAGTTAATCTGTCAGTGGCCATGACATTCTTTAGGAAGATGAAATACTTTTGCTCAGATGGATGCACTCATGCCTGTGTGCCAGCAGCTCAGCAAGGCCACTCTAACACAAAAAGTCAATAATTCGTGCCTGACCATCTCAAGGAGGAGCTACATCTGGACAGCACCATCTTTCCAAACACCTGCTCTTCCACATGACTAATGCAGAATCCTCATTTTCATACTGAGCCCCAAGATGTCATCAATATCAGGGCGTGGTGATCTGTCACACAATAGCATGGATGCAAAGCTGTATCTTACATGACCATTGTCCTCATGGAGAGGGGTTCAGCAGGATCATCATGTCATTATTGACAAACACTTCTTCCCCTATATTTGTTGGAAGTTTGCCATGTTTATGTTTTGCATTGTCTTGGTATTTGGGAGATAAGTCCAGTCAGTTTCGGCACCGCACTCAATGATAATTTATTCCCTTCAGAGATACTGCTGAGCATTAAGGAAACGTGATGGAGCATCACTTTCATACCAGTATAGTCCTCATTACTGTCCATCTCCGATCCTTTCTATGAATTATTTTTTTAAAAAAAACATTTTATTAGGGTATTTGTTGTTTTATAATAGTAATAACGACAACTTTCTATGAATTCTAAGCCACTGAGTACAAGTCATGCAATAAATTCCATATTGATTTGTGTTCTATCACTTCACAGAGGGATTCCATGAAGCAATGCAAGGCAGCTGTTCAGGAGCAAAGTAAAATCCTCACAGGGAAGTAGATCGAGTCTGCACCGGCTTTCCAAGAGCCGGTGCAGACTCGATGGGTCGAAAGGCCTCCTTCTGCACTGTAAATACTATAACTATGATAGGTTCATCAGGATGAGCACATACCTCTGCCACCACACACACATTCCCCTCTGGGAGACATTTCAAATATCAGCAAGTGGAATCGAGGGTGGCACTGTGGCACAATGGTTAGCATTGCTGCCTCACAGCTCCAGGGTCCTGGGTTCAATTCCGACCTCAGGTAATCATCTGTGTGGAGTTTGCACGTTCTCCCTGTGTCTGTGTGGGTTTCCTCTGGGTGCTCTGGTTTCCTCCCACAGTCCAAAGATGTGCAGGTTAGGTGGATTGGCCATGCTAAATTGCCCTTAGTGTCCAAAAAGATTAAGTGGGGTTACTGGGTTATGGGGATAGAGTGGAGGCGTGGGCTTGGGTAGGGTGCTCTTTCCAAGGGCTGCTGCAGGCTCAATGGGCCGAATGGCCTTCGCCTGCACTATAAATACTACAATTCTGTGATTCTAAGTGGAACCAACTTCCATCGTTCAGCATCATGCATGGGGAGAGTGGAGACTAATAAAGGAATAATGTGGGGGACTTCCGGTGACGGCGGGCGGGAGGCGGCCGCACAATGGAGGGCTCCCGTTCGGGAACGGCATTTTTGGGGCTTTAAGCCCGGTCCCAGGGTCTACGGAGGCGGCAAAAGCAAGGAGAAGGCACAGAGGCGGCAGAGTGAAGGCACAGTGAAGAAAAATGTCGAGGGTGAGCAAAAGAACGTCCGTAAGGAAAACAGCTGAAGGTCTGTTGGGGAGTGGAAAGGTCACCGCGGGGTCACCAAGGAAAATGGAGGCTGGAGCACCAGGGGAGGCCGCATTGCTTACGGCTGAAGAAATAACTAAGGTGATGGATGAGGAATTCGAATGGCAGTTTATAAAATACACGGAGACAATGAGGAAGGAGATGAGAGAGGTTTTGAGTGCGCTGGTGGAGGAGGTGATTTCCCCGGTGACGAAGGCGGTGGCGAGCGCAGTGGCGGAGGTGCGGGAGCAAGGGGAAGCGCTGAAGGAAGTGGAGGAGACGTTATTGCAGCACGGTAATCAACTTGCCTCGATGGGGAAGGAGATGCGGAAGGTGATGGACATTAACAAGGATCTGCGAGGAAAAATGGAAGACCTGGAAAACAGATCCAGGCGACAGGATTTGAGGATTGTGGGGCTGCCCGAAGGAGTTGAAGGACCGAGGCCGACTGAGTATTTTGCCGCGATGCTGGCAAAACTATTGGAGGAGGGGGAGGATCCCTCCCGATATGAACTGGATCGGGCTCATCGGTCGTGGAGGCCTGTACCAAAGGCGAGTGAGCTGCCAAGGGTAGTGACTCTGTGCTTCCGTAGGTACAGTGTGAAGGAGAAGGTCCTGTGCTGGGCCAAGCAGAAGCGGGTGGTGCAGTGGGCTGGAGCTGGTATATGTGTATACCAGGACTTTACGGTGGAGCTGGCGAGGGGGCAGGCTGCCTTCAACCGGGTGAAGAGGGCACCGTACATTAGCAAGGTGCAGTGCGGCATTGTATATCCAGCGAAGCTGAGGGTGACTTACAAGCTCAAGGACTTTTATTTTGGAATGGCAGAAGCAGCGGAGGAGTTTGTGAAGGCAGAAGGACTGTGGCAGAACTGAGAAATTGAGAAATGGCCATGTGCCGATGTAACCTCATGACTGTATTTTCTTCTTTTTTGTTTCACTGCGTGCGGGTGTATGGGCTAAAGGAGCCAATGTTGTATATATTCGGACAAGGGAAGTGATGGGACTTTCACTCAAAATGAGGGCTCTTTGGGGTGTAGGTGGATATGCGGGGTTTGTGTGCTAAAAGGGGATTTCTGGGCTTTCCTAGGGCCGGGCAAGGGGGAAAGGGACCCGGGCGGGGGCCTCCACGCTGGCTGGTTTAAGCCGGCCAATGAACGGGTGTGAGGTGGGGGGAGGGGCTGCGGCCATCGGAGCCTGGCAGAACAGGGTCCGAGTGGTCTAGCCAGGGTGGAAAGTTGGGGGAAGGAACCGAGGTTGGGAGGAGCAGTTTTACAAGAGGCAGTGGACGGGAGGAGTTGGAGACTGCGGGGGGGGGGCGGGGGGGGTACAACCCTTGGGTGTCATGTACGGTACTCTTTCAGAGGTTGGAGGGCGTTGAGTGTGGGGGGTGAGGGGGAGGGGACTTTATAGGTCAATGGTGACCATGGGCGATCCCGGACTCCTTTTTCTTTTTCACCTTTGTTTTTTTGTTGCCACCGTGGGAGGGTTTGTTTTATTGGATGCATATATTGACAGATGGGCCGTTGTTTGGGGTGGTGGGAGGATGGGATCGTTGGTATTGTTAAGGGGATTGATTTTGTATTTGTTACTGTTTACTGTTTGTGGGTGGGGTGTAAATTTTGAAGGAAAATGTGAAAATAGAGAATAAAAACATTTAAAAAAATAAAAATAAAGGAATAATGTTAAGCCTTAAATGTGAAAATGAATTAATTCTGCAAGGAGGTCTGAAAAGGTATAGAGCTCGATAATGAATACTGCTTTTCCGAAAAGCTCGCAATTCTTATGAGGTCAAATAGTGTCTGTCTGAGATGCAAGTGCTTCATGCCCAGCCATTATTTTCAATGTGAACGAAAAGAAATACACAGTGATGACATTGAGTGAGACTTAATAGAACAGAGGGACAAGATGGGAGATAATCTGTGGGGGAGGAAATTTATTTTGTACTCTCGGATGAACATGGGACCCTGCATCACATGGTTTAGCCATTCAATGCCTGAAATTTGGAGGGAGAAATGTGAAATATATTAATGCCGGTTATATACAGAGAACGCCCATGCCACCGTTCCACATTCAATATTTCTCAATCTTTCTAACTCTACCATCAGGTCTAGGTGCACCCTCAACATCTGCAGCAGTGGTACAGGCAGCCTGCTGTGCTCTATTTTCTGAGATGAATGACTTTGGCGAGCGACCTCTGGAGGCCTGAGACCTGGATGGTCCCGATCTGCTCAGAATGTCCTGCTCTGGGGCAGATGCACCGTCCTCAGCCTGGTTTGCTGGAGTTGGTAGGGTCACAGACAGAGGAGAGTTGGAGCAGCAGGACACCCTTGGACTGTCCTGGGTTGATTCCCCCAGGGTGTCTGGCTGGCACGCCTTCTGCCATTGAGTGCCCAATGGTCCCTCTTGATTCTTTGAGGTAAAGGGGCACCTGGAGGGAGATGTATGTGCCCACCCCCATCTCACCTCGTCCATGGCTAGAGTGATGGTGTGCAAGCCCAATGGCAAATCCAACATAAACTGCTGGGCCTGGGTCACTAGCTGGTCGCTACCCTCAACAAAACTGTAGTCAATGTGAATCAGGGGGATAACCTGCCACTGGCTGGAGTCATACCTGGCACAAAGCAAGATGGTTGTGGTGGTTGGAAGTCAATCACCTCAGCTCCATGACATCACTGCAGGAGTTCCTCAGGGTAGTGTCCTGGGCCCAACCATCTTCAGCTGCTTCATCAATGACCTTCCTTCCAACATGAGGTCAGATGTGGGCATTTTGGCAGATGATTGGCAGATGATTGCACAATGTTCAGCACTGTTTGTGACTCCTTAGACACCGAAGCAGCAAGACCTGCACCTTGGTCTGACAATAGGCAAGTAACATTTGTGCCACACGAGTGGCAGGCAATGACCATCTCCACTAAAAGAGAATCAAACCATTGCCCCATGACATTCAATAGAATTCCATAATTGAATCCCCCACTATCAACGTCCTGGGGAGGTTACCATTGACCACAAACTGAACTGGACTAGCCATACAAGAGCAGACCAGAGGCTAGGAATCCTGCGGCATGTAACTCAACTTGTGATTTCCCAAAGCCGTCCACCATCTACAAGGCACAAGTCAGGAGTGTGATGGAATATTTTCCACTTGCCTGAATGAGTGCAGCTACACTACTCAAGAAACCCGACACTATGCAGGACAAAGCAGCCCGCTTGATTGCTCTCCCTTCCACAAACATTCACTCCCTCCAACACCAACGCACAATAGCAGCGTATCTACAATGTGCACTGCAGGAACTCACCAAGCTCCTTAGACAGCACCTTCCAAACCCATGATCACTACCATCTAGAAGGACAAGGACAGCAGGTTAATGGGAACCCCACCACCTGGAGGTTCTCCTCCAAGTTACTCACCACCCTGACTTGGAAAAACATCGCCGCTCCTTCACTGTCACTGGGTCAAAACCCTGTAACTCCTTCCCAAATAGCGCAGTGGGTGCACCTACACCACATGGACTGCAGCGGCTCTAGAAGGCAGCTCACCATCATCTTCTCAAGGGCAATTAGGAATGGACAACAAAAGCCCACATTCTGTAAAAAATGAAGTTAAAAAATATTCTCACACTTCCGGGTGCAGCTATGCAGAGCTAGGTCGCATGTTCAGTAGCTCCCACTTGGAACGGACTTTACAAGGTCCCCAACGGAATTTGTTCGACATTTCCCGGTGTGGGAAGAAGACTGCAACATTCCCCCGACAGTGTCCCCCAGGAATGGTATGTCTCTTGGTTACCAGACCCGGCAGAAACAGTAAAAGATTTGGCTGAGACGAAAGCCTCTTTCAGCATGCAGGCGGGGGAAGGGCAAGCTTAAAGGCTGCAAGCTGACTTGAGGGCCTTTATTAAAGGTGAATTCTAGCAGCAGAGGGAACAAATGTGAAAAGATCTACCAAGGCCATTGAAGAAGCGGGGCCGAGGCTTCTGGTGGCGGCCAAGGAGGAGTAGGTCGCGCATTCTGCAGCTCCCGTCTGGGACGGACTCTCAGACCTTTTTCAGGAGTTTCCACAGACCTTTTGGGGCAGTTTGGTGAAGCGAACACTGCCAAAAGGATTCCCTCTCGAGACCTCCGGTTGCGGCTATGCGGAGCTAAGTCGCACATTCGGCGGCTCTTGCAAAAACGGACTTTTGGGCTCTTTTCAGGGCCCCCAAGAGCACTTTTTCGATGTTTCCCGGTGTGGGAAGGAGTTAATAATAGCTCCCTGTCAGTATATGGCTTTAACTAGGAGCGGGGCGACAAAAAAGGTGGTGGACCCGAAGAAGGGAGGGAAGAAGGCCAAAATGGCGGCGGGCGAGACCAGGCAGCGTGCAGGCAGTGGGCGGAGGAGCAACAGGAGGGTATCCAGCGCTGCCTCAGAGAGATTAAAACGGACCTGCTAGAGCCGATGAAGGCTTCTATTGATAAGCTGCTGGAGACACAGAAGGCACAGGGGGTGGCGATCCGAGAGGCTCGACAAAAGATCTCTGACAATGAGGACGAGATCTTAGGCCTGGCGGTAAAGGTGGAGGCGCACGAGGCGCTCGACGAGAAATGGCAGGAGCGGTTCGAGGAGATGGAGAATCGGTCGAGGCGGGTGAATCTGCGGATTCTGGGCCTCCCGGAGGGGCTGGAGGGGCCGGACGTGGGGGCCTATGTGGTCACCATGTTGAACTCACTGATGGGAGCGGGGTCCTTCCAGGGGCCCCTGGAGCTGGAAGGGGCCCATAGAGTGCTGGCGAGGAGGCCCAAGGCTAACGAGCCTCCGCGGGCGGTGCTGGTGCGGTTCCATCGGTTCGTCGATCGGGAGTGTGTGCTCAGGTGGGCCAAGAAGGAGAGGAGCAGCAGGTGGGAGAACGCGGAGGTTCGGATATACCAGGACTGGAGTGCGGAGGTGGCGAAAAGGAGGGCCGGGTACAATCGAGCGAAGGCGGTGCTGCACAGGAAGGGGGTGAAGTTTGGCATGTTGCAGCCGGCGCAACTGTGGGTTACCTACAAGGACCGGCACCATTATTTTGAGTCTCCGGAGGAGGCGTGGGCCTTTGTTCAGGCCGAGAGGCTGGACACAGACTGAGGGTCGGGATGGGCGATTGGGGACTGCTGTGGATATGTTATGCCTATTTTTTGTTGGGGGGGGGCCTTTGCATTGTTTTGGGTTTCTTTTTCTCTGTGTTTTTCTCTTTCGAGTTGGGGAGGGTGGATGGGGCGGGTTGGGCACTGTTTTGGTTGGTGGCGGGGCCTGGTAGGCGGGGAGCGCGGGCTTTTTTCCCGCGCCGAAGACTGGGGGGACGGGGCCGGGGCGGGGAAGCGAGGATTGTTTCCCGCGCTTACCCTGTGGATGGGGAGTGGGAGAGGAGGGTGTGCCACACAATGGGAGGAGTCGAAGGGGAGGCAGGAGTGGCTGGGGTCAGCAGGAGTCAGCTGACTTGCGGAAGTGCAATGGGGGGAGTAAATCAGCTAGGATGGGTCCTAGCCGGGGGCAGGGGGGTTGGGGGGGAATCGAGTTGCTGCTGCTAAGGTCAAGGAGGAGCTGGAGCGAGTGGGGGGGGTCGAGACGGGGGTATGCCGCTGTGGGGAACGGGCCAGGTGTGGGGTGCGGGCGCGTGGCTGGCCGAGGAGGGGTCATGGCTAGTCGGTGGGGGAGGGGGGCGGGTAGCCCCCTGATCCGGCTGATAACCTGGAATGTAAGGGGACTGAATGGGCCGGTTAAGCGGGCCCGCGTGTTCACGTACCTGAAGGGGCTCAAGGCGGATGTGGTTATGCTCCAGGAGACACACCTGAAGGTGGCAGACCAGGTAAGACTGAGGAAAGGATGGATAGGTCAGGTGTTTCACTCGGGGCTAGATGCCAAAAATCGAGGGGTGGCGATCTTGGTGGGAAAGAAGGTGTCGTTCGAGGCATCGAGCATTGTGGCAGATAATGACGGTAGGTACATAATGGTAAGTGGTAAGTTGCAGGGAGAGAGGGTGGTACTGGTCAATGTGTATGCTCCGAACTGGGACGATGCGGGTTTTATGCAGCGTATGTTGGGTCGGATCCCAGACTTGGAAGTGGGGGGCCTGATAATGGGGGTAGACTTTAACACGGTGTTGGATCCGGCACTGGATCGCTCCAGGTCTAGGACGGGTAGGAAGCCGGCGGCGGCTAGAGCGTTGAGGGGATTTATGGACCAAATGGGAGGGGTGGACCCTTGGAGATTTGCAAGACCGGGGGCTAGGGAATTTTCATTCTTCTCACATGTCCCGAAGGCTTATTCTCGAATCGACTTTTTCATTTTGAGTAGGGCGCTGATAGCGAGAGTAGAGGATACCGAGTATTCGGCAATAGCCATTTTGGACCACGCTCCGCATTGGGTGGACTTGGAGATGGGGGAGGAGAGGGACCAGCGCCCGCTGTGGCGCTTGGAGGTAGGGCTGTTGGCGGACGAGGAGGTGAGCGAGCAGGTCTGAGGAAGTATAGAGAGGTACTTGGAGACCAACGACAACGGGGAGGTCCGAGTGGGGATGGTATGGGAGACACTGAAGGCGGTGGTGAGGGGAGAGCTGATCTCCATTAGGTCCCACAAGGAGCGGAGGGAGCGGGGGGAGAGGGAGAGGCTGGTGGGGGAGATGGTGAGGGTAGACAGGAGGTATGCGGAAGAGTGTGAGGAAGGATTGCTGAGGAAGAGGCGCAGCCTCCAGGTCGGATTCGACCTGGTGACCACCAGGAAGGCAGAGGTGCAGTGGAGGAAGGCCCAGGGGGCGGTCTATGAGTATGGGGAAAAGGTAAGCCGGATGCTGGCGCATCAGCTTCGGAAGCGGGACGCAGCTAAGGAGATCAGGGGAGTTAAGGACAGGGGAGGGAGCGTGGTGCGGAGTGGGGTTGGCATCAATTGGGTCTTCAGGGACTTCTACGAGGAATTGTACCGATCCGAGCCCCCACGGGAGGAGGGAGGGATAGACCGTTTCCTGGACCAATTGAGGTTTCCAAAGGTGGAAGAGGGGCTGGTGGCGGGACTGGGGGCCCCGATTGGGCTGGAGGAGCTGATCAAAGGGATCGGAAGCATGCAGGCGGGGAAGGCACTGGGGCCGGATGGTTTCCCGGTCGAGTTCTATAAAAAAATATATGGACCTGTTGGGCCCGTTGCTGGTTAGGACCTTTAATGAGGCAAGGGAGGGGGGGGGGGGGCTTTACCCCCGACGTTGTCCCGGGCACTGATCTCCTTGATCCTGAAGCGGGACAAGGATCCCCTGCAATGTGGGTCTTACAGACCGATTTCTTTGCTAAATGCAAATGCCAAGGTGCTGGCGAAGGTCTTAGCCACGAGGATTGAGGCTTGTGTACCGCAGATTATCCATGAAGACCAGACGGGGTTTGTGAAGGGGAGACAGTTGAACGCGAATGTGCGGAGGCTTTTGAAAGTTATCATGATGCCGGCGAGGGAGGGGGAGGCGGAGATAGTGGTGGCGATGGACGCTGAGAAAGCCTTCGATAGGGCAGAGTGGGGGTACCTGTGGGAGGTGCTGAAGAGGTTTGGGTTTGGGGAGGGGTTTGTCAGGTGGGTTAGGCTGTTGTATGAGGTCCCGATGGCGAGTGTGGCCACAAATAGGAGTAGGTCCGAGTACTTTCGGTTGCACCGAGGGACGAGACAGGGGTCCCCTGTCCCCCCTGCTCTTCGCACTGGCGATTGAACCCCTGGCTATGGCAGTTAGAGAGTCGAGGAACTGGAGGGGGTTGGTGCGGGGTGGGGAGGAGCATAGGGTGTCACTTTATGCGGACAACCTGCTGCTGTATGTGGCGGACCCGGTGGGAGGAATGCCAGAGGTAATGAGGATCCTTAGGGAATTTGGTGACTTTTCGGGGTACAAGCTCAATATGGGGAAGAGCGAGCTGTTCGTAGTTCAGCTAGGGGACCAGGAGAGGGGGATTGGCGAGCTCCCACTAAAAAGGGCGGAGAGGAGCTTCAGATATTTGGGGGTCCAGGTGGCCAGGAGCTGGGGGGGCCTGCATAGGCTTAACTTTACAAGGCTGGTGGAGCAAATGGAGGAGTTCAAGAGGTGGGACACGTTGCCACTGTCCTTGGCGGGTAGGGTGCAGTCAATCAAAATGACGGTGCTCCCAAGGTTTTTGTTCCTGTTCCAGTGCCTCCCCGTGTTTATCCCGAAGGCTTTTTTCAGGCGGGTTAACAGGAGTATAATGGGGTTTGTGTGGGCACGAGGGACTCCGAGGGTGAGAAGAGTTTTCCTGGAGCGGAGTAGAGATAGGGGGGGGCTGGCGCTGCCCAACATCTGTGGGTACTACTGGGCCGCCAATGTGACGATGGTGCACAAGTGGGTGATGGAGGGGGAGGGGGCTGCATGGAAGAAGCTGGAGACGGTGTCCTGTGTGGGTACGAGTCTGGGGGCGCTGGCAACGGCGCCTCTGCAACTCCCTCCAAGGAGGTTTACCACGAGCCCGGTGGTGGTGGCGGCCCTCAAAATGTGGGGGCAGTGGAGGCGGCATAGGGGGGAAGTTGGGGCCTCGGCGTGGACCCCATTACGGGGGAACCACCGGTTCGCCCCAGGATGAACAGGTGGAGGGTTTTCAGGGTGGCACAGGGCAGGGATACGAAAGTTGGGGGACCTGTTTGTGGACGGGAAGCTCGCGAGCTTGGGTGAGCTGGAGGAGAAGTACGGGCTCCCCCTGGGGAACACCTTCAGGTACTTACAGGTAAGGGCGTTTGCCAGACGGCAGGTGATGGAATTCCCACGGCTACTGCCACACACAGTACAGGACAGGGTGCTCTCGGGGGAGGTGGGTGGGAGTGGGGAAGATCTCGGAAACTTACCAGGTGATGCAGGAGGAGGAGGAGGTGGTGGAGTTGAAAGGTAAGTGGGAGGAGGAGTTGGGAGAGGAGATCGAAGAGGGGACGTGGGCAGGTGCCCTAGGCAGGGTGAACTCTTCCTCTTCGTGCGCGAGGCTCAGCCTCATACAGTTTAAGGTGCTGCACAGGGCACACATGACCGGGACAAGGATGAGCCGGTTCTTTAGGGGTGAGGACAGGTGTGTTAGGTGCTCAGGGAGCCCAGCAAATCACACCCATATGTTCTAGGCATGCCCAGCGCTGGAGGAATTTTGGAAGGGCGTAGCGAGGACGGTGTTGAGGGTGGTAGGATCCAGGGTCAGACCGGGCTGGGGGCTCCAAATATTTGGGGTGGCAGAGGAGCCGGGAGTGCAGGAGGCGAAAGAGGCCGGAATTCTGGCCTTTGCATCCCTGGTAGCCCGGCGAAGGATTCTCCTTCAGTGGAAAGATGCGAGGCCCCCAAGCGTGGAATCCTGGATCAGCGATATGGCAGGGTTCATTAAATTGGAGAGGGTGAAATTTGCCTTGAGAGGGTCGGTACAAGGGTTCTTTAGGCGGTGGCAACCGTTCTTAGACTTTCTGGCAGAACGATAGACATTGGTCAATGGTAGCAGTAGCTCGGGGGGAGGGGGGGGTGGTTTACTTTATTTTTGTTTATGTTATTTACAGTGGAGGGTCTGAGGGGGTGTATACACCTGTTGTGTTAAGTGTAAGGTTTTCGGGCAATTCGGCCCTTTTTGGACTGCCCAAGAATAAAACCCAGAGACTGTAAACTGGACACTTTTCAGCCAAAGGAACGTAACCAAATTTCCCAGCAGGCTTGGTCCGCTGAGCTGAGTAGGGGCATAGGTATTTACAAACCCCTCCCCAGGAGCTACAAGGAAGAAGGAGCCAGACAACGAGATAAGATTAAACACAGAGACAAAGGGCATGGTAATACAAAGGGGCCTGCCTGCAAGCAGGACAATGGGATGGTCATAGCCCCATGCAGATGTAAATGACTTTGCCTCCACCAGAGCAGAATCCAATCAACACCCCATCAACATAGCAGCGATCTCCAGAGCAGATGGAAGACTTTGAAAATCTTCACAAGGGAGCTCAACCTCGTTATCTCAAAAAGCAGACTGGAGGCGGACCTAGGGGAGGTACTCCCATCTTGACAGGTCTGACCGGCTCAAAGGGGGCAGGACCAGCGGGAACTTTAAACCTTATGGATTCAATGCAAAAGGGGCTGGCCGAACACAGGAAAAAGCCAGGTAAAACGGATATAAAAGGGGCTGTGTTTCGATTGAGGGTCTCTTGGCTTGACCTCTCCACCTTCGACTTGACCTCCTGCAGCCTGTGACCGTAAGTACCCTGCAGCAGCTTGCGAAACTCCCTTGACCTTGATAGTGGTTGAGGCTTTGGGGAAGGGGACTTGATTTGTGTTCTGTGTCATTGCTAAAACTGTGTAACAATAAGATTTTACGTTGTGTCCGTTATAGTACTTTCTGAATAGACTTAGTTTGTGTTAGAGTTTAAGATTTTATTATAATTTCTTCTGTTTGATGATTTTGACCTGGGTTTTGCAATAAACCTCGATTTGCTGATAATTGGAGTTGTTTAAATTCTTCAATCTCTCACCAGCGATCTCTGACCAAGTCATTGTTAAGATATTCCTCACCTTAATTCCGGGGTCAAGAATCTAGGGTCATCTTGAACGATTCACTCAGGACAGGCTGCTGGTTAGGTAATAAACAGCAGTGTCCTATTCTCTCTCTTGGGAAAGCTACTCCAGCGAAGTAGGAACCGGGTGGGTGTTGTACCACTGGCGAGAGAGAGAATCACCTGGGCATTTGTGGGGGTCTGGATATCTGTGTGATATAAGCCTCAGGCTTCCGGTTAGGGATAAACGGCAGGCTTGATTCAGTGCTCTCTTCCGTGGAGGTGTCCCAGTGCGGCATCCCCTGGCCTCTGAAGTTTCAGTGCCAGCTGGAGAGAGACACACACAGATACTCAAACCCCAGATATCGGCCCAGTAGTGGAGTAGCAGAGATGGAACCCTCTACATAAGTCGGGGTGTTAATGTTAATTTATTATTTATGTACGGGGGGAGGAGTTTGGGGGGTTGCTTTTTTAGATTGTGTTTTGTACTTAACCCTGTTGGGTTCTTTTTTCTTTCTCATTTTGTTATTGATATTTTATGAAAACCTTTAATAAAAATTATTTAAAAAAAAATATATATTCTCACATGCCAAAATCACAATATCAGACAAAACGGTGATGGATTCCTCCATCCCCTCATCCACGCCACAAGATTTGACAAACTCCTCATTGATGCATTATTAATGAGCTGAAATACGTAAAAATAAATCTGATTGCGGCCCAGCAGGAATCACATCAACTTTCCTGCTCACCACGCACTTAAGTCACCAGAGTGGAAAATTCTGCCTACTATTGTTGTAGCAGTGCTGAAAGCAACCATTCCTTGTTGTGCTGAAATCAAATTATGAATGCAACAGCACAAAAATATTTGTGTATAAATAGCTTTGTAAATTTACATAACTTCACCCAGATTGTTAACTAGTGTGTGGCGATGTTGGAGTAAAACATCTAATACAGCCTTGTTTAACAAAGTTGGGATTCGGCCAATTCTTTTCAGAAGCCAACAATAACTTACATTTTTGTTGAGTTTTTATTAAAGTATTTTTTTTATTCTCCTCCTTTTTCACATTTTCTTTGTTGAGTTTTTATTGCAGGGAACGTTCCAAAGTGTTTCAGTTGAGGAAAAGAAAACAAAATGGAGGTACAGAGTAAAGGAGTAGCTGCTGGGCCATTTTGTGAAGGTCGGAGCCAAAATGCTTGGATAGAACATTTGGGTCTGGTGAACGGTTCTGAAGGTCTAATGGAGTTGCAAAGGAGGAAGTTCCAGAGAATGGGAAGACTTCTTCACCAGTGGTGTGTAGATGGAAAGGAGGATACACAAGACCAAAATCACAGTAGCAAGAAGAGGTTGCAGATTTAAAAATGTGGGCAACAGGGAACCAATGTAGGTCAGAGGAAATGGTGTATAAACTGATATTCATGAATTTTTAATATATTTGGCACTTAGTTACCAATTTCATCTTAGGATATGCAACGAGCCAGCAATTATTAATTTTCATTAAATGTATGTCATGATATCACAATATCTCCCAGGGTGCTTCACAGGAGGTTGCAAAGCAAATTTGACACTGAGCCACATATGGTGATATGAAGACAAACTGCGGGGTGGCGCAGTGGTTAGCAGCACTGGGACTGCGGCGAAGAGGACCCGGGTTCAAATCCCGGACCTGGGTCACTAACCATGTGGAGTTTGCACATTCTCCTCATGTCTGTGTGGGTTTCAGCCCCACAACCCAAAGATGTGCAGGTGGATTGGCCACGCTAAATTGCTTCTTAATTGGAAAAAGATAATTGGATACTCTAAATTTTTTTTTTTTTAAATGAAGACAAACTGCCAAAAGCTTGGCCAAAAAGGTTTGCTTTCGACTTCCAGTGGCAGCCATGGAGTGAGCGGTCACACTTTTGGTGGCTCCTGCTCAAGGCAGATTTTTCTTTGGTCTTTACCCCTCCCGAAGGGCAAAGTATTTGAGAGCAAAGGTGCAGGAGTGCCTGGGGAAGGTAATGCTCCTGTGTGGGTGGTGCGGACGAGGAGCGCCACGAGAAAAAAAGTGCTGTACGAGCAGGAGAGTTTTCGTGGTGTACCACAGGCAAAGGCGGCAGAGCGCAAGGGGGCTGTGCTGCCCGCCCCTTGGTCAACGGAGCAGTTGGTGGAGTTCCTGAATGCTAAGTTTCGGCAGCAGTGGAAAGAGGCCCTGGAAGACCCGGTGAAGGTGGTGGAACCACTGAGGTCTGGGATCGAGCGAGTGGAGCAGAGGCTGGAGTCCCAGGGCCCGGCGATCCAGAAAGTGGAGGAGGCGGTGGGGGAGCACGAGGAGCAGTTGGCCTTGTTGGTGGCTGAGATGGGAATGATGCGGGAGAGCCAGAAAAAAACGAGGGAGAAGGTGGAGGATTTGGAGAATCGCTCCAGAAGGCAAAACCTCAGGATTGTCGGGATGCCTGAAGGCATGAAGGTGCAGAGGCCGCAGTGGATGTGGCAAAGATCCTGGAGAAGTTGATGGGGGACGGGGCCTTTGACAGGCCTTTGGAGGTGGACCGAGCACACAGGGCGCTGATGAGGAGGCAGTCAGGGGTGAGCTGCCGAGGGCGATGGTGGTTCAATGGAATTTATGAGGGACAATGAACTGGAAGGAGTGTGAGGACATGGGTGTTTTTACAAGTGTTTGGTGGTGGATGTTCAGTGGCAGGTTTTGACGGGGGAGCAACGATGGTGAATGTGCCTTTTATTGCTCTTGAGGGATAGATGGTTGGGTCGGTTGGGGGGGCGGGGGAGAGGAATTAGAGGGAGGTAGGATGATTGAAGGCCTTGGGAATGGGCCCACCATTAAGTCATTTTTAAAAAGGTCAATGCACTGATCTCTGGGTTTATGTGGGCTGGGAAGACCCCGTGAGTCAGGAGGGCTTCCTGGAGTGGGGGCGAGGGGATGGGATGGGGGTTATGGAGGGAGATGCTGGCATTGCCAAATATGATGAATAATTATTACTGGGCAACGAATATCGCTATGGTTAGGAAGTGGGCAGTGGGAAGGGGTCTGCGTGAGAACAGATGGAGGCGGCATTGCGGAGGGGAACATGCTTAAGGGCTTTGTTATCGGTGCCTCTGCCGCTCCCGTCAGCCAGGTACTTTGTGAGCCCAGTGGTGGTGTTGACCCTAAGGGTATGGGGGCAGTTGAGGCAGTGTTTGTGGTTGGAGGGTGCCTCAGTGTGGGCACCAATCTGCAATAACAATAGGTGGGATTCTCCATTGGCCGATGCCGTAATTGTAAAAAGCAACTGGGTTGAGAATAGGTTCTGACGCCAAAATGAAATGAAAAATTAAAATCTCTTATTGTCACAAGTAGGCTTCAATGAAGTTACAGTGAAAAGCCCCTAGTCGCCACATTCCGGCGCCTGCTTGGGGAGGCTGGTACGGGAATTGAACCGTGCTGCTGGCCTGCCTTGGTCTGCTTTAAAAGCCAGCTCTTTAGCCCAGTGTGCTAAACCAGCCTCTGGTTTGCGGTTGGTTCGAGGTGGGCGCCGGTTTTAGGCCAAATCACAATTCTCTGTCACCTCGACAGTGGTGTCAATGAGTACCGGAACACACGTACAATAGACACGGGCAGCACGGTAGCATTGTGGATAGCACAATTGCTTCACATCTCCAGGGTCCCAGGTTCGATTCCGGCTTGGGTCACTTGGTGGGGGTGTTGACCTTGGGTAGGGTGCTCTTTCCAAGAGCCTGTGCAGACTTGACGGGCCGAATGGCCTCCTTCTGCACTGTAAATTCTATAATCTATTGCATATCATTAGCGGGCCCGGCCTGGTATTCTCCGGCGCCTCCACGATTCTCCTGCTTCGAATGGCCCTGTTCCCGGCGGAGTGGTTCACTTTTGCTTTTAAAAACCGTGAAACCGAATGCTGAGAAGGTTTGGGACAGGGTATGGGGGGCGCCGGGGGTGGGGGTCTATGCAGGAGGTCGGGGGCGTTAGCAACATCGCCGCTCCCGGTGGCCCCACGGAAATACTCAGGGAGTCCGGTGGTAGTGCCAACGCTCAGGGTCTGGAGGCAGTTGCGGCAGCACTTTAGGTTTTGGGCGGGACCAAGGGAAATGCTGATTCGAGGGAATCATAGATTTGAACCTGGAAGGTGGGATGAGAATTTTCAGAGATAGGAGGAGAGGGGAGTTAGGGTATTAAAGGATTTGTTTCTGGGAGGCCGGTTTGCAAAGTTGGAGGAGCTGGGGAAGAAATATGTGTTGGGGCAGGGGGAGATATTTAGATGTATGCAGGTCTGAACTTTTGCCAGGAAGAGATACAGAGCTTTCCGATTGCACCGGCCCCCACACTGTTGGAAAAGGTACTGATGGCGGGGGGGGATTGGAGAAAGGGGTGATGTCGGCGATTTATGGGGTTATTCTGGGAGAAGGTAAGGCATCACTGGATGGGATTAAGAGGAAGGGTTGGGGGAGGGCATGTAGGAGGGGTTGTGGTGTGAGGTGCTTTGGAGAGTGAATGCCTCAACTTCATGCGTGAGGTTGGGGCTGATACAGTTGTAGGTATCTAGGGCGCACCTCACAAGGGCAAGGATGAGCCGACTTTCTCAGGGGGTGGAGGATGTTTGTGAACGCTGTGGGGGGGGGGGGGGGGGGGGCACAAATCACATTTATATGTTTTGGTCCTGGCCAAAACTGGAGGGGAATGGAAGAGAGGTCTTTAGGGTAATCTCAAGGATGGTGCATGTGAGACTCAAATGAGGTCCCCTAGAAGCCATATTCGGGGTGTCGGATCGGCCAGGGTTGGAAGCGGGTGTGTAGGCAGATGTCTTAGCCTTCGCCTCGCTGATTGCCCAAAGGCGGATTCTGTTGGGGTGGAGGTCGGCTTCTCCGCCCTGTGCCTCGGTGTGGCGGGGGGGGGGGGGGGGATCTGCTGGAGTTCTTAACGCTCGAGAAAGTAAAGTTTGAGTTGAGGGGGAGGATGGAAGGATTCTGCAACTCATGGGCCTTGTCCATCATGCATTTTCACGAATTGGATAACATCGACCATTAGGGGAGGGGTTGGGGGGGTTTGGCATATATAAATCAATGATGATTCTTTCTCAGTGGTGTTTTGTATTCAAAATATTGGGAGCTGTTTGAGGGTGGGTGGGATGAGGGGATTGTTGGCTATGGGATTGCCATTGTATCTGTTGTTGTTGTTAATTATTTGTCGTAAATATGATGAAAATGTGAAAAGGAGGAGGATTTATAAAACACAAAATCGTGAAACCGGCGCCTTGACTGCTGAGGGAGAGAGAGAGGAGGTAGGACACAGAGGAGCGACTGTGGGCTGCTGGGCCAGACACTGGCCTGGCTGGTTGCGGTGGAGGGTCCCTGCCAGGACTATGGGAGGGGGTGGTGACGGGGGAATAGGATGCACGGCGCGGGGGGCCCCCACAGGACTGGGGCTGTGTCCAGGCATGGACCGCCATCACCGCAGCCATCTTGCTGTGAACTCACTGACCACCCACCCTGGCCCCTGGTTTTGCAGAGTGACACCAGCCATATGGGAGGCCCCACCTCCCACCCCCCCACACCCATTCTCCGCCACACCTGCCCCCACCTGGCCGACAACCGCCGGTGGTCCACCCAGGGCCACCCCCACAATAGCCCCTCTGAGAGCCACGGAGCGTACCACTGGCAAAGGCAGTGCCAGCCTTGGGTACCCCTGGCATTAGGGACGGGCGCCAGGGCTGGAGGCCCCAATGGTACCGCCCACCGACAGGGCCAGGGGTGCGGGGATGGCAAGGGGGGCATCGGGGGACGCACGGGGGCAGAGCCTGCGGTTCTAACCAGGGCCACTATGCAGCCCGTTGGACCTGGTTGGGCACAGAGGTGCGCACCATGCTAACATGTCGGCCTTTCAGCCCTTGTAGACAATGGATATTGGAATTCAACCAGCAATGATGGCCTTCCTGTTAGTCGCTGCAGACCTGGGGGATGCCTTGCGGTTGGACAAGCTGGAGTTGCTCGAGGAGGAGGAAACTGCAGCAGCAGAGCGTGCCACAGAGGAACAGGTGGCAGCCGCCCAGGATGATGAGCAAGCCGCCCAACAGGTCGAAGAGGAGGAGATGCCAAGGAGGTGCCACATGAAACCTCGTGTGTACCGGCACCGCCTGTCATTCAAGGACGTGCCGGACCATCAAAAACTCCAGGGAGCAGAGAGACATTGCGGCATATCTGCCAAATGATGGCACACCTGGTGCCGCAGGTGTCTGGGGGAGGACACATGTTCCCCATGGCGGTCAAGGGGACGGTCGCCTGAACCCTTACCCGACCGGCTCCTTCCAGGCACCAAGTGGGGACCTGTCCGGGGTCTCACACACATCAGTGCACAGATGCATCCGCGCCGAGACGGAGGCCCTATACACCCAGGCGGGTCAATACATCCACTTCAATGTGGACCGAGCCTACCAGGCAGCTCGGGCAGCGGGATTCACCGCCATTGCTGGGATGCCCTGGGTCCAGGGGGTGATCGATGGGATATATATCCCCCGACGAGCACCTGCAGATGACAGGCCACTCTACACCAACCGAAAGGGGTACCACTTGATCAACTTGCAGCTGATATGCATCATTCATCCTTGCGCCAATACCCGGGCAGTGTGCACGACACCTTCATGCTGGCACACTCGATGATTCCTATCATGTTCAAGATGCTCCCCCGCTTGGAGGAAGAGGATGAACACCAGGTCTCATCCAATGAGGAGGATGCGGGGGGGGGGCGAGGATGGGCAGGACATGGGGCCCAGGCAGACACAGAAGGGCAGACGACGTGTGCACCAGGGCCAATACCACAATGAGGGGCCGCAGGTCCGGCGGTCCCCCTCTTGTCTTCTCCTGCTCCCAACGGTTGTGTGACGCCTTCTCCTGGTTGGGTGGGGGGGAGCAACTGAAGACAACAGCATTAGACAGTCCAACGCATGCAGCCCAGGGGGTGGGTAGCTGGTTGCCTCAGTGGCCAGTGCACCCGGCCATATCGGCCAGTATGGGTGCTGGGATGTGGTGCAGGGTGGCGGATCGGTCACCTCCGGGTGGGGGGGCGTGGGAGGCAGGGGGACTGGGCTGATGCCAGGGCACAGTGCTGCCTACTCACACTGGCCGCCCCGAGGAGATCGTGCAGATGTTTCCGGCACTGCTGACCAATCTGTATGGTGTGGCCCACTGCGCTGACGGCCTCTGCCACCTCTGCCCAGGCACGACGAACGTCAGCAGCTGGCAGCCTCCTTAACGGGCCGGGTACAGGGTCATCCGCCTCTCTTCAACCGTATCTCCAGCTCGGCATCGGTAAACCTCGGGGCTACTCTCCTCGCTGCCATCTTGTTGGCTGGGATGGTTTGTGTGAGGATTCTAATGTGTATATGTGGCTGCAGCTTGTCAGCCTCCTCATTGTCCATCGCGAAACCGGCTTATCCAGCACCATTTCTCAGAATCGATTTTGTTCCAGCTGGTGCCGGTGCTAGCCCCTGAGCAGAATCGGTCTAGCTGCAACGCCAGTTTTGCAGTCGTGAACATCCACGAATTCTGCATTGGCGGCAACACCTAGTCTCAGTAACGGAGAATCCCGCCCCACAGGTTTGCACTGACGGGGCTGGACGCGAGGTTTCGGGGGTGGCAGCAGGTAGGCCTTGAGCGCTTTGCCGATCTGTTTATAAGGTGAAAATGTGCGAAATTGGAGGACTTAGAGGAAGAGTATGAGTTGCCCAGGCAGAATGGTTTTAGGTACCTGCAGGTTCGAGACTTTGTCCTTTCCTGGGCTGCCGCCCCTAGGGTTGCAGATCAAGGTGCTGTTGAGGGACAAAATAGGGGAGAAGGTGCCTGATGTCTATAAGAAGTTGATGGAGTGGAAAGGAGCCCTCGTGCGGGACTTTAAACGCAAATGGGAGGAGGAGCTGGGAGAGGAGATGAGAGTCGAGACGTGGGCAGAGGCCTTGAGGAGGGTGAACACGTCCTCGTCGTGTGCGAGGCTAAGCCCCATCCAGTTCAAAGTAATATATAGGGTGCATATAATGGGCGAGGATCATTAGGTTCTTTGAGGGGTAGAGGATGGATGTGGGCGGTGCGTGGGGGGGCTCGCAAGTCACGTCCACATATGCTGGGCGTGTCCAAGATTGAAGGGTTCTGGCAGGGGTTCCCGGACATGATGTCCGAGGTACTGGGTGTGGAGGGGGTCCTGATTCCAGAGGTAGCGATATTTGGGGTGTTGGAAGATTCGAGAGTCCAGGGGATGAGGGAGGCCAATGTTTTAGCCTTTGCCTCCCTGATAGCCTGAAGACGGATCTTGCTCGGGTGTCAGGACTCGGAGCCGCCGAAAACAGGGTGTGGGTGACCTACCTGGCAGAATTCCTGAGGCTGAAGAAGGTTAAATTCATTTTGAGGGGTCGGTGGATAGGTTCACCTGCAGGTGGAAGCCGTTTATTGATTTCTTTTAGGAGGTTTCAGAGGTCAGCAAGGGGGGGGGGTGGGGGTGGATATAGGAGTTAAAATGGGGAAGGCGGGATGTGAGAAGTGGGTGGCGTCAGGGGAGTGGGGGGGGGGGGGAATGGGTGTTTGTTGTTTATTGAGTTGTTTGATTGTTCTTCTGATTTTGCTTGTATTTATGAAAATGCCTTGAATGAAAATATTTTTTTTAAAAAAGGTTTGTTTCATGAATATTTTCAAGGGGGAAAGGGAGAAAGACGAGTTTGAGGAGGAGATTTCAGAGTTTAGGGCCTAGGCACGGTTGCCAATGGTGGGGAAATTAAAATCGGGAATATTGCTGAGGCCATGAATTAGATGAATGCAGTGATTTCTGACATTTCGGATCCAATAAACTCAATTCCATCTATTAACGACAAAAGATTACAATGTTGTAGCTTGCCACTACAAACACATTTTGAAACCCTTCATGTAAAACAAACCAAAAATACTTTAGCCCCTTTGATCTCATCCTTTCAAAAGCATACGTGACCATCTTCCCATTGATTTAAGTGCGTTTGGGCTCCTGGGCTCAAAAGGTCTTCCTGAGAATCCATTCTAGCCGTTGATGGACTCTAATATCAATACCTATTCACCAGGAAAAATCATTATCATGCCTTGAACATCATCATTACTGTTTCACTAGGACCATGCCATCATTCGTATTGTATTGGATGAATGCCACAATGTGAGCAACAAGGCGGTACAGCAGCAGGGAACACCAAACAGATTGCACCTGACTTGCAGCATCAAATGTTTCCATTCTGCTATGGGATGGGAAGAGTAGAGCAGAGCAATGGATACAATTTACACAGAGGACAATTAGAAGACTAAAATATGCTTAGATAACCTGCAGATCCATGAATATTGGTTCCTGAATGTCACCAGTTTCAGGTCATTTTGACTTGAACATAAATTTGCACATTGGAAGGGTTTCTAAATGGCATAATGAAATATTAAAGGATATATTTATTGTATATACAAACAACATATTGTTTTCTTATAAAATTGCTCAAGGCAATTTATGAAGTCCTTCAAAAACATTAAAGTATTTTACATTAATCTTTTATCACAAAAATAAATTTAAAGTATTGATTTATGGTGCAAGTTCCATACAAAAATGTTTTGATTATTTCCTATCATCCGGACTGAAGAGAAGGGTTTAATGTAATTTTAGTTATGCGTTATAAAACACTGCTGAAGCAAATGATTAGTAATTTATAGACTTCCCTTGGCCCTGAATTGTTTCCCAATCCAGTGAATCTGTGTTGCTTTATTTTCTTCTCTTGGTGCTTGCTCGATTGTAGGCATGAAATTTTGTTTCGAAGAATCATCGCTGATTCCCATTTCACTACTAAAAGCACGTGAAGAATTACTGGCGACAACTGCAATCTACACGTTCAAACCAAATACCACTTCCAATTTTTCTATCACTTCCAGTGCATCCATTCCTGCTAATTACCTGCTATCAGCAAACTGGTCTGCACAATACAGTAAGTCTGGCAGTAAGTCTCCATTACTGGGTATGAATCAGTTCTTTTTAGGTCACTTTGCCTGTAATGGATATGGAACAAAACTCTCAAATTAATTGCAATTGAAAAGCCAATAAATCACCAGTTCTTGTCTAGACGCTCAGTCTCCTCCTCCTAACATCTAGTCGTGCACAGAATTAGTGGACACTGTGGTAAACTATGATTTTAATGGTGACGTTGTGAAATGACCTTGCCAGTTCACGGCAGTAGTAAATGTAACGACACATGCATGTATGAATGGATTACAATTAGTTTGGGAAGAATCTTAGAGGGTACTGTATTTTGTGGACAAAGATTTAGCACTTGTCATGTTAGGAACCATTCACTGTGCTTAGGAAGGTGTTATCCCAGCAAAATATCCTTGCCTGTGTCTGGATGGCTGGCACCAGTTGAACTAGACATTTGAGTAGGGGGAACACGTATTGGTGACAATTTGCATTTATAATTTCAGGTGCTATTAATCTCCACTAGCAGAAGTTGAAGTGCTGTAGTTTGAGGTTTATTAGAATAGTAGAAGACTTTTAAAAAAACTCCTGCATGTTAACTCTAAACTTGCCAGAACAGATAGTTTCAATATTCCAAATGTTAAGTTAGTTTTCTCTCATGAATATATTCCAAATCACTTTCCCTAATTTCTCCCTGAAGACTGCTTGTCCTCCATTATTTTATTTGAGTCAATTAGATTGTAAACCTTTCTGTTATTTTAACCCGTCATCCATCCAGAAGCCTTGCTAGCAAGTGAAACACTGTCAGTTGAGAAAATTGATTGGTGATCTAGGCATCGGTTACTGAGGTACAAGGGACTTATTACTGGAAACACCAAAATACGATGAGTATCTTTATTGCCAGGGCATTCAACGTTTGATTGATCTTTTACCATCATTATGTTCCCTGTATAAGATTACTCAATTTCCTGTGAACTGTCAAGAACTAAATGTAGCTAAAGACAGCAATGACCTTGGTGCTGTTAAAGGACTAACGATGCTCTGGGAAGACCAAGTGCTGAAACCCTGTGTTATTGGCCTTAGTGCACACCTCCCATGGAAGGTGAACAGCAATGAAAACTTCAAACTTTGCGTAAGTTTTCTGAGGGCCACGAAGAATCCAGCACGAGTTTCAAGGATACAAAGAAATAACATTTATTTACAATAACATATATATATATACAACAGCAGCAACCTCGCTTGCTGCTTACTCCTTCCTGCTGGTTCCAAACTGGCCAGCTTTACTTATACAGGGAGTCTGCTAAAGATTTCTCCGCCCCCCCTCATTGGGGAAGCTCATACTCCCACAGGATTGTGGGATTGTCATTAGTCCCCAGCCAATGGTAAGCAGGCAGGTTATAACATCCCCCCCCCCCCAAAGTCCAAGGAATCCACCGAAGACCCTGGCAAAGGAGGGCATCGAACTCGTTTTGCCGCAGGACGGACACCATTTGCACGAGGCGCTGGATCGGGCGGCGTGTAACAAGACGAAGACCGGCGCTTCCGTGATGAACGGTGTAACGGTTATACATCCACGGCCCGTGAGCCCGAGGATTCCCCCTCTGATGCGTCCTGTGTCTCCATCTCGGAGTCAGAGTCTGCTGCCTCTGTCATCTCGGCGTCTCTATCTCCACACGATTCTGTAATGACCTGCGCAGGCTTTGAGTGAGGCAGCAGAGGAAGATTGTGAGGACTACTTTCCATTGTCTCTGGTCTCTGCGGCTGTAGAAATGAACTACGGGGGGCGGGGAATCTTTGGAAGGGATAGTCTTCTGGACCGAACGTGGTCTACATGTTTGCGCTGGAGATGACCCTGGGCTTGCACCTGGTAAGATATATGGCCCGTTTGGCGAAAGATTACGGCAGTGACCCACTGGGCACCACCAGCAAAATTGCGATCGAACACTGGGTCACCGGGCGCAAACTGACGAATCGGCCCGCCAACCCATTTGAAGCCGGGTGGTAAGGGGCAGTGCAGATATGGCGCATGCCGTTCATCTTCATGAACCTCACAAACTCCTCACTGGTGAATGGAGTGCCGTTATCCATGACCAGCACCTCGGGGAGGCCATGTGTACTAAAAGACAAACGCATCTTCTCAATTGTTGCGCAGGACGTTGTGCTAGCATCTTATGCACCTCCAGCCATTTAGACTGGGCGTCGATTAATGAAAGGGACATGGATCCTTGAAAAGGGCCGGCGAAATCCGCATGCAAGCGTGCCCAAGGCCGCCCTGGCCATTCCCAGTGATGTAGGGGCGCGGCCGGCGGAAGCTTCTGATGCTCCTGACAAATGGAGCAGTTTTGGGCCACCTTCTCAATGTCGGTGTCGAGGCCTGGCCACCAAACATAACTCCGGGCCAACATTTTCATTTTGGTCACACCTGGATGCCCATTGTGCAAGTCTCTCAGTATCAGCTCCTGTCCTTTTTCCGGGAAAATCACACGGGTCCCCCACAAGAGGATGCCGTCTTCCACGCTGAATTCTGACAGCTTGGAGGAAAATGCCCGCAACTCGCCTGGGAGCTGTCTATGCTGCCCACCATACAGGACTATGCGTCGAACCTTTGACAGGACTGGCTCCGTCTGGGTCCACTCACGGATCTGTGATGACGTGACAGGCAAGGTGTCCATAAAATTTAGGGTTGCAACCACCTCACCGGTCGTGGGGGTCGACATGGGGCCGGTTGACAAAGGCAATCGGCTCAGTGCGTCGGCATTCGCTATCTGCGTTCCTGGTTTGTGCTCCAGAGAATACTCATATGCAGCGAGCAACAAAGCCCAGCGCTGGATCCGTGCGGAAGCAATGGGAGGTATTGGCTTATCCTCTCTGAAAAGTCCCAGCAGAGGCTTATGATCAGTCACGATAGTGAAGTGACGGCCATACACGTACTGGTGGAAACGATTCGCCGCAAAGACCACTGCCAGGCCCTCCTTCTCGATCTGCGCGTACTTTTTCTCCGCTGCAGTCAATGTGCGGGAGGCGAAAGCTATCGGCCGCTCGGCCCCGTTCTCCGTCTTGTGGGACAGGACGGCCCCAATACCATACAGGGATGCATCACACGTGACGAGCAAAGGCTTTCCAGGATCATAGTGGGTTAGTAACCCAGACTACGACAATTGTTGTTTTACCCGCCGGAAAGCGGTTTCTTGCGGCTGACCCCAATCCCAGGTGTGATTTTTCTTTAGCAGAAGATGCAACGGGGCCAACGTAGTTGCCAGATTGGGGAGGAACTTCCCGTAATAGTTTACGAGGCTGAACGAAGATGCGAAGTGTCAGTCGGGGCGGGGGCATGTTGAATTGCACGCACCTTCTCTGCGATGGGGTGCAAACCTTCGCGGTCCACCCGATAACCCAGGTAGACTACTTCCTTCGCCTGAAAGACGCACTTTGTGCAACGTAAACGGACTCCAGCCTCCCAAAAGCGTCTAAGGACAGCCTCCAGACTTTCCAAATGTTCCTGCTCAGACGTCTCTGGGATCAAAACGTCATCTAAATAGACAGCGACATGCGGTAAACCTCTCAAAATGACCTCCATAACGCGTTGAAAAATAGCGCAGGCAGAGGATACTCCAAAGGGCAAACGTGTATATTCATACAGGTCCCGGTGTGTATTAATCATTACATATGGTCGGGAGGCAGGGTCCAGCTCCAACTGTAGGTAGGCGTGACTCATATCTAATTTTGTGAACGAGAGTCCACCTCCAAGCTTTGCGTAGAAATCCTCTATGCGAGGCAGTGGATATCGGTCGAGTCGGGAAGCCGTATTCACTGTAAGTTTATAGTCGCTGCACAAGCGAACTGTGGCATCTGGCTTCATTACAAGTACAATTGGTGCTGCCCAGTCAGCGAAACGGACAGGCCTGATAATACCCAAAGTTTCCAAACGAGTGAGGTCCCCTTCTACCTTCTCGAGCAAGGCGTAAGGCACTGGGCGTGCCCGGAAATAACGTGGAATACATCTGGGTATCGTCCTAGCATCTCAGTCAACCCTCCAGAAAATGTTTGGAGGATGTGCTGCCACTGCAAGCGCAAATAGCGCAACCAGTCCCGACCCAACAGGCTGGGCCCATGGCCGCGCACTACGATAAGTGGGAAACGCCCCTCCTGGTGTCCATAAACAACAGGGGTCACCGTAGTTCCTGCAATGTCCAATGGTTCCCCCGTGTAGGTGGCCAACCTGGCCTGTGTGTCAGTTAATGTAAGGGTCTGTAAACCCTGCTTGATGCGGTCGAATGTCCTCTGGGCGATCACGGAGACCGCTGCGCCAGTGTCCAACTCCATCTCAAGCGGGTGACCATTGACCCGTACTGTCACCCTAATGGGGGCAATATGGGGAGCTGCCACACAATGCAGCTGCAGGCAGTCATCCTCCGTCTCCACATCCTCAGGAGTAGTCACCGCAGGTTCATCCACATGGAAGGTACGGCCCCTGGGCTGGTCCCAGTTTCGGTCGGAACGACGGCGGCGCCCCCAGGACCGGCGTCCGCGACGGGGTCGGCGCCTACAAGTCTGACACGGACATGGCTCATCTTCCATTGGTTCTGGAGAAGGCTCCCTTCGGGGTGGAATGTCCGACGGCCACTGGCGTCGATCCGGACGTCGCCTCGCCCAAGGTACCGCAGGAGTGCGGGGGGACGTTTTCGGATGGAAGGGGTTGCGTCCCAAGGCATGCACTTCCATTCACTGTAGCTCCTGCACTCCTCGTTCTGCGCTCTCTCGGGACAATACTGTTTGAATGGCCTGTTGAAAAGTCAATGTTGGTTCAGCTAACAACTTTCTCTGGGTGGCCGCAATGTTAATACCGCAAACCAAACGGTCGGGTAACATTTCTGACAAGGTCTCACCATAGTCACTACTCCGCAATCCTGCGTAGCCTGGATAGAAAGTCGGCAAGGGATTCTCCTGGGGTCCTCTCAGCGATATTAAACCGGTAACGTTGGACTATCATGGACGGGGTTGGGTTAAAATGCTGCCCCACTAAATTCACAAGTTCATCAAACGTTTTGGTGTCTGGCGCAGCTGGGTACGTAAGGCTCCTAATCACCCCAAACGTATGCGGGCCGCAAGCAGTGAGCAATATGACCACCTGGTGCTCGTTTTCGGTGATATTGTTTGCCCGGAAATAGTAACGCATCCGTTGTGCGTACTGGTTCCAGCTTTCCAGCGCAGCATCAAAAACATCCAAACGTCCGTACAGAGGCATGGTGTAATAGAAAACAACTGTATCCAACAAAAATCCAGGGAGGTGGCTTCAGCAGTGTAGACAGCTATTCACTTTAACCCTCGTCGCCAGTTTTGTGAGGGCCACGAAGAATCTAGCACGAGTTTCAAGGATACAAAGAAATAACATTTATTTACAATAACATATACAACAACAGCAGCCTCGCTTGCTGCTTACTCCTTCCTGCTGGTTCCAAACTGGCCAGCTTTATTTATACAGGAAGTCTGCTAATGATTTCTCCGCCCCCCTCATTGGGGAAGCTCATACTCCCACAGGATTGTGGGATTGTCATTAGTCCCCAGCCAATGGTAAGCAGGCAGGTTATAACAGTAAGACTAATAAAGGCCCGAAACTGAACTCCAGCTATGTGGAATAGGCACTTCAAGGGAAGCCTCCAGGAAAAAAAACCTCTCTATTTATTGTATGTCTCTGTACCCCACAAAATGTCCATCACTGTTGGCAACTTTGAGCAGCAGTCATACAATTACGTTAATGGATTTCACGACTAACCTAAAGTGGACTTGGATTAAACAATCCTTTGCGGTCAGTATGAGGTGGGTTCCTGGAATGTATCCAAGACTGTTTCCTTGTTGTCTTGTTAGATCTGGTATTAGGTACACCATTATTTAACGATGCAGGACAAGCAAGCAACCTGAAGGCAGGGAACACATTGGAAATAAACATCATAATTTAATTGGATTTAAGTTGAAATGAAATAGGTAAAGGGGAAGAACAGTCCAAGTTAAAGATGTTGGACTATAAATTTGCTAATTTCACTGAAATGAAAGGGAGTTAAAGATTAATTGGTCAAAAATATTGGAGGTTGAATAGCGATGAGAGTGAGGGATATAAAAATACAAGGTAGCTAAAACACATATTAAATATTTTCTGGTAAACAATGAAGACATACCCTGGTTTGTAGATTTTTGGGACTGGTTTAGCACACTGGGCTAAAGAGCTGGCTTTGAAAGCAGACCAAGGCAGGCCAGTAGCACGGTTCAATTCCCGTACCAGCCTCCCCGAACAGGCGCCGGAATGTGGCGACTAGGGGCTTTTCACAGTAACTTCATTTGAAGTCTACTTGTGACAAGCGATTTTCATTTTCATTTCATTTCGTCTTCCAGATCACGCAAATCTTCTGCCTTTTACTAAAGATTTCCATGGAGAACAATGAAGACAAGTGCCACAATCCTACGGCTTCATCACACCCGACTCGGTGACACTACGGGGCTGGTAAATCTCGCGAGAGGCCTCTCGGGACACCTCGCCTGACCAAACGCGATCTCGTGGGACATCGCAATCTGAATCTTGCCCATCAATGGGTGAGATCCAGATTTGCATATTTAAGTGTGCAGTTAAGCTCACTTAGAGGGGAAATCATATTGTACAAGGTGCATGTGGATGGGGTGGCCAAAAAGAAGCAACAGAGGTTAGTGGATGAGATCCTGGGAGTGGACCGTGGATATGTGAGGGACCCAACTCCGGAACTATTGGTATGCAGGAAAAATCTGCAAATGCAGTTTGACCTGCTGTCTACAAACCCGGTAGTTTTCTCAACTTTAAAACTATGGAGGCCACTCCAGCAGCATTTAAAGCTGGGGTCAGTGCCAAGGTGGGCCCTATTTGCATGAAGCACTTGTTCGAACCAGAGAAGTTGGATGCTACATTTCGGGGGTGGAAGGGGAAAGGCTGGAGAGAGTGAGTGATTTATTTCTGGAGGGGTGGTTTACCAATCTGGAGGAGCTGAAAGAGAAGGTCGGGCTCTTGAACTCGGATGCGTTTAGGTACTCCCAGATTCAAAATTTTGTTGACATATATTCCTGACATTTCCGGTGATGCCACCTTCGTTATCGAATAGGGTTTCTGTTTGAGGTCGGAAGAGGGTAGTATGTCCGGCATCTATGGACTGATTTTAGGGGAAGAGTTGGTCTCGACGGAGGCATGAAGACTAAATGGGAGGAGGAACTGGGACCCATACTGGGGGAGGAGGTGTTGAGTGAATCCCTCTGCAGGGTGAACTCCACATCACCCTGTGCGAGGCTGAGTTTGATCCAGCTCAAGGTAGTGTTTAGGGCGTACCTCACCAAGGCCCGAATGAGTTGTTTCTTTGAGGGGGTTAAGGATAGGTGCAAGTGCTGTTCGAGAAAGCCTGTGAACCACACGCACATGTTCTGGTCCTGTCCCAAACATGTGGGTTTCTGCGTCTCTTTTTTCAATACCATATCGACAATCCTGAATATTGAGCGGGATCCCTGACCTTTAGTGGATATATTCGGGGTATTGAACCGGTCGGAGTTCCAGATGGGTAAGGGGACGGATGCCCTGGCATTCGCCTCGCTGGTTGCTCGGAGGCAAATTTTCCCGAGTTGGAAACTGGTGACGCCACCTCAAGCCTCGGTGTGGCTAAGTGACTTAATGGAGTTTTTGCACCTCGAGATGGTCAAATATACCGTGAGGGGGTCAGTTGAAAGGTTCTACTGTAGATGGCAATTGTTTATATTGTACTTTAAGGAATCGGTCACAGTTAGCTGTTGGGGTAGGTGAGGGTGGTGGTGTAGGTAGGGGAGGGAGTCAGGTGGGTAGGTTCACTCGGTTATTGTTCTTATTATTTGGTTTATTGTTGTTGTTGGTCAATTTTGTACTTTTTGTAATTTTGGGGTGTAAAATAATAAAGTTTAATAAAAATATGTATTTTTCATATTTACGCCGGAGTCTCCCAACACCTGGGATAGAATACCCGCACCTCGGACACCTCGCCGTCGCACCGTCTAGCACTGGTCCACACCAATGTAGACCAGGAGTACCGGCACCTGGGGCTTCCAGGAAACCAGAGGCCCCGGGTGGTTCTGGGCAGGGTGGTACCCTGGTACATCCGATGCCACCTGAGCACCTTGGCACCGCCAGCGTGGTACCCTGGCAATGCTAACCCAGTGCAAGAAATGAATAGAAGTGAGGCCTCAGCGGGGCTTTCCTCATTGAGGCACCCCAAAAAAAGAGTCCCGTTTAATAGCGGAGTCTATCCCGGGCCTTGGGAGACTCCGGCGCAAACACCCCGCTAAATGTGCCCAAAGAGGAATCTTTTTTTCCCATTAAAACATGTCCTAGGGCTACATGGATAGATAAAACAGAGTAAAATGAAGTTTCAAATAGTGACAAAGTAATAAACAAGCTCAGAAGAGAAGCACCGTGGGTGATAAGGAGACCTGCCAGGGAGCATAAAAATAGACCAGTGTTTTTTATACTTTTTTTCCGGGGACCCATTTTTACCAACCGGCCAACCGGCACGCTGGCCGACCGTTCCGACCCACGCCGGCCGATCTTTGCAGCCCACGCTGGCTGACCTGCGCGACCCCCCATTTTTGCTTATCTTGTTTGTTGTTGACAAAAATGGAGGAAATGGTTTTGGGTCCCTTTGGCCCCAATGGTCCCTTTGGCCCCCCGAACTTGATAAAAAAAGGGCTGCGACCATATTTTAAAAAACGCGGCCGCACTGCGCATGCGTGCCGAATCACCGGTGCGCATGCGGATAGTTTTGCGCATGCGCACCGATGATCGGGCACGCATGCGCAGTGCGGGCATTTTTTAAAAATCTGTTCCTGGCCATTTTGAAGGCCGCTCGCAGCCGGTATTATTAAAAGCCGGTTGCTGCGGCTGTTGCGCGCGGATTTGCACGATCGGGATCGCCGCGACGGACGCCTCCGTGACCCTCCCGACACCCGCCCCTGAGTTTGATAATGCCTGAAATAGACTGATAATCAATTTAAAGGGAAATAACGAAGGTTTTTTTTATAAGTATACAAGAGGTAGAATGCAAGAACAGATTGAAACAGTGAGACTTCAGGACAGAGGTTAAAACACAAAGTCTTCAGGGGTGAGATTAAAACAGAGACTTCAGGACTGATTGAGACTTTGGGTGGAGAGCTGGGATTTTATGTATGATTAAAAAGTGAACTTTTACCATTTCTTAGCAATCCTAATTCTTCATACATTTGCTCAATTTGCCACAGTGAACATTTCTTATTACAGTTGTTCAGTTAGATCTCAGCCAAACCTCAATGCTCACTCCCCTCTTGGTCCCTCGCCACTCTTCAAGTTCTAACGAGCTACCCATTTGCACACACATCACTGTCAGTGAAATGCGTCTGTAATGACACAATTATTCCTGTATTCATCCATATTCTACTCACATGCTCTTCAAGAATCCATCTATTAATCAAAGAAATGTTCCCTTGTAAATAATGTGCCATTTATTTCATCATATTTCCCAGATTCCTAACTATATCATGTCAGTTCAAATGCTAAATATCAAGAATGTAAAAAAACCATGGTTAATCTTTGAACAAATGGTGGCATTCGTTCCAAGTTACAATCATCAATGGGGTCAACAGGATCACATGGTCAACAGCCCTTGCGGGGAATACCATAACTAGAGGTCATCAATATTAAGAAATTCAAAGGGAATTCAGAAGTAACTTCTTTACCCAACGAATGGTGGCAATGTGGTTGAAGCGAATGGTCTGGATACATTTAAGGGGAAGCATTTGAGGGAAAAGGGAATAGAGGGTTATAATGGTAGACTGAGATAAGGAAAGGTGCAAGGGAGCTCAAGTGGAGCACGAACCCCAGCACAGGCTGGCTGGGCCGAATATTTCTTTGCCGCATATCCCGTCACATTCTATGAACTATTTTCTGTGTTTTTGGATAGAAATAAAAATGAAATTCACTGCAAGCACTATAAAGAATAGTGATTAAATATTGTATCATTTTAATGGCTGCACTTGTTCATTGTGATTGAATTCCTTGTGGAACTCTGCTCAAATCACAAGCTTGAACACGTCAACAGTGTAACAGCCTCCCCGAACAGGCGGCGGAATGTGGCGACTAGGGGCTTTTCACAGTAACTTCATTTGAAGCCTACTTGTGACAATAAGTGATTTTCATTTTTCATTTTCATTTCAGTGGTGAAGTGGAGGAAATATGGACAACACCACATATTAGCTGTACAAAGGCCTGTTTGTTTCGACAAGTGTTAATTTTAAAACATTCCTGCTCGTCCAGTATTGGATGTCAGACAAGCAGTCTGACAATTTCGACCATAATAACAAAAAATAAAGTCATACGGACTGTTTCTCTCTTCACAGATTCTGCCAGACCTGCGGAGATTTTCCAGCATTTTCTGTTTCTATTTCAGATTTCCAAAATCAGTGGTATTTTGCTTTTATTATCGTACAATTTAGACATTTTGGACAGGATGTTCCGAGGCCTGCGAGGGCAGCCTTGAAGGTGGGATTGGAAGCAATTGTTTGTTTATCTATTCTTTCATGGGCTCTGGGCACCACTAGCGAGGCCAGTATTTGTTACCCATCCCTAATTGTCCTTGGGAAGGTGATTGTGGCCACCTTCTCAACCGTTGCAGTTCATGTGGTGTAGGTACACCCAGGGACATAAAACCATAAGACATAGGAGCAGAATTAGGCTATTTGGCCCATCGCGTCTACTCCACCATTCAATCATGGCATGTTTCTCAACTCCATTCTCCTGCCTTCTCCCCATAACCCCATATACCCTTATTAATCAAGAACCTGGCTGTCTCTGTCTTAAAGACTCAGTGACTTGGCCTCCTCAGCCATTAGCGGCAATGAGTTCCATAGATTCCCCAGCCTCTGACTGAAGAAATTCCTCCTCATCTCTGTTTTTAAGGATAGTCCTTTCAGTCTGAGGCTGTGCCCTGGGGTTCTAGTTTCTCACTCGTGGAAACATCCTCTCCATGTCCATTCTATCCAGGCCTCTCAGTATTCTGTAAGTTTCAATGAAATCCCCCCTCATCCTTCTCAACACCATCGAGTACAGACCCAGAGTCCTCAACCGCTCCTCATATGACAAGCCCTTCATTCTGGATCATCTTATGAACTTCCTCTGGACCCTCTCCAAGGCCAGCCTTAGATACAGGCACAAAACTGCTCACAATATTCCAAATGGGGTCTGACCTGAACCTTACACAACCTCAGAGGTATATCCCTGCTCTTGTATTCTAGCCCTCTCGACATGAATGCTGACATTGCATTTGCCTTCATAACTGCCAACTGAACCTGCATGTTAACCTTAAGAGAATCCTGAACCAGGACTCCTAAGTCCCTTTGTGCTTCTGATTTTCGAAGTCTTTTCCCATTTAGAAAATAGTCTATGCCTCTATTCTTTCTACCAAACTGCACAATCTCACACTTTTTCACGTTGTATCTGATCTGACATCTTATCCCACTCTCCTAGTCTGTCCAGGTCCTTCTGTAGCCTCGCTGCTTCTTTAACACAACCTGTCTCTCTACATACTTTGTATCATCTGCAAACTTAGCAACAATGCCCTTAGTTCCTTCTTCCAGATTGTTAATGTAGACCATGAATAGCTGTGGTCCCAACACTGACCCCTGCGGAACACTAGTCACCGGCTGCCATCCTGAAAGGGATCCCTTTATCCACACTCTCTTCATTCTGCCAGTCAGCCAATCCTCTAACCATGCTAGTACCTTGCCACTAACACCATGGGCTCTTATCTTATTTAGCAGCCTCCTGTACGGCACCTTGTCAAAGTCCTTCTGGAAATCCAAATAGATCATGTCCACTGGTTCTCCTTTCTTTAACTTCCTCATTACCTCCTCAAAAAATTCTAACAGATTTGTTGGGCATGACCTCCCCTTGACGAATCCATGCTGACTCAGTCCTATTTTACCAAGCACTTCTAAATAGTCCGCAATCTTTTCCTTAATAATAGACTCTAAAATCTTACTAACAACCAAAGTCAGGCGAACCGGCCTATAATTTCCTGTCTTCTGCCTCCCTCCCTTCTTAAATAGGGGTGTTACATTAGCTATTTTCCAATCCTCTGGGACTCCAATCCTGCCTCCAGTGATTCCTGAAAGATCACTACCAATGGCTCCACAATCTCCTCAGCTGTCTTCTTCAGAACCCTGGAGTATAGTCCATCCGGACAGCATGATTTATCCACTTTCAGGCCTTTCAGTTTCCCCAGAACCTTCTCCTTAGTGATGACCACTACACTACCTCTGCCCCTTGATTCTCAAAGTTCTGGTGTGCCACTGGTCCCTTCCACTAAGAAGTCTTATGCAAAGTATCTGTTCAGTTCTTCTGCCATTTCTTTGTTCCCCATTACTACTTCTCCAGCCTCATTTTCCAGTGGCCCAATGTCCATTCTTGCCTCTCTCTTACCTTTTTTATACCAAAAAAAACCTCTTGCATTCTTCTTTAATATTACTAGATAGCTCATATCACCTTCATATGTCACCTTCTCCCCCTTATTACTTTTTTTAGTTGTCCTTTGCTTGCTTTTAAAGGCTTCCCACGAATCCTTGCCGACATTATATGCTTTTTCCTTTCCTTCTATGCTGTCATTGACTTCCCTCGTCAGCCACAGTTGCCTTTTCCTCCCCTTAGCATGTTTCCTCCTCCTTGTGATGAATTTCTGTTGTGCCTCCCAAATAATCCCCCCAAAACTCCTGCCATTGCTGTTCCACTGTCTTCCCTGCTAGGCTCCTTTTCCAATCAACTCTGGCCAGCTACTCCCTCATGTCTTTGTTGTTAACTTTATTCAATTGTAAAACCGTTACGTCTGACTCCAGCTTCTCCCTCTCAAACTGCAGGGTGTATTCTATCATATTGTGGTCACTGCCCCCTAAGGGTTCCTTCACCTTAAGCTCCCTAATAAAGTCTGTCTCATTACACATCACCAAATCCAGAATTACCTGTTCCCTTGTGGGCTCTACCACAAGCTGCTCCAAATAACCACCTTGTAGACATTTCACAAATTCCTTTCCTTGGGATCCGCTACCAACCTGATTTTCCCAGTCCACCTGCATATTGAAGTCCCCCATGATTACTGTAATATTGCCTTTCTTATATGCCACTTCTACCTCCTGATTTATTTTATGCTCCACACCCGGACTACTGCAAGGGGACCTGTACATAACTCCCATCAGGATCTTTTTTCCTTTGCGATTCCTCAACTCTACCCACACAGATTCTATGCCTTCTGACCCTATATTGCTTCTTGCTATCGATTTAAGTTCTTGTCTTGCTAACTATGCAACCCGCTCCCTCTGCCCATCTGTCTGTCCTTTCGATAGGACACATATCCTTGGATATTTAGATCCCAGCCCTGATCCCCTGCAGTCAGGTCTCTGAGATGCCCACAACGTTCTACCGCCAATTTCAATGTGTGCAATAAACTCATTTATCACGTTGTGCATACTGTGCAGATTTAGGTACACCCTCAGTCTTGCGTTGACCGCACCCCCCACCCCCCCCCCCCCCCCGCCTCCTCGTGGTTGCCCCCCTTTTTGCTGTGCCTGAAGTTAGATTCCTGCCACCTTCTGTACTCTGTTCTATTCCGTGTTCTGGAAACTTTGCTAACCTCTCCTGAGCCCTCAGCCCCTTTAACTCATTTAAAGTCCTCATCATTAACCTGCACTCTCACCTTCTCCTTTACCTTTGATTCAGGCAGTAATCCAAAGATTATTACCTTTTTGGTTCTGCTTTTTAATTTAGCCCCTAGCTGCTCATATTCCTTCAGCAGAACCTCTATTCTTGTTCTACTTATGAGGCTAGTACCTACGTGGACCACTGGTTCTTTACCCTACCACTCCATGTTCCTTTGCAGCCCAGATGAGATATCCCGAACGCGAGCACCAGTCAGGCAACACAACCGTTGGGACTCTCAATCCTGGTCACAGAGAACAGTGTCTAGGCCCCTAACTATATTATCCCCTTTTACAACTCCAATTATTTTCTCTCCCCCGACTTGAATGGCTCCCTGTACCATGGTGCTGTGGTCAGTTTGCTCATCCTCCCTGTTCCTGTCCACACAGAGAGCAAGAATCTGAACCTGAAACTAAAAAGAAAATGCTGGAAAATCTCAGCAGGTCTGGCAGAATTTGTAGGGAGAGAAAATAGCTAACGTTGCGAATCCAGGTGACACTTTGTCAAAGTTGAAGACAGAGAAAGTGGGAAATATTTATACTGTGGAGTGAGAATGAAAGATGAGTCATTGCCACAGAAACCCAGGGAAACGGGGTGCTAATAGCCACAGAAACCAAGGGGAAAGAGTGCTAATGGCTAGGCCACAGAGAGAACAAAAGGTGTGAAAGGCCAAACTGCAGCGAAACTAACATCAGAGGGTAAAATGTGACAGATGTAGATGTGGGGGGAGGGGAAGGGGGAAGCAAAGAGAAGAATGGGTAACAAAAGGCGGATGAGATGGGGGGGTGGGGGGTGAATACATATTGAGAAAGACGAGAGATTGAAATGGTAAAGAACAGTTAAAATGAAATGGGATGAAAACAAATGGGTCGAGGTGGGGGAGAGCTAATCATCTGAAGTTGTTGAATTCGATGTTGAGACTGGGAGGCTGTAGCGTGCCTAACCGGAAGATGAGATGTTGTTCCTCCGGTTTGCGTTGAGCTTCACTAGAATATTGCAGCAGGTCAAGGACAGACATGTGGGCATGGGTACAGGGTCTTGTGTTAAAATGGCAAGCAACGGGAAGGTCATGGTCCTGAATGCGCAGAGACCGAAGGTGCTCAGCAAAGCGATCACCCTGTCTGCGTTTGGTCTCTCCGATATAGTGGAGACTACATTGGGAGCAGCGAATGCAATAGACCAAATTGGACGAGGTGCAAGTGAAACGCTACTTAACCTGGCATGAGTGTTTTGGGACTGGGATGTTAAGCATGGAAGAGGTAAAGGAGCAGGTGTTACACCTTCTGCGATTGCATGGGAAGGTGCCATGGGTGATGGGAGAGGTACTAGGTATGGTGGAGGAGTGGACTAGACTATCTCGGTGGGAACGGTCTCTGCGGAATGCTGACAGAGGGAGTGAAGGGAAAATGTGTTTGGTGGTGGCATCACGCTGGAGTTGGCGAAAATAGCGGAGGATTATGCTTTCCATATGGAGGCTGGTGGGATGAAATGTGAGAACGAGGGGGGCTCTATACTTGTTCTTGGAGGGGGGGGAGGGGGCGAGGGTAGTGGCGCGGGAGATGGACCGCACACTGTTGAGGGCTCTGTTAACAACTGTAGGTGGGAAATCACAGTTGAGCAAGAAAGAACACATTTTCGAAGCACCATTTTGGAAAGTGGCATCATTGGAACAAATACGACGGAGGCGAAGGAGCTGAGAGAAAGGGATGGAGTCCTTACAGGGTGTAGGGTGCGAAGAGGTGTAGTCCAGATAGCTGTGGGAGTCAGTGGGCTTGTAATGGATATTCGTAGAATATAGAACAGAGAACATTACTGCTCAGTACAGGCCCTTCGGCCCTCGATGTTGCGCCGACCTGTGAAACCACTCAAAAGCCCATCTACACTATTCCCTTATCGTCCATATGTCTATCCAATGACCATTTGAATGCCCTTAGTGTTGGCGAGTCCACTACTGTTGCAGGCAGGGCATTCCACGCCCTTACTACTCTCTGAGTAAAGAACCTACCTCTGACATCTGTCCTATATCTATCTCCCCTCAATTTAAAGCTATGTCCCCTCGTGCTGGACATCACCATCCGAGGAAAAAGGCTCTCACTGTCCACCCTATCCAATCCTCTGATCATCTTGTATGCCTCAATTAAGTCACCTCTTAACCTTCTTCTCTCGAACGAAAACAGCCTCAAGTCCCTCAGCCTTTCGTCATAAGATCTTCCCTCCATACCAGGCAACATTCTGGTAAATCTCCTCTGCACCCTTTCCAATGCTTCCACATCCTTCCTATAATGCAGCGACCAGAAATGCACACAATACTCCAAATGCGGCCACACCAGAGTTTTGTACAGCTGCAACATGACTTCATGGCTCCGAGACTCAATCCCTCTACCAATAAAAGCTAACACACCGTACGACTTCTTAACAACCCTCTCAACCTGGGTGGCAACTTTCAGGGATCTATGTACATGGACACCGAGATCTCTCCGCTCATCCACACTGCCAAGAATCTTACCATTAGCCCAGTACTCTGTCTTCCTGTTATTCCTTCCAAAATGAATCACCTCACACTTTTCTGCATTAAACTCCATTTGCCACCTCTCAGCCCAGCGCTGCAGCTTATTCATGTCCCTCTGTAACTTGTAACAATCTTCCGCACTGTCCACAACTCCACCGACTTTAGCGTCATCTGCAAATTTACTCACCCATCCTTCTACGCCCTCCTCCAGGTCATTTATAAAAATGACAAACAGCAACGGCCCCAAAACAGATCCTTGTGTTACACCACTCGTAACTGGACTCCAGTCTGAACATTTCCCATCAACCACCACCCTTTGTCTTCTTCCAGCTAGCCAATTTCTGATCCAAACTGCTAAATCTCCCTGAATCCCATGCCTCTGTATTTTCTGCAATAGCCTACCATGGTAGATAGTTTATTGCCGGAAATGGAGACAGAAAGATCAAGGAAGGGAAGGGAAGTGTCTGAGATGGACCAGGTGAAAGTGATGGAGGGGTGGAAACTGGAAGCGAAGTTGGTCAATTTTTTCAGGTCCGGACGAGAGCATGAAGCGGCACCAGAATAGTCATCGATGTACCGGTAAAGGAGTTGTGGGAGGGGACCCGGGTAGGCCTGGAACAAGGAATGTTCCGCATACCCCATAAAAAGGCAAGCATAGCTAGGACCCATGCGGATACATATTGCTACATCTTTGATTTGGTGGTGGATGGGAATTGTCCAGGCCTCTTTTCGAGAAAGAAGTGAAGAGCTCTCAGGCCATCCTGGTGTGGGATGGAGGTGTAGCGAGATTGCACATCCCTGGTGAATAGGAGGCGGTTAGGGCCCGCGAACTGGAAGCTGTCGATACTTTCTCTGTCTTTAGCTTTGACAAAGAATCATCTGGACTCAAAACATTAGCTCTTTTCTCTCCCTACAGATGCTGCCAGACCTGCTGAGACTTTCCAGCATTTTCTTTTTGGTTTCAGATTCCAGCATCCGCAGTAATTTACTTTTATAAGAATCTGAACCTGTTGGACAAAGTCAAGGGCTTAGGCTCCTACAACCCTACCTCCTGGATCCCTCTGTCTCCCTCACTCGCAGCCACACCCTTCTGTCCCTGCCACTGGCCGAATTTAAGGTAGTTAGTCTAAGGATTGTGACTGCCTCCTGAAACACAGTGTCCAGGTACCTCTCCCCTCACTGATGTGTTACAGCGTCCGAAGCTCAGAATCCAGTCCTGTTAGGAAGGGAGCTCCAGAACCTAATGACAGCGAAGGAACTGTGATATAGTTCTATGTCAAAACTGGGTATCGATGAGGTGTTTTGGGCCATCAGCAGCAGCAGAATTGGGTACATCCACTATGCGTAACTTTGTGATGCCTCAAGATAAAAGAACCGTTATGGTCATGATCTTGCATTTGCAGAACACACCTCTGGCCGCGTGGACCTAGACCTCTAATTGTGACTGCAGCCCCAGGAACCTACCCGCTAATGTTACTTGGACAGTGGGCCCTGAGGCGGCCGGTGAATTGGCTTCCTCTGGGCATATCTTCCAGGTGGATGCCCTAACAGCAAGTGTTGCATCAGACCATAAGATGTAGGAGAAGAAGTAGGCCATTCGGCCCATTGGGTCTGCTCCATCATTCAATTAGATCATGGCTGATCTGGTATAACTCCACTTTCCTGCATTACCTCCATAAACCTTGATTCCCATACTGATTGAAAATCTGTTTATCTCAGCCTTGAACATACTTAACGACCCAGACTCTATCGCTTCTGCAGTAAAGGATTCCACAGATTCGCTACCCTCAGAGAAGAAATTCCTCCTCATCTCTGACTTAAATGGGCTGCTCCTTACTCTGAGATTATGCCCTCTGATCCTAGACTCTCCCACAAGGGGAAACAACCTCTCAACGTCTACTCTGTCACGTTCCCTGAGAATCCTATATGTCTCAATAAGGTCACCTCTTTTCTTCTAAACTTCAATGAGAATAGGCCCAATCTACTCAACCTCTCCGAAGAAGAAAATCCTCCCATACCTCCATAGGAGTTTCCATAGGATCAACATAGTGAACCTTCTTTGGATGCCTCCAAAGCCAATATACCTTTCCTTCGGTAAGAGGACCAAAATTGTTCACAGTATTTCAGGTGTGGCCTAACTAGTAGTTTTCACAAGACTTTACTATTTTTATACTGCATTCCTTTTGAAATAAAGGCCAACATTCCCTTTGCCTTCCCTATTTCCTGCTGAACTTACATGCTAGCTTTTTGTGCTTCATGCACAAGCACTCCAACTCCTTTTGTGCTGCAGCTTTCTGCAGTCTTTCTCTATTTAAATAATATTCAGCTTCTTTATTCTTCCTACCAAAGTGCATAACTTGACATTTCATTTTCCTACATAATATTCCACCTGCCAAGTTTTGTCCACTCACTTAACCTGCCAATATCCCTCTGCAGACTCTTGCCTTCCCACCTATTTTTGTGTCATCTGCAAACTTGGCAATAGTACATTCACTGTCCTCATCCAAGTCATGAATATACATTGTAAATAATTGTAGCCCCAGCACTGAATCCTGTGGTACTCCACTAGTTACAGGTTGCCATTCCGAAAATGTCCCTCCTATCCCAACTCTCGGTCTTCTATTAGTTATAGTTTTCCTCTGTTCATGTTCATGTACTATTCCCAGCACCATGGGTTCTTATCTTTTAAGCATCCTTTTGTACGGTACCTTATTGAAAGCTTTTTGGAAATCCAAGTATATTACATCTACTGGATTCCCTTTTATCTATCCTGCTCATTTCCAGTACTCAGAAATGGCCCCAACCCTTGATTAATTTTCAGAGTTCACAAGATTCTGCCCTTAAATGTTAGAACAAATGTTACTGTTTGGAAGCTACCACGAGGGTTCCTGTTATTGGCTTCAAAGTCCTGGCATTGGTAGAACCTATTATAACACCAAAAGAGACAACTGGCCTCTTAAAGGGGCAAAAGTACTTGTAATATTTACCAAGAGACTGCTGTGTTTGCCTTGGCAGGGATCAAGTTCTGAAAAGCAAGTGAGTGGAGGCCAAATTAGAGGAAACTCAGAGCCATTCGCACCACTATTGGAGGCGGATTTCGCCCTGCGTTTTCTTACATTAACATCATCCAAACTATAGACAGAAACAGGACGTTTATGGCAGCTCTCTGCTGCACTACAGACTGTTGCCAACCATCTATTGGAACCTTAATGTTATTCCAGTAAGTTGAATTCAGCTAACACTAACTTTCTGAATTAAGTTATGCTCTGATTAGGTTTAACAGCAAATGCTATGTCAACATAATCCCCAAATCAAGTTATTAGTCTGGCTTATAATGTCACATTGACAACTGTCTTGTCCGTTATAATGGTGAAATAATTTGATTTTTTACTGGAAACCACTTTATGTGTTCTGTTCACTGGCTCATCATGGGCCTGATGAACCAGTAATAAAATGATGATTAACCAGTTATGTAGGATGACTCAAGAGTCAAATGAAACATTATGCATAAAATGCTAGAAATTAGTTTTGATATTGAACCATAATTCCTAAGTGCTGAACTCAGGCTGATACCTGTCACTGACATTTGTAACTGGGACATTATAAAGAAAGACCAGAAATGCTGCCGAGGGTTGGAATTGATTTCAATATTTGGAAATGACCGAAGAGGTCAAACATGATCGTCAAGACAACCAAATGTCATGAGTCTTAAATGGTGTTATTTCTTTTAAACCAACATCCCCTCCACTTATTTACAGGTTGCATACTTACCCACAGTGCTTCATATTCTGTGGTTTGTCCATTCGAACGGCCAGTTTAATTTTCAGATCCTGATCGGTGCTGTTTTTTGAAACAACCATTTTGTGCAATTCGGCTGATTTTGGACTATTCGGTGTAGGATGTAAGACAACCTGAAAAAGAGCAGACAAATACTAGCGGTGTCTTACTGACTGCGCAGTGCCACTGTGAACTAGATTACCATCATTGAGAAACACAAAGTTTCAGTTTGTTCGCCAGGAAAAAATAATTGGGGGGGCGGAAAACTATTAACACTCAGATCCGGCTAAAGGTGCCACAACAGGGGAATAGTATTTTATTCTTTCTTGGATTCTAACATTTATACTATAGCTATGTGGTGAAGTCGGCATGGTTGTAGAAATCTGATGAAAACAATAACAGCTGCAGAGGTGGTATTCAGAAATAATAATTAAGAAATAATATAATTTTGACAAAATGCAGTGACAGTCAGCCACGGAGAATGTTAATGAAAAGCAGTGTGTCAGTTAAGGTAATTCTGATTAATCTTAGTTTCATCTTTGGAGCTCATTTGTCTTCAGCAGTGAAATTAACCATTTGGAGATTTTTAAATGCTCCTCCAATGTAACTTTGCCAAATGTCCCCTTTAAGTAGGACACTTCCTGGTACCTATGTCTCTTGTGGTTGTGCATTTATCAGCTTGCTATCAGTCCATTGTAGATTTCTTGTGTAGCTATTGCTGGAATGTAAATGTCACCGCGGTCCCAGAAGACCATTGGCTGCTTCCCCCTTGAGAGCTGACTGGTGGTGATTTAACTTGAGGGTCACCACATCTCATGCGAGGTGCAAGATTGAGAAGGATATTTGAGATTTCATTACTGCAATACCTTCCACAGCTGTAGTTGTGTGTTTATCCATTGCTGATTGACCTCCGGTGGCGGCCATGGAGTGAGTGCTCGCACATTTGGTGGCTCCGAGGGATGAGGGAGATTGGTAGGGTGAGGGAAGAGAGGGATGAGAGGGGCAAGGTAGTGTCGTACCCAGAAGGGGTGAATGGGGTGCATGAGGCCTTCTACAGAAGATTGAATGAGTTGGAGCCTCCGCCTGGGGAGGAGGCGATGAGGTGTTTCTTGGACGGGTTGGAGTTCCCAAGGGTGGAGGAGGAGAAGGGGTTGGGGGCCCCGATTGTGCTAAGGGAGGCAATGGAGGGCGTAGGATTGATGCAGGCAGGAAAGGCCCCAGGGCCGGACGGATTCCCAGCAGAGTTTTGGTACAGAGCTGGGGCCCCTGCTAGTGGGGTTGTATAATGAGGCGAGGGGAAGGGGGTAGATCCCCTCCACAGCGTCCATTTCACTGATTTTAAAGAAAGATAAGGACCCAGTGCAGTGTGGGTCGACAAACCCCACCGATCCTGCTGCTAAATGTGGGTGCAAAGTTGTTAACAAAGTGTTTAGTGTCACGGATAGAGGGTTGTGTGCCAGGGATGATAGGGGAGGTGCAGATGGGTCGGCAGCTGTCGGCGAATGTGCGCAGGTTGCTCAATGTCATTATGATGCCCTTGGAGTGGCAGGAGGTGGAAGTATGGTGGCAATGGATGCGGAGAAGCCGTTTGATTGGGTGGAGTGGGCGTATTTGTTGGAGGTGCTAAGCCGGTTGGGTTAGGTCAGGGGTTCATGGAGTGGGTTCGGCTGCTGGACAGGGCTCTGGGTACTTCGGGCTGCATCGGGGGATGAGGCAAGGATGCTCGCTCTACCCGTTGCTTTTTTCTCTGGCGATAGGGCCGTTGGCAATGCTACTTAGGGCATCGAGGGGTTAGAGAGAGATTGAGCAGGCCGGGGCCGAGCACAGATGCTCATAGTATGCGGACATTTTCGGACCCGGTGGGCAGCTTTGATAGGGTCATGGAGATCCTGAGGAAATGTGGCTGTTTTTCATGGTATAAATTGAACATAGGGAAAAGCGAGGTGTTCCCGATTAATGCTAAAGGGCAGGAGAGGAGGTTGGGGGAATTGACGTTCCGAGTGGAGGGGGCGAGTTTTCGGTATCTAGGGATTTAGGTGGCACGAAGCTGGACACAGCTGCATAGATTGAATTTGGTACGAATGGTGGAGGGAATGAAGGTGGACGTTAAGAGGTGGTACGTGATGCCGCTGTCACTGGCTGGGCGCATGCAGGCGGTTAAAATAACGGTGCTGCCCAGATCCTGTTCCAGAACTTCCCCATCTTTGTCCCAAGTCTTTCTTCAGGAAGGTGAATGGGATAATTTTGGTGTTTGTGTGGGTATGGTAGATCCCGCGGGCGAGGAGGGCATTTTTGGAGAGGGGGCTGGGGGAGGGGGGGGGGAGGCTGGCATTGCCAAGTTTGCCAAACTATTGGGCAGCGAATATCGCAATGGTTAAGAAATGGGCAGTGGGGAGGGGTTGATTTGGGGCCAGATGCAGGCAACATCGTGTGGGAGGACAAATTTCAGGGCACTGCTGTTGGCACCTGATGTGTTATATATGTTGGATTAACACGGACTGCAACTCGATGCAGTATCACTTGAAAACAGGCTTCCAACGCTGTAGATGGTTCAACACTGCTTTATTGAACATGCCGAGTAATGTACATAGTTCACTGTGGGTCGATACTCTATTAATCTAAACTTGCTAACCTTGGTCTGGCTTGCCCAGATTTGCTCTGTGCCATGTGTAGTAGTTGCTGACTGTACATTGCACCCTGACTGTTGCTACAGCTATCACCAGTGCGAAGAGGCCGAGCCTTCCTGCCTAGTGTTTTTTATACTGGTAATGTAGTCTGTAGTGTCCTGCCTGGTGATTTGTTGTTCTGTATTCTGTGTGGTGATTGGTTGCTGTGTGTGTCTCTCACTGCCTGTCTGTAACTCATTGTGAACATGAGTGCATATTATGACATCTCCCTTTTTAAATAAATTTTGGATGCTTGTGGCTGTGTGCTTGTATTTACATGTGTGACTATGTGCAAAATGGTGAGAGAGTGAACATATATACATGGGAAGGTGTCTATCGTGCATATACAGAACAAGATGACCAAAATTTACACAGTTAAAGTCTATAAGTCCAGTCTTTGTGGTGGGCGACGGATTCTTGTCGACCGCCCCAGAGGTGGCGAGGGGGGCGCCGTCGTCTCGACAGGCGGGATTGCTGCCAGATTGGTGGGCTCGTGGTTTGAATTGTCCGGAGGAGGCGTCTCGACATACGGAGGAGTGTGGTCAGGTGGTGGTGGGCAGGCAACTTTGCGCAGTGCCCTCCTGTTGCGCCTGAGGATGGAGCCATCAGCCATGCGAACAACGAAAGACCTGGGGGCAGCCTGTCGTATAACAACAGCTGGAGCTGACCAACCTCCCTCAGGCAGCTTGATGCGAACAACATCTGCTGGAGCCAGCACAGGCAAATCAGTGGCATGAGCATCATACCTGATCTTCTGCTGGTCCCTGAGTCGCTGCACTTTTCTTAGCACCGTGAGGCGATCAAGGTCTGTAACGTGGATGGCTGGAACAGTTGTCCGCAGGTTGCGATTCATGAGTAGTTGAGCTGGAGACAGACCAGTCGACAGAGGGGTTGCCCGGTATGCAAACAGTGCAAGGTTAAAATCAGATGCAGAGTCTGCAGCCTTGCAGAGCAGCTGCTTGACAGATTGGATCCCTTTTTCCACCTTTCCGTTTGACCACGGGTAATGGGGACTGGATGTGACATGTTTGAAGTGGTAGAATTGTGCAAAATTGGACCACTCTTGGCTGTGGAAACATGGACCATTGTCACTCATCACTGTGAGTGGTATACCGTGCCTGGCAAACGTCTCCTTTTCGAAAAGTAATCGATCAGAAGTACATAGTCACGCCCATTTGCGTGAAAGAGGTCTATTCCCACCTTGGACCACGGAGAGGTCACGAGCTCATGTTGTTGGGGGGTCTCCTTGGGCTGAGATGGTTGGAATCTCTGGCATTTGGTGCAATTGAGGACATGGAGATGTCCTGGTTGATCCCAGGCCAGTAAACTGCCTGTCGAGCTCTGCGTCGGCATTTCTCAACTCCGAGATGACCCTCATGGATCTACTTGAGCACCATGCTGTGGGGGACAACAATTCGATCCAGTTTCAGAATGATCCCTTCAACAACCGTCAAATCATCCTTGACATTAAAAAACTGGGGGCATTGTCCCTTGTGCCATCCATTTGAGTTGTCCTTTGCAGCAGAGGGTCTTTGGCAGTTTCTGCTCGTATCTGACCGACACGTTCATCAGTGGCCGGGAGGTTGCTGGCGCACATCTGCACCTGTGCCTCGATTTGGCGAATGAAGTCTACATGTTCGCAGGGCGTGGTGATGGATCTGGATAGGGCATCAGCGATTATCAGTTCCTTGGCCCGGTGTGTAGACGAGGTCGGAAATCATATCGGCGGAGTCGCAGAAGAATGCGCTGTAGCCAGGGCGTCATGTCATTTAAATCGTTCTGGATGATGTGGACTAAGGGTCTGTGGTCTGTTTCCACCGTGAACTTGGCAGACTGTATACGTCATTGTGGAATTTGACAATTCCTGTTAGGAGACCCAGGCACTCCTTTTCAACCTGGGCGTACCTTTGCTCGGTCAGAGTCATGGCCCTGGATGCGTATGCCACTGGAGCCCAGGACGAGGAGTCATCTTTCTGGAGGAGCACCGTACCAATGCCCTCCTGGCTTGCGTCCGTGGATATTTTCGTTTCCTTGGTCGGGTCAAAATACGCCAGGATTGGGGCCGTGGTGAGCTTTGCCTTGAGCTCCATCCACTCCGCTTGATGTGTTGGTGTCCACTGGAATACTGTGGTCTTTTTTACTAGATGCCGGAGGGCTGTGGTGTGGGATGCCATTTTAGGAATGAATTTTCCCAGAAAGTTCACCATCCCCAGGAAGCGTAGTACCGCCTTTCTGTCCTCTGGGGTCTTCATGGCATTGATGGCCATTACTTTGTCGGAATCAGGTTGCTCACCCTGCTGGGATATTTGGTCACCCAGAAACTTGATTGATGACAGACCAAATGAGCATTTGGCCCTGTTTAGCTTGAGGCCATTCTCGTGGACCCTTTTAAAGACCTGTTTGAGCCGATCTATGTGCTCCTCGGGGGTCGTGGACCAGATTATCATGTCATCCACTTAGACTCGTACACCCTCGAGGCCCTCCATCATTTGCTCCATTATGCGGTGAAAGACTTTGGAGGCTGAAATGATACCGAAAGGCATGCGGTTGTAACAGTACCTGCCAAACGGAGTGTTAAACGTGCAGAGCTTCCTGCTGGAGTCGTCCAGTTGTATCTGCCAGAAACCACGTGAGGCGTCCAGCTTGGTAAAGAATTTGGCGTGTGCCATCTCAGAGGTTAATTCTTCCCGCTTCGGGATCGGGTCGTGCTCCCTCATGATGTTGCGATTGAGGTCTTTGGGATCGATATAGGTTTGTATTTTGCCTGAGGGCTTCTTCACGCAGACCATGGAGCTGACCCAGTCTGTTGGTTCCGTGACCCTTGGAATGATGCCCTGTCTTTGGAGCTCTTGCAGCTGCGCTTTGAAACGATCCTTTAGAGGAGCCGGCACCCGGCGTGGTGCATGAATGACTGGGGTGGCATCCGGCTTGAGTAGTATTTTGTAGTGATACGGGAGCGTGCCCATCCCATCGAACTCATCGGGATATTGCGTGAGGATGTCGTCTATGTCAGCCTGTGGATTCTCATGAGATGAGGCAGTCGGAGGTGCAGAGGACAGGGCATGGATTCGCTGTACCAGATTAAGGAGTTTACATGCACGGTCACCGAGCAGGGACGCTTTGTCAGGCCTGACAATCTTGAATCTTAACGTCGCCGTGATTGCCTTGTGGGATACAACTAGGTGACACGATCCACTAGCAGCTATGGCATTGCCATTGTAATCAAGGATCTGGCAGGCTGGCAGCAGTATCTTGGGTTGGTCTCGGATGTTGTCGAGGTCTGCCCGGTGTATGAGGTTTGCAGACGCACCAGTGTCAGTTTGAATTGGATTCTGCACTGATTCACTTTAACGACCGCGCCATTCGTCACCAGAATCCACGCGGAGGATTGAGAGGCGCTTTGCATTAGTGGAGGAGACATTCTCACGTGTGGTGATAATGCCCACCTGATATGGAGACTCGAGGCAGTCATCATTTGGGTCCGTCAGGCTTTCGCGATCGGAATCCTGCATGCCTTGCTGTATGCAGTGGACAGGTCTGCGTTGCAGCTGGGATCGCTGGCTTTTGACTGGTGACGTGGATCTGCATAAGGCCGCATAATGCCCAGGCTTTCCTCATTGTAGACATCACCTTCCTTTGGCTGAGCATTTCCGCTTTAAATGGGCGGAGCCACAATTTTGGCACGTCATGACGCTGACGTCAGTGTGTTTCGTGCGCCTTCGCGCCTGTGCAGTGTGGTCGGCCAATGTTCGCACAGTAGGGTTTTCGGCCGCACTGTCCTCCCAGTCGCGGTGGAAAGCCCGCGAAATGGCCACTCTCCTCAATGTTTAGGCCCTGCAGGCTAACGATGGCCTGTACACTTTCTGCCTCGTGGGAGGCTAGTTTTGCCGTTTCTGCCGCCTTGATGTGGGAGTAGCAATTTCTGGCATGTTCATAGACAACGCATGTTTCGATAGCGATCGGGCGTTTGATTTTAAGGAGCTGCTCCCGCAGGCCTGTCCACTGCATACTTGCTGTATGCAGACCTGTCCACTGCATACAGCAAGGCATGCAGGACCCCAAAAATGATCTGATCCCGGATCATGGAATCAGCAGTCGAGTCATAGTTACATGACTGCGCTAAGATGCGGAGATGGGTCAAAAAGGAGAGAAAAGGTTCGTCCTTACCCTGAAGCCTCTGTTGGAAGATGTACCGTTCAAAGCTCTCATTCACCTCGACTTCGCAGTGGCTGTTGCATTTTTGCAGAATGATCTGGAACTTTGCTTTTTCTACTCCTTGGGCAAACGTGAGTGAGTTAAAGATGTGGATGGCGTGATCCCCCGCCGTCGACAGGAGCAGCGCGATTTTCCTGGCACCTGATGCTTCCTCAAGGTCGGATGCCGCGAGGTGTAGGAGGAACCTCTGTCTGAAGACCCTCCAGTTGGTGCCGAGGTTGCCGGAGATCCGGAGCTGCGGAGGGGCCTGGATCTTTTCCATACCGCTGGCTGTTTGCTACTTGCTTTCCGGTCGTTTCAGATTTACTCGAGGTAGGTCCGTTAGGGTTAATAGTTTCCTGGTACCATGATGTGTTATATATGTTGGATTAACACGGACTGCAACGCGATGCGGTATCACTTGAAAACAGGCTTCCAACGCTGTAGGTGGTTCAACACTGCTTTATTGAACTTGCCGAGTAATGTACATAGGTCGCTGAGGGTCGACACTCGATGAATCTAAACTTGCTAACCTTGGTCTAGCTTGCCCAGACATGCTCTGTGCCATGTGTAGTAGGTGCTGACTGTATATTTCACCCTGACTGTTGCTACAGCTATCACCAGTGCGAAGAGGCCGAGCCTTCCTGCCTCGTGTGTGTTATACTGGTAATGTAGCCTGTAGTGTCCTGCCTGGTGATTGGTTGTTCTGTATTCTGTGTGGTGATTGATTTCTGTGTGTGTCCATCACTGCCTGTCTGTATCTCATTATGAACATGAGTGCATATTATGACAGTGCCCCTTCCGTTTTCGCTTGTCAGGTATACATTGAGCCCAGTGGAGGTCTCAGCGTTGCGAGTTTGGAACCAGTGCAGGCAGCACTTGGGTTGGAGGGCATGCTGTTCTGGGCGTCGAAATGCGATAATCACAGGTTTGTGCCAGTTGGGCTGGATGCGAGGTTCCGGAGGTGGGATAGAGTATTTCAGGGACTTTTTTGTAGGGGACAAATTTGCAGGCCTGGCATTTCTGGAGGAATTGCATGAGCTGCCTGAAGGGAATGGTTTCAGATACCTGCAGGTGAGGGATGTTGTGTGGAGAGAGGTGATGTCCTTCCCGGGGCTGCCGGAACCGGTGCTGCAAGATAAGCTGTTGTCTCAGGATGATATTGACGAGGGCAGAGTGTTGGACATTTATGGAGAGCTGATGGAGAGGGAGGGTGCTCCGGTGGAGGAGATCAAGCACAAATGGGAGGGGGGGGGTGGGGGAGGCGGGGGGGGGGGGGGGGGCGGGGGGTGAGGGCCGGGATGTGGAAGGAAGCCCTGCGCAGGGTGAACGCATCCTCGTCATATGCAAGGTTAAGCCACATCCAATTTAAGGTGGTGCATAGGGCCTACATGATGGTGGCAACGGTGAGCCAGTCTTTTGCAGGGGTGGAGGGTACATGTGAGCAGCGTGCAGGGGGTGGGGGGGCTCATGAATCGTGGCCACATGTTCTGGGCGTGTGCAAGACTGAGGGGGTTCTGGCAGGGTGTCTGGGGTGTTATGTTCGAGATTCTGGGTGTGGGGTGGCCCGAGTCCGGAGGTGGCGATATTTGGAGTGTCGCAAGAGCCGTGAGTCCAGGTGGGGAGTGAGGCCAATGTCTTGGCCTTTGCCTCCCTGATAGCCTGGAGACGGATTTTGTTGAGCTGAACTGGTGTCTCCATCTGTCTATTACTGGTGTGTCCGTCTGTCCATTACTGGTGTGTCCGTCTGTCCATTACTGTTGTGTCCGTCTGCCCATTACTGGTGTGTCCGTCTGTCCATTACTGGTGTGTCCGTCTGCCCATTACTGGTGTGTCCGTCTGCCCATTACTGGTGTGTCCGTCTGCCCATTACTGGTGTGTCCGTCTGCCCATTACTGGTGTGTCCGTCTCCCCATTACTGGTGTGTCTGTCTACCGATTACTGTTGTGTCCGTCTGCCCATTACTGATGTGTCTGTCTGCCCAATACTGGTGTGTCCGTCTGTCCATTACTGGTGTGTCCGTCTGCCCATTACTGATGTGTCTGTCTGCCCATTACTGGCGTGTCCGTCTGTCCATTACTAGCGTGTCCGCCTATCCATTACTGTTGTGTCCGTCTGTCCATTACTGTTGTGTCCGTCTGCCCATTACTGGTGTGTCCGTCTGTCCATTACTGGTGTGTCCGTCTGCCCATTACTAGCGTGTCCGCCTATCCATTACTGTTGTGTCCGTCTGTCCATTACTGTTGTGTCCTTCTGCCCATTACTGATGTGTCCGTCTGCCCAATACTGGTGTGTCCGTCTGTCCATTACTGATGTGTCTGTCTGCCCATTACTGGCGTGTCCGTCTGTCCATTACTGGTGTGTCCGTCTGCCCATTACTAGCGTGTCCGCCTATCCATTACTGTTGTGTCCGTCTTTCCATTACTGTTGTGTCCGTCTGCCCATTACTGGTGTGTCCGTCTGTCCATTACTGGTGTGTCCGTCTGCCCATTACTAGCGTGTCCGCCTATCCATTACTGTTGTGTCCGTCTGTCCATTACTGTTGTGTCCTTCTGCCCATTACTGATGTGTCCGTCTGCCCATTACTGGTGTGTCCGTCTGCCCATTACTGATGTGTCCGTCTGCCCATTACCGGTGTGTCCGTCTGCCCATTACTGGTGTGTCCATCTGTCCATTACTGGTGTGTCCGTCTGCCCATTACTAGCGTGTCCGTCTGCCCATTACTGTTGTGTCCGTCTGTCCATTACTGTTGTGTCCGTCTGCCCATTACTGGTGTGTCCGTCTGCCCATTACTGGTGTGTCCGTCTGCCCATTACTGTTGCGTCCCTCTGCCCATTACCGGTGTGTCCGTCTGCCCATTACTGGTGTGTCCGTCTGCCCATTACTGGTGTGTCCGTCTACCGATTACTGATGTGTCCGTCTGCCCATTACTGGTGTGTCCGTCTGCCCATTACTGGTGTGTCCGTCTGCCCAATACTGTTGTGTCCCTCTGCCCATTACCGGTGTGTCCGTCTTCCCATTACTGTTGTGTCCGTCTGCCCATTACTGTTGTGTCCGTCTGCGCATTACTGTTGTGTCCCTCTGCCCATTACCGGTGTGTCCGTCTGCCCATTACTGGTGTGTCCGTCTGCCCATTACTGATGTGTCCGTCTGCCCATTACTGGTGTGTCCGTCTGTCCATTACTGATGTGTCTGTCTGCCCATTACTGGCGTGTCCGTCTGCCCATTCCAGGTGTGTCCATCTGCCCATTACCGGTGTGTCCGTCTGTCCATTACTGTTGTGTCCGTCTGCCCATTACTGGCGTGTCCATCTGCCCATTACCGGTGTGTCCGTCTGTCCATTACTGATGTGTCTGTCTGCCCATTACTGGCGTGTCCGTCTGCCCATTACTGGTGTGTCCATCTGCCCATTACCGGTGTGTCCGTCTGTCCATTACTGTTGTGTCCGTCTGCCCATTACTGGTGTGTCCGTCTGCCCATTACTGGTGTGTCCGTCTGTCCATTACTGATGTGTCTGTCTGCCCATTACTGGCGTGTCCGTCTGCCCATTACTGGTGTGTCCATCTGCCCATTACCGGTGTGTCCGTCTGTCCATTACTGTTGTGTCCGTCTGCCCATTACTGGTGTGTCCGTCTGCCCATTACCGGTGTGTCCGTCTGCCCATTACCGGTGTGTCCGTCTGTCCATTACTGATGTGTCCGTCTGCCCAATACTGGTGTGTCCGTCTGCCCATTACTGGTGTGTCCGTCTGCCCATTACTGATGTGTCCGTCTGCCCATTACTGTTGTGTCCGTCTGCCCATTACTGGCGTGTCCGTCTGCCCATTACTGGTGTGTCCGTCTGCCCATTACTGTCGTGTCCGTCTGTCCATTACTGGTGTGTCCGTCTGCCCATTACTGTCGTGTCCGTCTGCCCAATACTGATGTGTCCGTCTGCCCATTACTGGCGTGTCCGTCTGCCCATTACTGGTGTGTCCGTCTGCCCATTACTGGTGTGTCCGTCTGCCCATTACTGTTGTGTCCGTCTGTCCATTACTGATGTGTCCGTCTCCCCATTACTGGTGTGTCCGTCTGCCCAATACTGATGTGTCCGTCTCCCCATTACTGGTGTGTCTGTCTGTCCATTACTGTTGTGTCCGTCTGCCCATTACTGTTGTGTCCGTCTGCCCATTACTGGTGTGTCCGTCTGCCCATTACTGTTGTGTCCGTCTGTCCATTACTGGTGTGTCTGTCTGTCCATTACTGTTGTGTCCGTCTGCCCATTACTGGTGTGTCCGTCTGCCCATTACTGGTGTGTCCGTCTGCCCATTACTGTTGTGTCATCTGCCCATTACTGTTGTGTCCGTCTGCCCATTACTGGTGTGTCCGTCTGCCCATTACTGTTGTGTCCGCCTGTCCATTACTGGTGTGTCCGTCTGTCCATTACTGTTGTGTCCGTCTGCCCATTACTGGTGTGTCCGTCTGTCCATTACTGTTGTGTCCGTCTGCCCATTACTGTTGTGTCCGCCTGCCCATTACTGGTGTGTCCGTCTGCCCATTACTGGTGTGTCCGTCTGCCCATTACTGTTGTGTCCGTCTGTCCATTACTGGTGTGTCCGTCTGCCCATTACTGTTGTGTCCGTCTGCCCATTACTGGTGTGTCCGTCTGCCCATTACTGGTGTGTCCGTCTGCCCATTACTGGTGTGTCTGTCTACCGATTACTGATGTGTCTGTCTGTCCATTACTGTTGTGTCCATCTGTCCATTACTGATGTGTCTGTCTGCCCATTACCGGTGTGTCCCTCTGCCCATTACTGGCGCGTCTGTCTACCGATTACTGATGTGTCTGTCTGTCCGTTACTGATGTATCCGTCTGCCCATTACCGGTGTGTCTGTCTGCCCATTATTGGTGTGTCCGTCTACCCATTACTGGTGAGTCCATCTGCCCATCACTGGTGTGTCCGTCTGTCCATTACTGGTGTGTCCGTCTGTCCATTACTGCTTTGTCTGTCTGTCCATTACTGATGTGTCCGTCTGCCCATTACTGGTGTGTCTGTCTACCGATTACTGATGTGTCTGTCTGTCCGTTACTGATGTGTCCGTCTGCCCATTACTGGCGTGTCTGTCTACCGATTACTGATGTGTCTGTCTGTCCGTTACTGATGTGTCTGTCTGTCCATTACTGGTGTGTCTGTCTGCCCATTACCGGTGTGTCCCTCTGCCCATTACTGGCGCGCCTGTCTACCGATTACTGATGTGTCTGTCTGTCCGTTACTGATGTATCCGTCTGCCCATTACCGGTGTGTCCCTCTGCCCATTATTGGTGTGTCCGTCTACCCATTACTGGTGAGTCCAGCTGCCCATTACTGGTGTGTCCGTCTGTCCATTACTGGTGTGTCCGTCTGTCCATTACTGCTTTGTCTGTCTGTCCATTACTGATGTGTCCGTCTGCCCATTACTGGTGTGTCTGTCTACCGATTACTGATGTGTCTGTCTGTCCGTTACTGATGTGTCCGTCTGCCCATTACTGGCGTGTCTGTCTACCGATTACTGATGTGTCTGTCTGTCCGTTACTGATGTGTCTGTCTGTCCATTACTGGTGTGTCTGTCTGCCCATTACCGGTGTGTCCCTCTGCCCATTACTGGCGCGCCTGTCTACCGATTACTGATGTGTCTGTCTGTCCGTTACTGATGTATCCGTCTGCCCATTACCGGTGTGTCCCTCTGCCCATTATTGGTGTGTCCGTCTACCCATTACTGGTGAGTCCAGCTGCCCATTACTGGTGTGTCCGTCTGTCCATTACTGCTTTGTCTGTCTGTCCATTACTGATGTGTCCGTCTGCCCATTACTGGTGTGTCCGTCTGGCCATTACTGGTGTGTCTGTCTACCCATTACTGGTGAGTCCATCTGCCCATTACTGGTGTGTCCGTCTGTCCATTACTGCTTTGTCTGTCTGTCCATTACTGCTTTGTCCATCTATCCATTACTAGTGTGTCCGTCTGTCTGTTAGTGCTGTGCCTGACTGGCTGTTACTGCTGTGCCCGTCTGTCTGTTACTGCTGTGCCCGTCTGTCTGTCCGTTACTGCTGAATCCGTCTGTCTGTTACTTCTGTGTGCATCTGCCAGTTACTACCGTGTTCATCTGCCTGTTACTGTTGTGTCCATCTACTTGTTACTGCAGTGTCCGTCTGCCTATTACTGCTGTGTCTATCTGGCCATTACAGCTGTGTCCGTCTGTCCGTTACTGCTGTGTCCATCCGTCCGTTACCACTGGGCCCAACTGTGCGTTACTGCTGTGCTCGTCTGTCTGTTACTGCTGTGTCCATCTACCTGTTACTGCTGTGTACATCTGCCTGTTACTGCTGTATCCGGCTGCCTGTTACTGCTGTGTCCATTTGTGCATTACTGCGGTGCCCATCTGCCAGTTACTGGTAGTCCCTCTGTCCATTACTAGTGTTTCCGTCTGGTCATTAATGCTTCACTGCTTTGTCTGTCTGTCCATTACTGATGATTCCGTCTGCCCGCTACTGCTGTGTCTGTTGCCCATTACTAGTGTGTCCGTCTGTCCGTCACTGCTGTGTCTGTCTGTCTGTCACTGCTGTGTCTGTCTGTCTGTCACTGCTGTGTCTGTCTGTCTGTCACTGCTGTGTCCATCTGTCTGCCACTGCTGTGTCTGTCTGTCTGTCACTGCTGTATCCGGCTGCCTGTTACAGCTGTGCCTGACTGCCTGTTAGTGTTGTGCCTGACTGGCTGTTACTGCTGTGTCCGCCTATCCGTTACTGCTGTGTCCATCTGTCCGTTACTGCGTGTCCGTCAGTCCGTTACTGCTGTGCCCGTCGGTCTGTGACTGCTGGGTGCGTCACTTCTGTGTATGTCCGTCCGTTACCACTGTGCCCTTCTGTCCATTACTGCTGGGTCCGTCTGCCCATGACTGCTGTGCCATTTGTCCATTACCAGTGTGTCTATCTGGCCATTACTGCTGTGTACGCCTGCCTGTCACTTCTGTGTACGTCTGCCTGTCACTGCTGTATCCGGCTGCCTGTTACTGCAGTGTCTATTTGCCTGTTACTGGTAGTCCCTCTGTCCATTACTAGTGTGTCCGTCTGTCTATTACTCATGTGTCCGTCTGTCCATTACTGGTGTGCCCGTCTGCCCATTATTAGTGCTTCCGTCTGACCATTACTGCTGTTTCCGTCTGTCCGTCACTGCTGTGTCTGTCTGCCCATTACTGCTGTGGCCATTTGTCCATTACCAGTGTGTCCGTCTGGCTATGACTGCTTTGTCCATTACTGGTGTGTCCGTTTGTCTGTTACTACTGTGTATGTCTGTCTGTTACTTCTGTGTGCGTCTGCCTGTTACTACTGTGTCCGTCTGCCTGTTACTGTTGTATCCATCTGCTTGTTACTGCTGTGTCCATCTGCCTGTTATTGGTGTGTCCGTCTGTGTGTTGCTGCTGTGCCTGACTGCCTGTTACTGCTGTGTCAGTCTGTCTGTCACTGCTGTGTCCATCTGTCTGTCACTGCTGTGTCCATCTGTTCATTACTGCTGTGTCCGTCTGTCCATTACTGCTGTGTCTGCCTTTTCGTTACTGCTGTGTCCGCCTTTCCATTACTGGCGTATTCGCCTGTCCATTACTGGCGTATCCGCCTGTTCCTTACTGCTGTGTCCGTCTGCCCGTTACTGCTGTGTCCATCTGCCCATTACTGGTCTGACCGTCTGTCCGTTACCGCTGTGCCCCTCTGTCCGTCACTGCTGTGTCCATCTGCCTGTTACTGCTGTGTCCGTCTGCCTGTTACTGCTGTGCCCCTCTGTCCGTTACTGCTGTATCCGTCTGTCCATTACTGGTCTGACCGTATGTCCGTTACTGCTATGCCCCTCTGTCCGTTACTGCTGTGTCCGCCTGCCTGTTACTGTTGTGTACATCTGCCTGTTACCGCTGTGCCCGCCTGCCTGTTACTACTGTGTCCATTTTTTTGTTACTACTGTGTCCATCTGTCCATTTCTGCCGTGTCCACCTGTCCATTACTGCGGTGTCGATCTGCCGGTTACTGCTGTGTCCATCCGCCTGTTGCTGCTGTGTCCATCCGCCTGTTACTGCAGTGCCGTCAGTCCGTTGCTGCTGTGTCCTTCTGCCTGTTACTGCTATGTACGTATGCCTGTTACCGCTGTGTCCATCTGTCCATGATTACTGTGTCTATCTGCCTGTTACTGGTGTATCCGTCTGCCCGTTACTGCTGTTTCCGTCTGTCCATTTCTGGTGTTTTGGTCTGTCCACTCCTGGTGTGTCCACCTGCCGTTACTGCTTTGTACATCTGCCCATTACTGCTTAGTCCGTCTGCCCATTACTGGTGTGACTGTCTACCGATTACTGATGTGTCTGTCTGTCCGTTACTGAGGTGTCCGTCTGTCCATTACTGGTGTGTCTGTCTGCCCATTACCGGTGTGTCCCTCTGCCCATTACTGGCGCGCCTGTCTACCGATTACTGATGTGTCTGTCTGTCCGTTACTGATGTATCCGTCTGCCCATTACCGGTGTGTCCCTCTGCCCATTATTGGTGTGTCCGTCTACCCATTACTGGTGAGTCCATCTGCCCATCACTGGTGTGTCCGTCTGCCCATTACTGGTGTGTCCGTCTGTCCATTACTGCTTTGTCTGTCTGTCCATTACTGATGTGTCCGTCTGCCCATTACTGGTGTGTCCGTCTGGCCATTACTGCTTTGTCCATCTATCCATTACTAGTGTGTCCGTCTGTCTGTTAGTGCTGTGCCTGACTGGCTGTTACTGCTGTGCCCGTCTGTCTGTTACTGCTTTGTCCGTCTGTCCGTTACTGCTGAATCCGTCTGTCTGTTACTTCTGTGTGCGTCTGCCAGTTACTACTGTGTTCATCTGCCTGTTACTGTTGTGTCCATCTACTTGTTACTGCAGTGTCCGTCTGCCTATTACTGCTGTGTCTATCTGGCCATTACAGCTGTGTCCGTCTGTCCGTTACTGCTGTGTCCATCCGTCCGTTATCACTGGGCCCAACTGTGCGTTACTGCTGTGCTCGTCTGTCTGTTACTGCTGTGTCCATCTACCTGTTACTGCTGTGTACATCTGCCTGTTACTGCTGTGTCCATTTGTGCATTACTGCGGTGCCCATCTGCCAGTTACTGGTAGTCCCTCTGTCCATTACTAGTGTTTCCATCTGGTCATTAATGCTTCACTGCTTTGTCTGTCTGTCCATTACTGATGATTCCGTCTGCCCGCTACTGCTGTGTCTGTTGCCCATTACTAGTGTGTCCGTCTGTCCGTCACTGCTGTGTCTGTCTGTCTGTCACTGCTGTGTCTGTCTGTCTGTCACTGCTGTGTCTGTCTGTCTGTCACTGCTGTGTCCATCTGTCTGCCACTGCTGTGTCTGTCTGTCTGTCACTGCTGTATCCGGCTGCCTGTTACTGCTGTGCCTGACTGCCTGTTAGTGTTGTGCCTGACTGGCTGTTACTGCTGTGTCCGCCTATCTGTTACTGCTGTGTCCATCTGTCCGTTACTGCGTGTCCGTCAGTCCGTTACTGCTGTGCCCGTCGGTCTGTGACTGCTGGGTGCGTCACTTCTGTGTCTGTCCGTCCGTTACCACTGTGCCCTTCTGTCCATTACTGCTGGGTCCGTCTGCCCATTTGTCCATTACCAGTGTGTCTATCTGGCCATTACTGCTGTGTACGCCTGCCTGTCACTTCTGTGTACGTCTGCCTGTCACTGCTGTATCCGGCTGCCTGTTACTGCAGTGTCTATTTGCCTGTTACTGGTAGTCCCTCTGTCCATTACTAGTGTGTCCGTCTGTCTATTACTCGTGTGTCCGTCTGTCCATTACTGGTGTGCCCGTCTGCCCATTATTAGTGCTTCCGTCTGACCATTACTGCTGTTTCCGTCTGCCTGTTACTGATGTGTCTGTCTGCCCATTACTGCTTAGTCCGTCTGTACGTTATTGTTGTGACCATCTGTCCATTAGGTGTGTCCCTCTGCCTGTTACTGCTGTGTCCGTCTGCCCATTACTGCTGTGTCCATCTGTCCGTTAGTGCTGTGCCCATCTGTCCGTTACCGGTGTGTCTATCTATCCGTTACTGCGGTGTCCGTCGGTCCATTTCTAGTGTTTTGGTCGTCCGAATACTGCTTAGTCCGTCCGTCCGTTACTGCTGTGTCCATCTGCCTGTTACTGGTGTGTCCGTCTGCCCATTACTGCTGTATCCATCTGTCTGTTACTGGTATGTCCGTCTGCCCATGACTGCTGTGTCCGCCTGTCTATTACTGCTGTGTCCGCCTGTCCGTTATTGGAGTGTCTGCTGTCCGTTACTGCTGTGACCATCTGTCCGTCACTGCTATGTCCATCTGTCTGTCACTGCTGTGTCCATCTGTCCGTTACTGCTGTGTCCATCTGTCCGTCAATGCTGTGTCCATCTGTCTGTCACTGATGTGTCCATCTGTCTGTCACTGCTGTGTCCATCTGTCCGTTACTGCTGTGTCCATCTGTCCGTCACTGCTGTGTCCATCTGTTCATTTCTGCTGTGTCCGTCTGTCCATTACTGCTGTGTCCGTCTGTCCATTACTGCTCTGTCCATCTGCCCATTACTGCTGTGTCTATCTGTCAGTCACTGCTGCGTCCATCTGTCCATTTCTGCTATGCCCATCTGTCTGTTACTGCTGAGACCATCTGTCCATTACTGCTCAGTCCATCTGTTCGTTACTGCTGTGTCCATCTGTCTGTCACTGCTGTGCCCATCTGTCCGTTACTGCTGTGTCCATCTGTCTGTCACTGCTGTGTCCATCTGTCTGTCACTGCTGTGTCCATCTGTCTGTCACTGCTGTGTCCATCTGTCTGTCACTGCTGTGTCCATCTGTCTGTCACTGCTGTGTCCATCTGTCTGTCACTGCTGTGTCCATCTGTCTGTTACTGCTGAGACCATCTGTCCATTACTGCTCAGTCCATCTGTCCGTTACTGCTGTGTCCATCTGTCTGTCACTGCTGTGCCCATCTGTCCGTTACTGCTGTGTCCATCTGTCTGTCACTGCTGTGTCCATCTGTCTGTCACTGCTGTGTCCATCTGTCTGTCACTGCTGTGTCCATCTGTCTGTCACTGCTGTGTCGATCTGTCCGTTGCTGCTGTGTCCATCTGTCTGTCACTGCTGTGTCCATCTGTCGGTCAGTGCTGTGTCCATCTGTCTGTCACTGCTGTGTCCATCTCTGTGTCACTGCTGTGTCCATCTGTCAGTCACTGCTGTGTCCATCTGTCTGTCACTGCTGTGTCCATCTGTCTGTCAGTGCTGTGTCCATCTGTCTGTCACTGCTGTGTCCATCTGTCTGTCACTGCTGTGTCCATCTGTCTGTCACTGCTGTGTCCATCTCTGTGTCACTGCTGTGTCCATCTGTCTGTCACTGCTGTGTCCATCTGTCTGTCACTGCTGTGTCCATCTGTCTGTCACTGCTGTGTCCATCTGTCTGTCACTGCTGTGTCCATCTGTCTGTCACTGCTGTGTCCATCTGTCTGTCACTGCTGTGTCCATCTGTCTGTCACTGTTGTGTCCATCTCTGTGTCACTGCTGTGTCCATCTGTCTGTCACTGCTTTGTCCATCTGTCTGTCACTGCTGTGTCCATCTGTCTGTCACTGCTGTGTCCATCTGTCCGTTACTGCTGTGTCCATCTGTCTGTCACAGCTCTGTCCATCTGTCTGTCACTGCTGTATCCATCTTTCACTGCTGTGTCCTTCTGTCTGTCACTGCTGTGTCTATCTGTCTGTCACTGCTGTGTCTATCTGTCTGTCACTGCTGTGTCCATCTGTCTGTCACTGCTGTGTCTATCTGTCTGTCACTGCTGTGTCCATCTGTCTGTCACTGCTGTGTCCATCTGTCTGTCACAGCTCTGTCCATCTGTCTGTCACTGCTGTGTCCATCTGTCTGTCACAGCTCTGTCCATCTGTCTGTCACTGCTGTGTCCATCTGTCTGTCACAGCTCTGTCCATCTGTCTGTCACTGCTGTGTCCATCTGTCTGTCATTGCTGTGTCCATCTGTCTGTCACTGCTGTGTCCATCTGTCTGTCACTGCTGTGTCCATCTCTGTGTCACTGCTGTGTCCATCTGTCTGTCACTGCTGTGTCCATCTGTCTGTCACGGCTCTGTCCATCTGTCTGTCACTGCTGTGTCCATCTGTCTGTCACTGCTGTGTCCATCTGTCTGTCACTGCTGTGTCCATCTGTCTGTCACTGCTATGTCCATCTGTCTGTCACTGCTGTGTCCATCTGTCTGTCACTGCTATGTCCATCTGTCTGTCACTGCTGTGTCCATCTGTCTGTCACTGCTGTGTCCATCTGTCTGTCACTGCTGTGTCCATCTGTCTGTCACTGCTATGTCCACCTGTCTGTCACTGCTGTGTCCATCTGTCTGTCACTGCTGTGTCCATCTGTCTGTCACTGCTATGTCCATCTGTCTGTCACTGCTGTGTCCATCTGTCTGTCACTGCTGTGTCCATCTGTCTGTCACTGCTGTGTCCATCTGTCTGTCACTGCTGTGTCCATCTGTCTGTCACTGCTGTGTCCATCTGTCTGTCACTGCTATGCCCATCTGTCTGTCACTGCTGTGTCCATCTGTCTGTCACTGCTGTGTCCATCTGTCTGTCACTGCTATGCCCATCTGTCTGTCACTGCTGTGTCCATCTGTCTGTCACTGCTGTGTCCATCTGTCTGTCACTGCTATGCCCATCTGTCTGTCACTGCTGTGTCCATCTGTCTGTCACTGCTGTGTCCATCTGTCTGTCACTGCTGTGTCCATCTGTCTGTCACTGCTGTGTCCATCTGTCTGTCACTGCTATGTCCATCTGTCTGTCCCTGCTGTGTCCATCTGTCTGTCACTGGTGTGTCCATCTGTCTGTCACTGCTGTGTCCATCTGTCTGTCTATGCTGTGTCCATCTGTCTGTCACTGCTGTGTCCATCTGTCTGTCACTGCTATGCCCATCTGTCTGTCACTGCTGTGTCCATCTGTCTGTCACTGCTGTGTCCATCTGTCTGTCACTGCTATGTCCATCTGTCTGTCACTGCTATGCCCATCTGTCTGTCACTGCTGTGTCCATCTGTCTGTCACTGCTGTGTCCATCTGTCTGTCACTGCTGTGTCCATCTGTCTGTCACTGCTATGCCCATCTGTCTGTCACTGCTGTGTCCATCTGTCTGTCACTGCTGTGTCCATCTGTCTGTCACTGCTGTGTCCATCTGTCTGTCACTGCTGTGTCCATCTGTCTGTCACTGCTGTCTCCATCTGTCCATTGCTGCTGTGTCCACCTGTCTGTCACTGCAGTGGCCATCTGTCCGTAGCTGCTGTGTCCATCTGTCTGTCACTGCTGTGTCCATCTGTCCGTTGCTGCTGTGTCCATCTGTCTGTCACTGCTGTGTCCATCTGTCACTGCTGTGTCCATCTGTCTCTCACGGCTGTGTCCATCTGTCTGTCACTGCTGTGTCCATCTGTCCGTTGCTGCTGTGTCCATCTGTCTGTCACTGCTGTGTCCACCTGTCTGTCACTGCAGTGGCCATCTGTCCGTAGCTGCTGTGTCCATCTGTCTGTCACTGCTGTGTCCATCTGTCTGTCGCTGCTGTGTCCATCTGTCCGTTGCTGCTGTGTCCATCTGTCTGTCACTGCTGTGTCCATCTGTCACTGCTGTGTCCATCTGTCTCTCACTGCTATGTCCATCTGTCTGTCACTGCTGTGTCCATCTGTCCGTTGCTGCTGTGTCCATCTGTCTGTCATTGCTGTGTCCATCTGTCCGTTGCTGCTGTGTCCATCTGTCTGTCACTGCTGTGTCCATCTGTCTGTCACTGCTGTGTCCATCTGTCCGTTGCTGCTGTGTCCATCTGTCTGTCACTGCTGTGTCCATGTCTCTGTCACTGCTGTGTCCATGTCTCTGTCACTGCCGTGTCCATCTGTCTGTCACTGCTGTGTCCATCTGTCTGTCACTGCTGTGTCCATGTGTCTGTCACTGCTGTGTCCATCTGTCTGTCACTGCTGTGTCCATCTGTCTGTCACTGCTGTGTCCATCTGTCTGTCACTGCTGTGTCCATGTGTCTGTCACTGCTGTGTCCATCTGTCTGTCACTGCTGTGTCCATCTGTCTGTCACTGATGTGTCCATCTGTCACTGCTGTGTCCATCTGTGTGTCACTGCTGTGACCATCTGTGTGTCACTGCTGTGTCCATGTGTCTGTCACTGCTGTGTACATCTGTCTGTCACTGCTGTGTCCATCTGTCTGTCACTGCTGTGTCCATCTGTCCGTTACTGCTGTGTCCATCTGTCTGTCACTGCTATGTCCTTCTGTCTGCCACTTCTGTGTCTATCTGTCTGTCACTGCTCTGTCTGTCTGTCTGTCACTGCTGTGTCCACCTGTCTGTCACTGCAGTGGCCATCTGTCCGTAGCTGCTGTGTCCATCTGTCTGTCACTGCTGTGTCCATCTGTCTGTCGCTGCTGTGTCCATCTGTCCGTTGCTGCTGTGTCCATCTGTCTGTCACTGCTGTGTCCATCTGTCACTGCTGTGTCCATCTGTCTCTCACTGCTATGTCCATCTGTCTGTCACTGCTGTGTCCATCTGTCCGTTGCTGCTGTGTCCATCTGTCTGTCATTGCTGTGTCCATCTGTCCGTTGCTGCTGTGTCCATCTGTCTGTCACTGCTGTGTCCATCTGTCTGTCACTGCTGTGTCCATCTGTCCGTTGCTGCTGTGTCCATCTGTCTGTCACTGCTGTGTCCATGTCTCTGTCACTGCTGTGTCCATGTCTCTGTCACTGCCGTGTCCATCTGTCTGTCACTGCTGTGTCCATCTGTCTGTCACTGCTGTGTCCATGTGTCTGTCACTGCTGTGTCCATCTGTCTGTCACTGCTGTGTCCATCTGTCTGTCACTGCTGTGTCCATCTGTCTGTCACTGCTGTGTCCATGTGTCTGTCACTGCTGTGTCCATCTGTCTGTCACTGCTGTGTCCATCTGTCTGTCACTGATGTGTCCATCTGTCACTGCTGTGTCCATCTGTGTGTCACTGCTGTGACCATCTGTGTGTCACTGCTGTGTCCATGTGTCTGTCACTGCTGTGTACATCTGTCTGTCACTGCTGTGTCCATCTGTCTGTCACTGCTGTGTCCATCTGTCCGTTACTGCTGTGTCCATCTGTCTGTCACTGCTATGTCCTTCTGTCTGCCACTTCTGTGTCTATCTGTCTGTCACTGCTCTGTCTGTCTGTCTGTCACTGCTGTGTCCATCTGTCTGTCACTGCTGTGTCCATCTGTCTGTCACTGCCTTGTCCATCTGTCTGTCACTGCTGTGTCCATCTGTCATTCGTTGCTGCGTCCATCTGTCCGTTGGTGCTGTGTCCATCTGTCTGTCACTGCTGTGTCCATCTGTCTGCCACTGCTGTGTCCATCTGTCCATTACTGCTGTATCCATCTGTCCATTACTACTGTGTCCATCTGTCCGTTGCTGCTGTGTCCATCTGTCTGTCACTGCTGTGTCTATCTGTCTGTCACTGCTCTGTCCATCTGTCTGCCATTGCTGTGTCCATCTGTCTGACACTGCTGTGTCCATCTGTCTATCACTGCTCTGTCCATGTGTCTGTCACTGCTGTATCCATGTGTCTGTCACTGCTGTGTCCATGTGTCTGTCACTGCTGTGTGCATCTGTCTGTCACTGCTGTGTCCATCTGTCTGTCAATGCTGTGTCCATCTGTCTGTCACTGCTGTGTCCATCTGTCCGTTACTGCTGTGTCCATCTGTCTGTCACTGCTGTGTCCATCTGTCTGTCACTGCTATGTCCATCTGTCTGTCACTGCTATGCCCATCTGTCTGTCACTGCTGTGTCCATCTGTCTGTCACTGCTGTGTCCATCTGTCTGTCACTGCTGTGTCCAACTGTCTGTCACTGCTGTGTCCATCTGTCTGTCACTGCTATGCCCATCTGTCTGTCACTGCTGTGTCCATCTGTCTGTCACTGCTGTGTCCATCTGTCTGTCACTGCTGTGTCCATCTGTCTGTCACTGCTGTGTCCATCTGTCTGTCACTGCTATGTCCATCTGTCTGTCACTGCTGTGTCCATCTGTCTGTCACTGCAGTGGCCATCTGTCCGTAGCTGCTGTGTCCATCTGTCTGTCACTGCTGTGTCCATCTGTCTGTCGCTGCTGTGTCCATCTGTCCGTTGCTGCTGTGTCCATCTGTCTGTCACTGCTGTGTCCATCTGTCACTGCTGTGTCCATCTGTCTCTCACGGCTGTGTCCATCTGTCTGTCACTGCTGTGTCCATCTGGCCGTTGCTGCTGTGTCCATCTGTCTGTCACTGCTGTGTCCACCTGTCTGTCACTGCTGTGTCCATCTGTCTCTCACGGCTGTGTCCATCTGTCTGTCACTGCTGTGTCCATCTGTCCGTAGCTGCTGTGTCCATCTGTCTGTCACTGCTGTGTCCATCTGTCTGTCGCTGCTGTGTCCATCTGTCCGTTGCTGCTGTGTCCATCTGTCTTTCACTGCTGTGTCCATCTGTCACTGCTGTGTCCATCTGTCTCTCACGGCTGTGTCCATCTGTCTGTCACTGCTGTGTCCATCTGTCCGTTGCTGCTGTGTCCATCTGTCTGTCATTGCTGTGTCCATCTGTCCGTTGCTGCTGTGTCCATCTGTCTGTCACTGCTGTATCCATCTGTCTGTCACTGCTGTGTCCATCTGTCCGTTGCTGCTGTGTCCATCTGTCTGTCACTGCTGTGTCCATGTCTCTGTCACTGCTGTGTCCATGTCTCTGTCACTGCCGTGTCCATCTGTCTGTCACTGCTGTGTCCATCTGTCTGTCACTGCTGTGTCCATGTGTCTGTCACTGCTGTGTCCATCTGTCTGTCACTGCTGTGTCCATCTGTCTGTCACTGCTGTGTCCATCTGTCTGTCACTGCTGTGTCCATGTGTCTGTCACTGCTGTGTCCATCTGTCTGTCACTGCTGTGTCCATCTGTCTGTCACTGATGTGTCCATCTGTCACTGCTGTGTCCATCTGTGTGTCACTGCTGTGACCATCTGTGTGTCACTGCTGTGTCCATGTGTCTGTCACTGCTGTGTACATCTGTCTGTCACTGCTGTGTCCATCTGTCTGTCACTGCTGTGTCCATCTGTCCGTTACTGCTGTGTCCATCTGTCTGTCACTGCTATGTCCTTCTGTCTGCCACTTCTGTGTCTATCTGTCTGTCACTGCTCTGTCTGTCTGTCTGTCACTGCTGTGTCCATCTGTCTGTCACTGCTGTGTCCATCTGTCTGTCACTGCCTTGTCCATCTGTCTGTCACTGCTGTGTCCATCTGTCATTCGTTGCTGCGTCCATCTGTCCGTTGGTGCTGTGTCCATCTGTCTGTCACTGCTGTGTCCATCTGTCCATTACTGCTGTATCCATCTGTCCATTACTACTGTGTCCATCTGTCCGTTGCTGCTGTGTCCATCTGTCTGTCACTGCTGTGTCTATCTGCCTGTCACTGCTCTGTCCATCTGTCTGCCATTGCTGTGTCCATCTGTCTGACACTGCTGTGTCCATCTGTCTATCACTGCTCTGTCCATGTGTCTGTCACTGCTGTGTCCATGTGTCTGTCACTGCTGTGTCCATGTGTCTGTCACTGCTGTGTGCATCTGTCTGTCACTGCTGTGTCCATCTGTCTGTCAATGCTGTGTCCATCTGTCTGTCACTGCTGTGTCCATCTGTCCGTTACTGCTGTGTCCATCTGTCTGTCACTGCTATGTCCTTCTGTCTGCCACTGCTGTGTCTATCTGTCTGTCACTGCTCTATCCGTCTGTCTGTCACTGCTGTGTCCATCTGTCTGTCACTGCTGTGTCCATCTGTCTGTCACTGCCATGTCCATCTGCCTGTCACTGCTGTGTCCATCTGTCTGCCACTGCTGTGTCCATCTGTCTGTCACTGCCGTGTTCATCTGTCTGTCACTGCTGTGTCCATCTGTCTGTCACTGCTCTGTCCATCTGTCTGTCACTGCTCTGTCCATCTGTCTGTCACTGCTGTGTCCATCTGTCTGCCACTGCTGTGTCCATCTGTCTGTCACTGCCGTGTTCATCTGTCTGTCACTGCTGTGTCCATCTGTCTGTCACTGCTCTGTCCATCTGTCTGTCACTGCTGTGTCCATCTGTCTGTCACTGCTGTGTCCTTCTGTCTGTCACTGCTGTGTCCATCTGTCTGCCACTGCTGTGTCCATCTGTCTGTCACTGCTGTGTCCATCTGTCTGTCACTGCTATGTCCATCTGTCTGTCACTGCTGTATCCATCTGTCCATTACTGCTGTGTCCTTCTGTCTGTCACTGCTGTGTCCATCTGTCTGCCACTGCTCTGTCCATCTGTCTGTCACTGCTGTGTCCATCTGTCTGTCACTGCTATGTCCATCTGTCTGTCACTGCTGTATCCATCTGTCCATTACTGCTGTGTCCTTCTGTCTGTCACTGCTGTGTCCATCTGTCTGTCACTGCTGTGTCCATGTGTCTGTCACTGCTGTATCCATCTGTCCATTACTACTGTGTCCATCTGTCCGTTGCTGCTGTGTCCGTCTGTCTGTCACTGCTGTGTCTATCTGTCTGTCACTGCTGTGTCTATCTGTCTGTCACTGCTATGTCCATCTTTCTGTCACTGCTGTGTCCATCTGTCTGCCACTGCTGTGTCCATCTGTCCATTACTGCTGTATCCATCTGTCCATTACTACTGTGTCCATCTGTCCGTTGCTGCTGTGTCCATCTGTCTGTCACTGCTGTGTCTATCTGTCTGTCACTGCTCTGTCCATCTGTCTGTCACTGCTGTGTCCATCAGTCTGTCACTGCTGTGTCCATCAGTCTGTCACTGCTGTGTCCATCTGTCTGACACTGCTGTGTCCATCTGTCTGTCACTGCTGTGTCCATCTGGCCATTTCTGCTTGTGTCCATCTGTCTGTCACTGCTGTGTCCATCTATCTGTCACTGCCGTGTCCATCTGTCTGTCACTGCTGTGTCCATCAGTCTGTCACTGCTGTGTCCATCTGTCTGTCACTGCTGTGTCCATCTGTCTGCCATTGCTGTGTCCATCTGTCTGTCATTGCTGTGTCCATCTGTCTGTCACTGCTGTGTCCATCTATCTGTCACTGCCGTGTCCATCTGTCTGTCACTGCTGTGTCCATCAGTCTGTCACTGCTGTGTCCATCTGTCTGTCACTGCTGTGTCCATCTGTCTGCCATTGCTGTGTCCATCTGTCTGTCATTGCTGTGTCCATCTGGCCGTTGCTGTTGTGTCCATCTGTCTGTCACTGCTGCATCCATCTGTCCATTGCCGCTGTGTCCATCTGTCTGTCACTGCTGTGTCCATCTGTCTGTCACTGCTATGTCCATCTTTCTGTCACTGCTGTGTCCATCTGTCTGTCACTGCTGTGTCTATCTGTCTGTCACTGCTATGTCCATCTTTCTGTCACTGCTGTGTCCATCTGTCTGCCACTGCTGTGTCCATCTGTCCATTACTGCTGTATCCATCTGTCCATTACTACTGTGTCCATCTGTCCGTTGCTGCTGTGTCCATCTGTCTGTCACTGCTGTGTCTATCTGTCTGTCACTGCTCTGTCCATCTGTCTGTCACTGCTGTGTCCATCAGTCTGTCACTGCTGTGTCCATCAGTCTGTCACTGCTGTGTCCATCTGTCTGACACTGCTGTGTCCATCTGTCTGTCACTGCTGTGTCCATCTGGCCATTTCTGCTTGTGTCCATCTGTCTGTCACTGCTGTGTCCATCTATCTGTCACTGCCGTGTCCATCTGTCTGTCACTGCTGTGTCCATCAGTCTGTCACTGCTGTGTGCATCTGTCTGTCACTGCTGTGTCCATCTGTCTGCCATTGCTGTGTCCATCTGTCTGTCATTGCTGTGTCCATCTGTCTGTCACTGCTGTGTCCATCTGTCTGTCACTGCTGTGTCCATCTGTCTGTCACTGCTCTGTCCATCTGTCCATTACTGCTGTGTCCATCTGTCTGTCACAGCTGTGTCCATCTTTCTGTCACTGCTGTGTCCATCTGTCTGTCACTGCTCTGTCCATCTGTCCATTACTGCTTGTGTCCATCTGTCTTTCACTGCTGTGTCCATCTGTCTGTCACTGCTGTGTCCATGTGTCTGTCACTGCTGTGTCCATGTGTCTGTCACTGCTGTGTACATCTGTCTGTCACTGCTGTGTTCATCTGTCTGTCACTGCTGTGTCCATCTGTCTGTCACTGCTGTGTCCATCTGTCTGTCACGGCTGTGTCCATCTGTCAGTCAGTGCAGTGTCCATCTGTCCGTTACTGCTGTGTCCATCTGTCTGTCACTGCTATGTCCTTCTGTCTGCCACTGCTGTGTCTATCTGTCTGTCACTGCTCTGTCCGTCTGTCTGTCACTGCTGTGTCCATCTGTCTGTCACTGCTGTGTCCATCGGTCTGTCACTGCCGTGTCCATCTGTCTGTCACTGCTTTGTCCATCTGTCTGTCACTGCTGTGTCCATCTGACTGTCGTTGCTGCGTCCATCTGTCCGTTGCTGCTGTGTCCATCTGTCTGTCACTGTTATGTCCATCTGTCTGCCACTGCTGTGTCTATCTGTCTGTCACTGCTGTGTCCATCTGTCTGTCACTGCCGTGTGCATCTGTCTGTCACTGCTGTGTCCATCTGTCTGTCACTGCTCTGTCCGTCTGTCTGTCACTGCTGTGTCCATCTGTCTGTCACTGCTGTGTCCATCTGTCTGTCACTGCCGTGTCCATCTGCCTGTCACTGCTTTGTCCATCTGTCTGTCACTGCTGTGTCCATCTGTCTGTCGTTGCTGCGTCCATCTGTCCGTTGCTGCTGTGTCCATCTGTCTGTCACTGTGATGTCCATCTGTCTGCCACTGCTGTGTCCATCTGTCTGTCACTGCTGTGTCCATCTGTCTGTCACTGCTCTGTCCATCTGTCTGTCACTGCTGTGTCCATCTGTCTGTCACTGCTATGTCCATCGGTCTGTCACTGCTGTATCCATGTGTCCATTACTGCTGTGTCCTTCTGTCTGTCACTGCTGTGTCCATCTGTCCATTTCTGCTGTGTCCATCTGTCTGTCACTGCTGTGTCCATCTTGCCATTTCTGCTTGTGCCCATCTGTCTGTCACTGCTATGTCCATCTGTCTGTCACTGCTGTGTCCATGTGTCTGTCACTGCTGTGTCCATGTGTCTGTCACTGCTGTGTCCATCTGTCTGTCACCGCTGTGTCCATCTGTCTGTCACTGCTGTGTGCATCTGTCTTTCACTGCTGTGTCCATCTGTCACTGCTGTGACCATCTGTCTGTCACTGCTGTGTCCATGTGTCTGTCACTGCTGTGACCATCTGTCTGTCACTGCTGTGTCCATCTGTCTGTCACTGCTGTGTCCATCTGTCTGTCACTGCTGTGACCATCTGTCTGTCACTGCTGTGTCCCTCTGTGTGTCACTGCTGTGTCCATCTGTCTGTCACTGCTGTGTCCATCTGTCTGTCACTGCTGTGTCCATCTGTCTGTCACTGCTGTGTCCATCTGTCTGTCACTGCTGTGACCATCTGTGTGTCACTGCTGTGTCCATCTGTCTGCCACTGCTGTGTCCATCTGTCTGTCACTGCTGTGACCATCTGTGTGTCACTGCTGTGTCCATCTGTCTGTCACTGCTGTGTCCATCTGTCTGTCACTGCTGTGTCCATCTGTCTGTCACTGCTGTGTCCATCTGTCTGTCACTGCTGTGTCCATCTGTGTGTCACTGCTGTGTCCATCTGTCTGTCACTGCTGTGTCCATCTGTGTGTCACTGCTGTGTCCATCTGTCTGTCACTGCTGTGTCCATCTGTCTGTCACTGCTGTGTCCATCTGTCTGTCACTGCTGTGTCCATCTGTGTGTCACTGCTGTGTCCATCTGTCTGTCACTGCTGTGTCCATCTGTCTGTCACTGCTGTGTCCATCTGTCTGTCACTGCTGTGACCATCTGTCTGTCACTGCTGTGTCCATCTGTCTGTCACTGCTGTGTCCATCTGTCTGTCACTGCTGTGTCCATCTGTCTGCCACTGCTGTGTCCATCTGTCCATTACTGCTGTATCCATCTGTCCATTACTACTGTGTCCATCTGTCCGTTGCTGCTGTGTCCATCTGTCTGTCACTGCTGTGTCCATCTGTCTGTCACTGCTGTGTCCATCTGTCTGTCACTGCTGTGTCCATCAGTCTGTCACTGCTGTGTCCATCAGTCTGTCACTGCTGTGTCTATCTGTCTGTCACTGCTGTGTCCATCTATCTGTCACTGCTGTGTCCATCTGTCTGTCACTGCTGTGTCTATCTGTCTGTCACTGCTGTGTCCATCAGTCTGTCACTGCTGTGTCCGTCTGTCTGTCACTGCTGTGTCCATCTATCTGTCACTGCTGTGTCCATCTGTCTGTCACTGCTGTGTCCATCAGTCTGTCACTGCTGTGTCTATCTGTCTGTCACTGCTCTGTCCATCTGTCTGTCACTGCTGTGTCCATCAGTCTGTCACTGCTGTGTCCATCAGTCTGTCACTGCTGTGTCCATCTGTCTGTCGCTGCTGTGTCCATCTGGCCATTTCTGCTTGTGTCCATCTGTCTGTCACTGCTGTGTCCATCTATCTGTCACTGCTGTGTCCATCTGTCTGTCATTGCTGTGTCCATCTGTCTGTCACTGCTGTGTCCATCTGTCTGTCACTGCTGTGTCCATGTGTCTGTCACTGCTGTGTCCATCTGTCTGTCACTGATGTGTCCATGTGTCTGTCACTGCTGTGTCCATGTGTCAGTCACTGCTGTGTACATCTGTCTGTCACTGCTGTGTCCATCTGTCTGTCACTGCTGTGTCCATCTGTCCGTTACTGCTGTGTCCATCTGTCTGTCACTGCTATGTCCGTCTGTCTGTCACTGCTGTGTCCATCTGTCTGTCACTGCTGTGTCCATCTGTCTGTCTCTGCCGTGTCCATCTGTCTGTCATTGCTGTGTCCATCTGTCCGTTACTGCTGTGTCCATCTGTCTGTCACTGCTATGTCCGTCTGTCTGTCACTGCTGTGTCCATCTGTCTGTCACTGCTGTGTCCATCTGTCTGTCACTGCCGTGTCCATCTGTCTGTCACTGCTGTGTCCATGTGTCTGTCACTGCTGTGTCCATGTGTCTGTCACTGCTGTGTACATCTGTCTGTCACTGCTGTGTCCATGTGTCTGTCACTGCTGTGTCCATGTGTCTGTCACTGCTGTGTACATCTGTCTGTCAATGCTGTGTCCATCTGTCTGTCACTGCTGTGTCCATCTGTCCGTTACTGCTGTGTCCATCTGTCTGTCACTGCTATGTCCGTCTGTCTGTCACTGCTGTGTCCACCTGTCTGTCACTGCTGTGTCCATCTGTCTGTCACTGCTGTGTCCATCTGTCCGTTGCTGTTGTGTCCATCTGTCTGTCACTGCTGTATCCATCTGTCCATTGCTGCTGTGTCCATCTGTCCGTTGCCGCTGTGCCCATCTGTCTGTCACTGCTGTGTCTATCTGTCTGTCACTGCTATGTCCATCTGTCTGCCACTGCTGTGTCCATCTGTCCATTACTGCTGTATCCATCTGTCCATTACTGCTGTCTCCATCTGTCCGTTGCTGCTGTGTCCATCTGTCTGTCACTGCTGTGTCCATCTGTCTGTCACTGTTGTGTCCATGTCTCTGTCACTGCTGTGTACATATGTCTGTCACTGCTGTGACCATCTGTCTGTCACTGCTGTGTCCATCTGTGTGTCACTGCTGTGTCCATCTGTCTGTCACTGCTGTGCCGATCTGTCTGTCACTGCTGTGTCCATCTGTGTGTCACTGCTGTGTCCATCTGTCCATTACTGCTGTATCCACCTGTCCATTACTACTGTGTCCATCTGTCCGTTGCTGCTGTGTCCATCTGTCTGCCACTGCTGTGTCCATCTGTCCATTACTGCTGTATCCATCTGTCCATTACTGCTGTCTCCATCTGTCTGTCACTGCTGTGTCCATGTGTCTGTCACTGCTGTGTCCATGTGTCTGTCACTGCTGTGTACATCTGTCTGTCACTGCTGTGTCCATGTGTCTGTCACTGCTGTGTCCATGTGTCTGTCACTGCTGTGTACATCTGTCTGTCAATGCTGTGTCCATCTGTCTGTCACTGCTGTGTCCATCTGTCCGTTACTGCTGTGTCCATCTGTCTGTCACTGCTATGTCCGTCTGTCTGTCACTGCTGTGTCCACCTGTCTGTCACTGCTGTGTCCATCTGTCTGTCACTGCTGTGTCCATCTGTCCGTTGCTGTTGTGTCCATCTGTCTGTCACTGCTGTATCCATCTGTCCATTGCTGCTGTGTCCATCTGTCCGTTGCCGCTGTGCCCATCTGTCTGTCACTGCTGTGTCTATCTGTCTGTCACTGCTATGTCCATCTGTCTGCCACTGCTGTGTCCATCTGTCCATTACTGCTGTATCCATCTGTCCATTACTGCTGTCTCCATCTGTCCGTTGCTGCTGTGTCCATCTGTCTGTCACTGCTGTGTCCATCTGTCTGTCACTGTTGTGTCCATGTCTCTGTCACTGCTGTGTACATATGTCTGTCACTGCTGTGACCATCTGTCTGTCACTGCTGTGTCCATCTGTGTGTCACTGCTGTGTCCATCTGTCTGTCACTGCTGTGCCGATCTGTCTGTCACTGCTGTGTCCATCTGTGTGTCACTGCTGTGTCCATCTGTCCATTACTGCTGTATCCACCTGTCCATTACTACTGTGTCCATCTGTCCGTTGCTGCTGTGTCCATCTGTCTGTCACTGCTGTGTCCATCTGTCTGTCACTGCTGTGTCCATCTGTCTGCCACTGCTGTGTCCATCTGTCCATTACTGCTGTATCCATCTGTCCATTACTACTGTGTCCATCTGTCCGTTGCTGCTGTGTCCATCTGTCTGTCACTGCTGTGTCCATCTGTCTGTCACTGCTGTGTCCATCTGTCTGTCGCTGCTGTGTCCATCTGGCCATTTCTGCTTGTGTCCATCTGTCTGTCACTGCTGTGTCCATCTATCTGTCACTGCTGTGTCCATCTGTCTGTCATTGCTGTGTCCATCTGTCTGTCACTGCTGTGTCCATCTGTCTGTCACTGCTGTGTCCATCTGTCTGTCACTGCTGTGTCCATCTGTCTGTCACTGCTGTGTACATCTGTCTGTCACTGCTGTGTCCATCTGTCTGTCACTGCTGTGTCCATCTGTCTGTCACTGCTGTGTCCATCTGTCCGTTACTGCTGTGTCCATCTGTCTGTCACTGCTATGTCCGTCTGTCTGTCACTGCTGTGTCCATCTGTCTGTCACTGCTGTGTCCATCTGTCTGTCTCTGCCGTGTCCATCTGTCTGTCATTGCTGTGTCCATCTGTCCGTTACTGCTGTGTCCATCTGTCTGTCACTGCTATGTCCGTCTGTCTGTCACTGCTGTGTCCATCTGTCTGTCACTGCTGTGTCCATCTGTCTGTCACTGCCGTGTCCATCTGTCTGTCACTGCTGTGTCCATGTGTCTGTCACTGCTGTGTCCATGTGTCTGTCACTGCTGTGTACATCTGTCTGTCACTGCTGTGTCCATGTGTCTGTCACTGCTGTGTCCATGTGTCTGTCACTGCTGTGTACATCTGTCTGTCAATGCTGTGTCCATCTGTCTGTCACTGCTGTGTCCATCTGTCCGTTACTGCTGTGTCCATCTGTCTGTCACTGCTATGTCCGTCTGTCTGTCACTGCTGTGTCCACCTGTCTGTCACTGCTGTGTCCATCTGTCTGTCACTGCTGTGTCCATCTGTCCGTTGCTGTTGTGTCCATCTGTCTGTCACTGCTGTATCCATCTGTCCATTGCTGCTGTGTCCATCTGTCCGTTGCCGCTGTGCCCATCTGTCTGTCACTGCTGTGTCTATCTGTCTGTCACTGCTATGTCCATCTGTCTGCCACTGCTGTGTCCATCTGTCCATTACTGCTGTATCCATCTGTCCATTACTGCTGTCTCCATCTGTCCGTTGCTGCTGTGTCCATCTGTCTGTCACTGCTGTGTCCATCTGTCTGTCACTGTTGTGTCCATGTCTCTGTCACTGCTGTGTCCATCTGTCTGCCACTGCTGTGTCCATCTGTCCATTACTGCTGTCTCCATCTGTCCGTTGCTGCTGTGTCCATCTGTCTGTCACTGCTGTGTCCATCTGTCTGTCACTGTTGTGTCCATGTCTCTGTCACTGCTGTGTACATATGTCTGTCACTGCTGTGACCATCTGTCTGTCACTGCTGTGTCCATCTGTGTGTCACTGCTGTGTCCATCTGTCTGTCACTGCTGTGCCGATCTGTCTGTCACTGCTGTGTCCATCTGTGTGTCACTGCTGTGTCCATCTGTCCATTACTGCTGTATCCATCTGTCCATTACTACTGTGTCCATCTGTCCATTGCTGCTGTGTCCATCTGTCTGTCACTGCTGTGTCCATCTGTCTGTCACTGCTGTGTCCATCTGTCTGTCACTGCTGTGTCCATCTGTCTGCCACTGCTGTGTCCATCTGTCCATTACTGCTGTATCCATCTGTCCATTACTACTGTGTCCATCTGTCCGTTGCTGCTGTGTCCATCTGTCTGTCACTGCTGTGTCCATCTGTCTGTCACTGCTGTGTCCATCAGTCTGTCACTGCTGTGTCCATCTGTCTGTCACTGCTGTGTCCATCTGGCCATTTCTGCTTGTGTCCATCTGTCTGTCACTGCTGTGTCCATCTATCTGTCACTGCTATGTCCATCTGTCTGCCTTTGCTGTGTCCATCTGTCTGTCACTGCTGTGTCCATGTGTCTATCACTGCTGTGTCCAAGTGTCTGTCACTGCTGTGTACATCTGTCTGTCACTGCTGTGTCCATCTGTCTGTCACTGCTGTGTCCATCTGTCCGTTACTGCTGTGTCCATCTGTCTGTCACTGCTATGTCCTTCTGTCTGCCACTGCTGTGTCTATCTGTCTGTCACTGCTGTGTCCGTCTGTCTGTCACTGCTTTGTCCATCTGTCTGCCATTGCTGTGTCCATCTGTCTGTCACTGCTGTGTCCATGTGTCTATCACTGCTGTGTCCAAGTGTCTGTATCTGCTGTGCCCATGTGTCTGTCACTGCTGTGTACATCTGTCTGTCACTGCTGTGTCCATGTGTCTGTCACTGCTGTGTACATCTGTCTGTCACTGCTGTGTCCATGTGTCTGTCACTGCTGTGTCCATCTGTCTGTCACTGCTGTGTCCATCTCTGTGTCACTGCTGTGTCCTTCTGTCTGTCACTGCTGTGTCCATCTGTCTGCCACCGCTGTGTCCATCTGTCTGTCACTGATGTGTCCATCTCTGTGTCACTGCTGTGTACATCTGTCTGTCACTGCTGTGTCCATGTGTCTGTCACTGCTGTGTCCATCTGTCCATTGCTGCTGTGTCCATCTGTCCGTTGCCGCTGTGTCCATCTGTCTGTCACTGCTGTGTCTATCTGTCTGTCACTGCTATGTCCATCCTTCTGTCACTGCTGTGTCCATCTGTCTGCCACTGCTGTATCCATCTGTCCATTACTACTGTGTCCATCTGTCCGTTGCTCTGTGTCCATCTGTCTGTCACTGCTGTGTCTATCTGTCTGTCACTGCTCTGTCCATCTGTCTGTCACTGCTGTGTCCATCAGTCTGTCACTGCTGTGTCCATCAGTCTGTCACTGCTGTGTCCATCTGTCTGACACTGCTGTGTCCATCTGTCTGTCACTGCTGTGTCCATCTGGCCATTTCTGCTTGTGTCCATCTGTCTGTCACTGCTGTGTCCATCTATCTGTCACTGCCGTGTCCATCTGTCTGTCACTGCTGTGTCCATCAGTCTGTCACTGCTGTGTCCATCTGTCTGTCACTGCTGTGTCCATCTGTCTGCCATTGCTGTGTCCATCTGTCTGTCATTGCTGTGTCCATCTGTCTGTCACTGCTGTGTCCATCTGTCTGTCACTGCTGTGTCCATCTGTCTGTCACTGCTCTGTCCATCTGTCCATTACTGCTGTGTCCATCTGTCTGTCACAGCTGTGTCCATCTTTCTGTCACTGCTGTGTCCATCTGTCTGTCACTGCTCTGTCCATCTGTCCATTACTGCTTGTGTCCATCTGTCTTTCACTGCTGTGTCCATCTGTCTGTCACTGCTGTGTCCATGTGTCTGTCACTGCTGTGTCCATGTGTCTGTCACTGCTGTGTACATCTGTCTGTCACTGCTGTGTTCATCTGTCTGTCACTGCTGTGTCCATCTGTCTGTCACTGCTGTGTCCATCTGTCTGTCACGGCTGTGTCCATCTGTCAGTCAGTGCAGTGTCCATCTGTCCGTTACTGCTGTGTCCATCTGTCTGTCACTGCTATGTCCTTCTGTCTGCCACTGCTGTGTCTATCTGTCTGTCACTGCTCTGTCCGTCTGTCTGTCACTGCTGTGTCCATCTGTCTGTCACTGCTGTGTCCATCTGTCTGTCACTGCCGTGTCCATCTGTCTGTCACTGCTTTGTCCATCTGTCTGTCACTGCTGTGTCCATCTGACTGTCGTTGCTGCGTCCATCTGTCCGTTGCTGCTGTGTCCATCTGTCTGTCACTGTTATGTCCATCTGTCTGCCACTGCTGTGTCTATCTGTCTGTCACTGCTGTGTCCATCTGTCTGTCACTGCCGTGTGCATCTGTCTGTCACTGTTGTGTCCATCTGTCTGTCACTGCTCTGTCCGTCTGTCTGTCACTGCTGTGTCCATCTGTCTGTCACTGCTGTGTCCATCTGTCTGTCACTGCCGTGTCCATCTGCCTGTCACTGCTTTGTCCATCTGTCTGTCACTGCTGTGTCCATCTGTCTGTCGTTGCTGCGTCCATCTGTCCGTTGCTGCTGTGTCCATCTGTCTGTCACTGTGATGTCCATCTGTCTGCCACTGCTGTGTCCATCTGTCTGTCACTGCTGTGTCCATCTGTCTGTCACTGCTCTGTCCATCTGTCTGTCACTGCTGTGTCCATCTGTCTGTCACTGCTATGTCCATCGGTCTGTCACTGCTGTATCCATGTGTCCATTACTGCTGTGTCCTTCTGTCTGTCACTGCTGTGTCCATCTGTCCATTTCTGCTGTGTCCATCTGTCTGTCACTGCTGTGTCCATCTTGCCATTCTGCTTGTGCCCATCTGTCTGTCACTGCTATGTCCATCTGTCTGTCACTGCTGTGTCCATGTGTCTGTCACTGCTGTGTCCATGTGTCTGTCACTGCTGTGTCCATCTGTCTGTCACTGCTGTGTCCATCTGTCTGTCACTGCTGTGTGCATCTGTCTGTCACTGCTGTGTCCATCTGTCACTGCTGTGTCCATGTGTCTGTCACTGCTGTGACCATCTGTCTGTCACTGCTGTGTCCATCTGTCTGTCACTGCTGTGTCCATCTGTCTGTCACTGCTGTGACCATCTGTCTGTCACTGCTGTGTCCCTCTGTGTGTCACTGCTGTGTCCATCTGTCTGTCACTGCTGTGTCCATCTGTCTGTCACTGCTGTGTCCATCTGTCTGTCACTGCTGTGTCCATCTGTCTGTCACTGCTGTGTCCATCTGTCTGTCACTGCTGTGTCCATCTGTCTGTCACTGCTGTGTCCATCTGTCTGTCACTGCTGTGTCCATCTGTCTGTCACTGATGTGTCCATCTGTCTGTCACTGCTGTATCCATCTGTCACTGCTGTGCCCATCTGTCTGTCACTGCTGTGTCCATCTGTCTGTCACTGCTGTGTCCATCTGTCTGTTACTGCTGTGTCCATCTGTCTGTCACTGCTGTGTCCATCTGTCTGTCACTGCTGTGTCCATCTGTGTGTCACTGCTGTGTCCATCTGTCTGTCACTGCTGTGACCATCTGTCTGTCACTGCTGTGTCCATCTGTCTGTCACTGCTGTGTCCATCTGTCTGTCACTGCTGTGACCATCTGTCTGTCACTGCTGTGTCCATCTGTCTGTCACTGCTGTGTCCATCTGTCTGTCACTGCTGTGTCCATCTGTCTGCCACTGCTGTGTCCATCTGTCCATTACTGCTGTATCCATCTGTCCATTACTACTGTGTCCATCCGTCCGTTGCTGCTGTGTCCATCTGTCTGTCACTGCTGTGTCCATCTGTCTGTCACTGCTGTGTCCATCAGTCTGTCACTGCTGTGTCCATCAGTCTGTCACTGCTGTGTCTATCTGTCTGTCACTGCTGTGTCCATCTATCTGTCACTGCTGTGTCCATCTGTCTGTCACTGCTGTGTCTATCTGTCTGTCACTGCTGTGTCCATCAGTCTGTCACTGCTGTGTCCGTCTGTCTGTCACTGCTGTGTCCATCTATCTGTCACTGCTGTGTCCATCTGTCTGTCACTGCTGTGTCCATCAGTCTGTCACTGCTGTCTCTATCTGTCTGTCACTGCTCTGTCCATCTTTCTGTCACTGCTGTGTCCATCAGTCTGTCACTGCTGTGTCCATCAGTCTGTCACTGCTGTGTCCATCTGTCTGTCGCTGCTGTGTCCATCTGGCCATTTCTGCTTGTGTCCATCTGTCTGTCACTGCTGTGTCCATCTATCTGTCACTGCTGTGTCCATCTGTCTGTCATTGCTGTGTCCATCTGTCTGTCAGTGCTGTGTCCATCTGTCTGTCACTGCTGTGTCCATGTGTCTGTCACTGCTGTGTCCATGTGTCTGTCACTGCTGTGTACATCTGTCTGTCACTGATGTGTCCATGTGTCTGTCACTGCTGTGTCCATGTGTCTGTCACTGCTGTGTACATCTGTCTGTCACTGCTGTGTCCATCTGTCTGTCACTGCTGTGTCCATCTGTCCGTTACTGCTGTGTCCATCTGTCTGTCACTGCTATGTCCGTCTGTCTGTTACTGCTGTGTCCATCTGTCTGTCACTGCTGTGTCCATCTGTCTGTCACTGCCGTGTCCATCTGTCTGTCATTGCTGTGTCCATCTGTCCGTTACTGCTGTGTCCATCTGTCTGTCACTGCTATGTCCGTCTGTCTGTCACTGCTGTGTCCATCTGTCTGTCACTGCCGTGTCCATCTGTCTGTCACTGCTGTGTCCATGTGTCTGTCACTGCTGTGTCCATGTGTCTGTCACTGCTGTGTACATCTGTCTGTCACTGCTGTGTCCATGTGTCTGTCACTGCTGTGTCCATGTGTCTGTCACTGCTGTGTACATCTGTCTGTCACTGCTGTGTCCATCTGTCTGTCACTGCTGTGTCCATCTGTCCGTTACTGCTGTGTCCATCTGTCTGTCACTGCTATGTCCGTCTGTCTGTCACTGCTGTGTCCACCTGTCTGTCACTGCTGTGTCCATCTGTCTGTCACTGCTGTGTCCATCTGTCTGTCACTGCTGTGTCCATCTGTCTGTCACTGCTGTGTCCATCTGTCCGTTGCTGTTGTGTCCATCTGTCTGTCACTACTGTATCCATCTGTCCATTGCTGCTGTGTCCATCTGTCCGTTGCCGCTGTGCCCATCTGTCTGTCACTGCTGTGTCTATCTGTCTGTCACTGCTATGCCCATCTGTCTGCCACTGCTGTGTCCATCTGTCCATTACTGCTGTATCCATCTGTCCATTACTGCTGTCTCCATCTGTCCGTTGCTGCTGTGTCCATCTGTCTGTCACTGCTGTGTCCATCTGTCTGTCACTGTTGTGTCCATGTCTCTGTCACTGCTGTGTCCATGTGTCTGTCACTGCTGTGTCCATGTGTCTGTCACTGCTGTGTACATATGTCTGTCACTGCTGTGACCATCTGTCTGTCACTGCTGTGTCCATCTGTGTGTCACTGCTGTGTCCATCTGTCTGTCACTGCTGTGTCCATCTGTGTGTCACTGCTGTGTCCATGTGTCTGTCACTGCTGTGTCCATGTGTCTGTCACTGCTGTGTACATCTGTCTGTCACTGCTGTGTTCATCTGTCTGTCACTGCTGTGTCCATCTGTCTGTCACTGCTGTGTTCATCTGTCTGTCACTGCTGTGTACATCTGTCTGTCACTGCTGTGTCCATCTGTCTGTCACTGCTGTGTTCATCTGTCTGTCACTGCTGTGTCCATCTGTCAGTCAGTGCAGTGTCCATCTGTCCGTTACTGCTGTGTCCATCTGTCTGTCACTGCTATGTCCTTCTGTCTGCCACTGCTGTGTCTATCTGTCTGTCACTGCTCTGTCCGTCTGTCTGTCACTGCTGTGTCCATCTGTCTGTCACTGCTGTGTCCATCTGTCTGTCACTGCCGTGTCCATCTGTCTGTCACTGCTTTGTCCATCTGTCTGTCACTGCTGTGTCCATCTGACTGTCGTTGCTGCGTCCATCTGTCCGTTGCTGCTGTGTCCATCTGTCTGTCACTGTTATGTCCATCTGTCTGCCACTGCTGTGTCTATCTGTCTGTCACTGCTGTGTCCATCTGTCTGTCACTGCCGTGTGCATCTGTCTGTCACTGTTGTGTCCATCTGTCTGTCACTGCTCTGTCCGTCTGTCTGTCACTGCTGTGTCCATCTGTCTGTCACTGCTGTGCCCATCTGTCTGTCACTGCCGTGTCCATCTGCCTGTCACTGCTTTGTCCATCTGTCTGTCACTGCTGTGTCCATCTGTCTGTCGTTGCTGCGTCCATCTGTCCGTTGCTGCTGTGTCCATCTGTCTGTCACTGTGATGTCCATCTGTCTGCCACTGCTGTGTCCATCTGTCTGTCACTGCTGTGTCCATCTGTCTGTCACTGCTCTGTCCATCTGTCTGTCACTGCTGTGTCCATCTGTCTGTCACTGCTATGTCCATCGGTCTGTCACTGCTGTATCCATGTGTCCATTACTGCTGTGTCCTTCTGTCTGTCACTGCTGTGTCCATCTGTCCATTTCTGCTGTGTCCATCTGTCTGTCACTGCTGTGTCCATCTTGCCATTCTGCTTGTGCCCATCTGTCTGTCACTGCTATGTCCATCTGTCTGTCACTGCTGTGTCCATGTGTCTGTCACTGCTGTGTCCATGTGTCTGTCACTGCTGTGTCCATCTGTCTGTCACTGCTGTGTCCATCTGTCTGTCACTGCTGTGTGCATCTGTCTGTCACTGCTGTGTCCATCTGTCACTGCTGTGTCCATGTGTCTGTCACTGCTGTGACCATCTGTCTGTCACTGCTGTGTCCATCTGTCTGTCACTGCTGTGTCCATCTGTCTGTCACTGCTGTGACCATCTGTCTGTCACTGCTGTGTCCCTCTGTGTGTCACTGCTGTGTCCATCTGTCTGTCACTGCTGTGTCCATCTGTCTGTCACTGCTGTGTCCATCTGTCTGTCACTGCTGTGTCCATCTGTCTGTCACTGCTGTGTCCATCTGTCTGTCACTGCTGTGTCCATCTGTCTGTCACTGCTGTGTCCATCTGTCTGTCACTGATGTGTCCATCTGTCTGTCACTGCTGTATCCATCTGTCACTGCTGTGCCCATCTGTCTGTCACTGCTGTGTCCATCTGTCTGTCACTGCTGTGTCCATCTGTCTGTTACTGCTGTGTCCATCTGTCTGTCACTGCTGTGTCCATCTGTCTGTCACTGTTGTGTCCATCTGTGTGTCACTGCTGTGTCCATCTGTCTGTCACTGCTGTGACCATCTGTCTGTCACTGCTGTGTCCATCTGTCTGTCACTGCTGTGTCCATCTGTCTGTCACTGCTGTGACCATCTGTCTGTCACTGCTGTGTCCATCTGTCTGTCACTGCTGTGTCCATCTGTCTGTCACTGCTGTGTCCATCTGTCTGCCACTGCTGTGTCCATCTGTCCATTACTGCTGTATCCATCTGTCCATTACTACTGTGTCCATCTGTCCGTTGCTGCTGTGTCCATCTGTCTGTCACTGCTGTGTCCATCTGTCTGTCACTGCTGTGTCCATCAGTCTGTCACTGCTGTGTCCATCAGTCTGTCACTGCTGTGTCTATCTGTCTGTCACTGCTGTGTCCATCTATCTGTCACTGCTGTGTCCATCTGTCTGTCACTGCTGTGTCTATCTGTCTGTCACTGCTGTGTCCATCAGTCTGTCACTGCTGTGTCCGTCTGTCTGTCACTGCTGTGTCCATCTATCTGTCACTGCTGTGTCCATCTGTCTGTCACTGCTGTGTCCATCAGTCTGTCACTGCTGTCTCTATCTGTCTGTCACTGCTCTGTCCATCTTTCTGTCACTGCTGTGTCCATCAGTCTGTCACTGCTGTGTCCATCAGTCTGTCACTGCTGTGTCCATCTGTCTGTCGCTGCTGTGTCCATCTGGCCATTTCTGCTTGTGTCCATCTGTCTGTCACTGCTGTGTCCATCTATCTGTCACTGCTGTGTCCATCTGTCTGTCATTGCTGTGTCCATCTGTCTGTCAGTGCTGTGTCCATCTGTCTGTCACTGCTGTGTCCATGTGTCTGTCACTGCTGTGTCCATGTGTCTGTCACTGCTGTGTACATCTGTCTGTCACTGATGTGTCCATGTGTCTGTCACTGCTGTGTCCATGTGTCTGTCACTGCTGTGTACATCTGTCTGTCACTGCTGTGTCCATCTGTCTGTCACTGCTGTGTCCATCTGTCCGTTACTGCTGTGTCCATCTGTCTGTCACTGCTATGTCCGTCTGTCTGTTACTGCTGTGTCCATCTGTCTGTCACTGCTGTGTACATCTGTCTGTCACTGCCGTGTCCATCTGTCTGTCATTGCTGTGTCCATCTGTCCGTTACTGCTGTGTCCATCTGTCTGTCACTGCTATGTCCGTCTGTCTGTCACTGCTGTGTCCATCTGTCTGTCACTGCCGTGTCCATCTGTCTGTCACTGCTGTGTCCATGTGTCTGTCACTGCTGTGTCCATGTGTCTGTCACTGCTGTGTACATCTGTCTGTCACTGCTGTGTCCATGTGTCTGTCACTGCTGTGTCCATGTGTCTGTCACTGCTGTGTACATCTGTCTGTCACTGCTGTGTCCATCTGTCTGTCACTGCTGTGTCCATCTGTCCGTTACTGCTGTGTCCATCTGTCTGTCACTGCTATGTCCGTCTGTCTGTCACTGCTGTGTCCACCTGTCTGTCACTGCTGTGTCCATCTGTCTGTCACTGCTGTGTCCATCTGTCCGTTGCTGTTGTGTCCATCTGTCTGTCACTACTGTATCCATCTGTCCATTGCTGCTGTGTCCATCTGTCTGTCACTGCTGTGTCCATCTGTCTGTCACTGCTATGTCCGTCTGTCTGTCACTGCTGTGTCCACCTGTCTGTCACTGCTGTGTCCATCTGTCTGCCACTGCTGTGTCCATCTGTCCATTACTGCTGTATCCATCTGTCCATTACTGCTGTCTCCATCTGTCCGTTGCTGCTGTGTCCATCTGTCTGTCACTGCTGTGTCCATCTGTCTGTCACTGTTGTGTCCATGTCTCTGTCACTGCTGTGACCATCTGTCTGTCACTGCTGTGTCCATCTGTGTGTCACTGCTGTGTCCATCTGTCTGTCACTGCTGTGTCGATCTGTCTGTCACTGCTGTGTCCATCTGTGTGTCACTGCTGTGTCCATCTGTCCATTACTGCTGTATCCATCTGTCCATTACTACTGTGTCCATCTGTCCATTGCTGCTGTGTCCATCCGTCTGTCACTGCTGTGTCCATCTGTCTGTCACTGCTGTGTCCATCTGTCCATTACTGCTGTATCCATCTGTCCATTACTACTGTGTCCATCTGTCCGTTGCTGCTGTGTCCATCTGTCTGTCACTGCTGTGTCCATCTGTCTGTCACTGCTGTGTCCATCTGTCTGTCACTGCTGTGTCCATCAGTCTGTCATTGCTGTGTCCATCAGTCTGTCACTGCTGTGTCTATCTGTCTGTCACTGCTGTGTCCATCTATCTGTCACTGCTGTGTCCATCTGTCTGTCACTGCTGTGTCTATCTGTCTGTCACTGCTGTGTCCATCAGTCTGCCACTGCTGTGTCCGTCTGTCTGTCACTGCTGTGTCCATCTATCTGTCACTGCTGTGTCCATCTGTCTGTCACTGCTGTGTCCATCAGTCTGTCACTGCTGTGTCTATCTGTCTGTCACTGCTCTGTCCATCTGTCTGTCACTGCTGTGTCCATCAGTCTGTCACTGCTGTGTCCATCAGTCTGTCACTGCTGTGTCCATCTGTCTGTCGCTGCTGTGTCCATCTGGCCATTTCTGCTTGTGTCCATCTGTCTGTCACTGCTGTGTCCATCTATCTGTCACTGCTGTGTCCATCTGTCTGTCATTGCTGTGTCCATCTGTCTGTCACTGCTGTGTCCATCTGTCTGTCACTGCTGTGTCCATGTGTCTGTCACTGCTGTGTCCATGTGTCTGTCACTGTTGTGTACATCTGTCTGTCACTGATGTGTCCATGTGTCTGTCACTGCTGTGTCCATGTGTCAGTCACTGCTGTGTACATCTGTCTGTCACTGCTGTGTCCATCTGTCTGTCACTGCTGTGTCCATCTGTCCGTTACTGCTGTGTCCATCTGTCTGTCACTGCTATGTCCGTCTGTCTGTCACTGCTGTGTCCATCTGTCTGTCACTGCTGTGTCCATCTGTCTGTCTCTGCCGTGTCCATCTGTCTGTCATTGCTGTGTCCATCTGTCCGTTACTGCTGTGTCCATCTGTCTGTCACTGCTATGTCCGTCTGTCTGTCACTGCTGTGTCCATCTGTCTGTCACTGCGGTGTCCATCTGTCTGTCACTGCTGTGTCCATGTGTCTGTCACTGCTGTGTACATCTGTCTGTCACTGCTGTGTACATCTGTCTGTCACTGCTGTGTCCATCTGTCTGTCACTGCTATGTCCATCTGTCTGCCACTGCTGTGTCCATCTGTCTGTCACTGCTGTGTCTATCTTGCCATTTCTGCTTGTGTCCATCTGTCTGTCACTTCTGTGTCCATCTGTCTGTCACTGCTCTGTCCATCTGTCTGTCACTGCTATGTCCATCCGTCTGTCACTGCTGTGTCCATCTGTCTGTCACTGCTGTGTCCATGTGTCTGTCACTGCTGTGTCCATGTCTCTGTCACTGCTGTGTCCATCTGTCTGTCACTGCTGTGTCCATCTGTCTGACACTGCTGTGTCCATCTGCCTGTCACTGCCGTGTCCATCTGTCTGTCACTGCTGTGTCCATCTGTCTGTCACTGCTGTGTCCATCTGTCTGTCACTGCTGTGTCCATCTGTCTGTCACTGCTGTATCCATCTGTCACTGCTGTGTCCATCTGTGTGTCACTGCTGTGTCCATCTGTGTGTCACTGCTGTGTCCATCTGTGTGTCACTGCTGTGTCCATCTGTCTCTCATTGCTCTGTCCATCTGTCTGTCACTGCTGTGTACATCTGCCTGTCACTGCCGTGTCCATCTGTCTGTCACTGCTGTGTCCATCTGTCTGTCATTGCTCTGTCCATCTGTCTGCCACTGCTGTGTCCATCTGCCTGTCACTGCCGTGTCCATCTGTCTGTCACTGCTGTGTCCATCTGTCTGTCACTGCTGTGTCCATCTGTCTGTCACTGCTGTGTCCATCTGTCTGTCACTGCTGCGTCCATTTGTCTGTCACTGCTGTGTCCATCTGTCTGTCACTGCTGTGTCCATGTGTCTGTCACTGCTGTGACCATCTGTCTGTCACTGCTATGTCTATCTGTCTGTCATTGCTCTGTCCATCTGTCTGCCACTGCTGTGTCCATCTGTCTGTCGCTGCTGCGTCTATCTGTCTGTCGCTGCTGTGTCCATCTGTCCATTACTGCTGTGTCCATCGGCCTGTCACTGCCGTGTCCATCTGTCCGTTGCTGCTGTGTCCATCTGTCTGTCACTGCTATGGCCATCGGCCTGTCACTGCCGTGTCCATCTCTCTGTCACTGCTGTGTCTATCTGTCTGTCACTGCTGTGTCCATCTGTCTGTGACTGCTGTGTCCATCTGTCTGTCACTGCTGTGTCCATCTGTCTGTCACTGCTGTGTCCATCTGTGTGTCACTGCTGTGTCCATCTGTCTGTGACTGCTGTGTCCATCTGTCTGTCACTGCTGTGTCCATCTGTCTGTCACTGCTGTGTCCATCTGTCTGTCACTGCTGTGTCCATCTCTGTGTCACTGCTCTGTCCATCTGTCTGTCACTGCTGTGTCCATCTGTCTGTCACTGCTGTGTCCATCTGTCTGTCACTGCTGTGTCCATCTGTCTGTGACTGCTGTGTCCATCTGTCTGTCACTGCTGTGACCATCTGTCTGTCACTGCTGTGTCCATCTGTCTGTCACTGCTGTGTCCATCTGTCTGTCACTGCTGTGTCCATCTGTCTGTCACTGCTGTGTCCATCTCTGTGTCACTGCTCTGTCCATCTGTCTGTCACTGCTGTGTCCATCTGTCTGTCACTGCTGTGTCCATTTGTCTGTCACTGCTGTGTCCATCTGTCTGTCACTGCTGTGTCCATCTGTCTGTCACTGCTGTGACCATCTGTCTGTCACTGCTGTGTCCATCTGTCTGTCACTGCTGTGTCCATCTGTCTGTCACTGCTGTGTCCATCTGTCTGCCACTGCTGTGTCCATCTGTCCATTACTGCTGTATCCATCTGTCCATTACTACTGTGTCCATCTGTCCGTTGCTGCTGTGTCCATCTGACTGTCACTGCTGTGTCTATCTGTCTGTCACTGCTATATCCATCTGTCTGTCACTGCTGTGTCCACCTGTCTGTCACTGCTGTGTCTATCTGTCTGTCACTGCTGTGTCCATCTGTCTGTCACTGCTGTGTCCATCTGTCTGTCACTGCTGTGTCCACCTGTCTGTCACTGCTGTGTCTATCTTGCCATTTCTGCTTGTGTCCATCTGTCTGTCACTGCTGTGTCTATCTTGCCATTTCTGCTTGTGTCCATCTGTCTGTCACTGCTGTGTCCATCTGTCTGTCACTGCTCTGTCCATCTGTCTGTCACTGCTATGTCCATCTGTCTGTCACTGCTGTGTCCATCTGTCTGTCACTGCTGTGTCCATCTGTCTGTCACTGCTGTGTCCATCTGTCCGTCACTGCTGTGTCCATGTGTCTGTCACTGCTGTGTCCATGTCTCTGTCACTGCTGTGTCCATCTGTCTGTCACTGCTGTGTCCATGTGTCTGTCATTGCTGTGTCCATCTGTCTGTCACTGCTGTGTCCATGTGTCTGTCACTGCTGTGTCCATGTGTCTGTCACTGCTGTGTCCATCTGTCTGCCACTGCTGTGTCCATCTGTCCATTACTGCTGTATCCATCTGTCCATTACTACTGTGTCCATCTGTCCGTTGCTGCTGTGTCCATCTGTCTGTCACTGCTGTGTCTATCTGTCTCTCACTGCTATATCCATCTGTCTGTCACTGCTGTGTCCATCTGTCTGTCACTGCTGTGTCCATCTGTCTGTCACTGCTGTGTCCATCTGTGTGTCACTGCTGTGACCATCTGTCTGTGACTGCTGTGTCCATCTGTCTGTCACTGCAGTGTCCATCTGTCTGTCACTGCTGTGTCCATCTGTCTGTCAATGCTGTCTCCATCTGTCTGTCACTGCTGTGTCCATCTGTCTGTGACTGCTGTGTCCATCTGTTTGTCACTGCTGTGTCCATCTCTGTGTCACTGCTGTGTCCATCTGTCTGTGACTGCTGTGTCCATCTGTCTGTCACTGCTGTGTCCATCTGTCTGTCACTGCTGTGTCCATCTGTCTGTCACTGCTGTGTCCATCTGTCTGTCACTGCTGTGTCCATCTGTCTGTCACTGCTGTGACCATCTGTCTGTCACTGCTGTGTCCATCTGTCTGTCACTGCTGTGACCATCTGTCTGTCACTGCTGTGACCATCTGTCTGTCACTGCTGTGTCCATCTGTCTGTGACTGCTGTGTCCATCTGTCTGTCACTGCTGTGACCATCTGTCTGTCACTGCTGAGTCCATCTGTCTGTCACTGCTGTGTCCATCTGTCTGCCACTGCTGTGTCCATCTGTCCATTACTGCTGTATCCATCTGTCCATTACTACTGTGTCCATCTGTCCGTTGCTGCTGTGTCCATCTGTCTGTCACTGCTGTGTCTATCTGTCTGTCACTGCTATATCCATCTGTCTGTCACTGCTGTGTCCACCTGTCTGTCACTGCTGTGTCCATCTGTCTGTCACTGCTGTGTCTATCTGTCTGTCACTGCTGTGTCCATCTGTCTGTCACTGCTGTGTCCATCTGTCTGTCACTGCTGTGTCCACCTGTCTGTCACTGCTGTGTCTATCTTGCCATTTCTGCTTGTGTCCATCTGTCTGTCACTGCTGTGTCTATCTTGCCATTTCTGCTTGTGTCCATCTGTCTGTCACTGCTGTGTCCATGTGTCTGTCACTGCTGTGTCCATGTGTCTGTCACTGCTGTGTCCATCTGTCTGTCACTGCTGTGTCCATCTGTCTGTCACTGATGTGTCCATCTGTCCGTTGCTGCTGTGTCCATCTGTCTGCCACTGCTGTGTCCATCTGTCCATTACTGCTGTATCCATCTGTCTGTCACTGCTGTGTCCATCTGTGTGTCACTGCTGTGTCCATCTGTCTGTGACTGCTGTGTCCATCTGTCTGTCACTGCTGTGTCCATCTGTCTGTCACTGCTGTGTCCATCTGTCTGTCACTGCTGTGTCCATCTGTCTGTCACTGCTGTGACCATCTGTCTGTCACTGCTGTGTCCATCTGTCTGTCACTGCTGTGACCATCTGTCTGTCACTGCTGTGACCATCTGTCTGTCACTGCTGTGTCCATCTGTCTGTGACTGCTGTGTCCATCTGTCTGTCACTGCTGTGACCATCTGTCTGTCACTGCTGTGTCCATCTGTCTGCCACTGCTGTGTCCATCTGTCCATTACTGCTGTATCCATCTGTCCATTACTACTGTGTCCATCTGTCCGTTGCTGCTGTGTCCATCTGTCTGTCACTGCTGTGTCTATCTGTCTGTCACTGCTATATCCATCTGTCTGTCACTGCTGTGTCCACCTGTCTGTCACTGCTGTGTCCATCTGTCTGTCACTGCTGTGTCTATCTGTCTGTCACTGCTGTGTCCATCTGTCTGTCACTGCTGTGTCCATCTGTCTGTCACTGCTGTGTCCACCTGTCTGTCACTGCTGTGTCTATCTTGCCATTTCTGCTTGTGTCCATCTGTCTGTCACTGCTGTGTCTATCTTGCCATTTCTGCTTGTGTCCATCTGTCTGTCACTGCTGTGTCCATCTGTCTGTCACTGCTCTGTCCATCTGTCTGTCACTGCTATGTCCATCTGTCTGTCACTGCTGTGTCCATCTGTCTGTCACTGCTGTGTCCATCTGTCCGTCACTGCTGTGTCCATGTGTCTGTCACTGCTGTGTCCGTGTCTCTGTCACTGCTGTGTCCATCTGTCTGTCACTGCTGTGTCCATGTGTCTGTCATTGCTGTGTCCATCTGTCTGTCACTGCTGTGTCCATGTGTCTGTCACTGCTGTGTCCATGTGTCTGTCACTGCTGTGTCCATCTGTCTGTCACTACTGTGTCCATCTGTCTGTCACTGATGTGTCCATCTGTCCGTTGCTGCTGTGTCCATCTGTCTGCCACTGCTGTGTCCATCTGTCCATTACTGCTGTATCCATCCGTCCATTACTACTGTGTCCATCTGTCCGTTGCTGCTGTGTCCATCTGTCTGTCACTGCTGTGTCTATCTGTCTGTCACTGCTATATCCATCTGTCTGTCACTGCTGTGTCCACCTGTCTGTCACTGCTGTGTCTATCTGTCTGTCACTGCTATATCCATCTGCCTGTCACTGCTGTGTCCACCTGTCTGTCACTGCTGTGTCTATCTGTCTGTCACTGCTGTGTCCATCTGTCTGTCACTGCTGTGTCCATCTGTGTGTCACTGCTGTGTCCACCTGTCTGTCACTGCTGTGTCTATCTTGCCATTTCTGCTTGTGTCCATCTGTCTGTCACTGCTGTGTCTATCTTGCCATTTCTGCTTGTGTCCATCTGTCTGTCACTGCTGTGTCCATCTGTCTGTCACTGCTCTGTCCATCTGTCTGTCACTGCTATGTCCATCTGTCTGTCACTGCTGTGTCCATCTGTCTGTCACTGCTGTGTCCATCTGTCTGTCACTGCTGTGTCCATCTGTCTGTCACTGCTGTGTCCATCTGTCTGTTACTGCTGTGTCCATCTGTCTGTCACTGCTGTGTCCATCTGTCTGTCACTGCTGTGTCCATCTGTGTGTCACTGCTGTGTCCATCTGTCTGTCACTGCTGTGACCATCTGTCTGTCACTGCTGTGTCCATCTGTCTGTCACTGCTGTGTCCATCTGTCTGTCACTGCTGTGACCATCTGTCTGTCACTGCTGTGTCCATCTGTCTGTCACTGCTGTGTCCATCTGTCTGTCACTGCTGTGTCCATCTGTCTGCCACTGCTGTGTCCATCTGTCCATTACTGCTGTATCCATCTGTCCATTACTACTGTGTCCATCTGTCCGTTGCTGCTGTGTCCATCTGTCTGTCACTGCTGTGTCCATCTGTCTGTCACTGCTGTGTCCATCAGTCTGTCACTGCTGTGTCCATCAGTCTGTCACTGCTGTGTCTATCTGTCTGTCACTGCTGTGTCCATCTATCTGTCACTGCTGTGTCCATCTGTCTGTCACTGCTGTGTCTATCTGTCTGTCACTGCTGTGTCCATCAGTCTGTCACTGCTGTGTCCGTCTGTCTGTCACTGCTGTGTCCATCTATCTGTCACTGCTGTGTCCATCTGTCTGTCACTGCTGTGTCCATCAGTCTGTCACTGCTGTCTCTATCTGTCTGTCACTGCTCTGTCCATCTTTCTGTCACTGCTGTGTCCATCAGTCTGTCACTGCTGTGTCCATCAGTCTGTCACTGCTGTGTCCATCTGTCTGTCGCTGCTGTGTCCATCTGGCCATTTCTGCTTGTGTCCATCTGTCTGTCACTGCTGTGTCCATCTATCTGTCACTGCTGTGTCCATCTGTCTGTCATTGCTGTGTCCATCTGTCTGTCAGTGCTGTGTCCATCTGTCTGTCACTGCTGTGTCCATGTGTCTGTCACTGCTGTGTCCATGTGTCTGTCACTGCTGTGTACATCTGTCTGTCACTGATGTGTCCATGTGTCTGTCACTGCTGTGTCCATGTGTCTGTCACTGCTGTGTACATCTGTCTGTCACTGCTGTGTCCATCTGTCTGTCACTGCTGTGTCCATCTGTCCGTTACTGCTGTGTCCATCTGTCTGTCACTGCTATGTCCGTCTGTCTGTTACTGCTGTGTCCATCTGTCTGTCACTGCTGTGTCCATCTGTCTGTCACTGCCGTGTCCATCTGTCTGTCATTGCTGTGTCCATCTGTCCGTTACTGCTGTGTCCATCTGTCTGTCACTGCTATGTCCGTCTGTCTGTCACTGCTGTGTCCATCTGTCTGTCACTGCCGTGTCCATCTGTCTGTCACTGCTGTGTCCATGTGTCTGTCACTGCTGTGTCCATGTGTCTGTCACTGCTGTGTACATCTGTCTGTCACTGCTGTGTCCATGTGTCTGTCACTGCTGTGTCCATGTGTCTGTCACTGCTGTGTACATCTGTCTGTCACTGCTGTGTCCATCTGTCTGTCACTGCTGTGTCCATCTGTCCGTTACTGCTGTGTCCATCTGTCTGTCACTGCTATGTCCGTCTGTCTGTCACTGCTGTGTCCACCTGTCTGTCACTGCTGTGTCCATCTGTCTGTCACTGCTGTGTCCATCTGTCTGTCACTGCTGTGTCCATCTGTCTGTCACTGCTGTGTCCATCTGTCCGTTGCTGTTGTGTCCATCTGTCTGTCACTACTGTATCCATCTGTCCATTGCTGCTGTGTCCATCTGTCCGTTGCCGCTGTGCCCATCTGTCTGTCACTGCTGTGTCTATCTGTCTGTCACTGCTATGCCCATCTGTCTGCCACTGCTGTGTCCATCTGTCCATTACTGCTGTATCCATCTGTCCATTACTGCTGTCTCCATCTGTCCGTTGCTGCTGTGTCCATCTGTCTGTCACTGCTGTGTCCATCTGTCTGTCACTGTTGTGTCCATGTCTCTGTCACTGCTGTGTCCATGTGTCTGTCACTGCTGTGTCCATGTGTCTGTCACTGCTGTGTACATATGTCTGTCACTGCTGTGACCATCTGTCTGTCACTGCTGTGTCCATCTGTGTGTCACTGCTGTGTCCATCTGTCTGTCACTGCTGTGTCCATCTGTGTGTCACTGCTGTGTCCATGTGTCTGTCACTGCTGTGTCCATGTGTCTGTCACTGCTGTGTACATCTGTCTGTCACTGCTGTGTTCATCTGTCTGTCACTGCTGTGTCCATCTGTCTGTCACTGCTGTGTTCATCTGTCTGTCACTGCTGTGTACATCTGTCTGTCACTGCTGTGTCCATCTGTCTGTCACTGCTGTGTTCATCTGTCTGTCACTGCTGTGTCCATCTGTCAGTCAGTGCAGTGTCCATCTGTCCGTTACTGCTGTGTCCATCTGTCTGTCACTGCTATGTCCTTCTGTCTGCCACTGCTGTGTCCATCTGTCTGTCACTGCTCTGTCCGTCTGTCTGTCACTGCTGTGTCCATCTGTCTGTCACTGCTGTGTCCATCTGTCTGTCACTGCCGTGTCCATCTGTCTGTCACTGCTTTGTCCATCTGTCTGTCACTGCTGTGTCCATCTGACTGTCGTTGCTGCGTCCATCTGTCCGTTGCTGCTGTGTCCATCTGTCTGTCACTGTTATGTCCATCTGTCTGCCACTGCTGTGTCTATCTGTCTGTCACTGCTGTGTCCATCTGTCTGTCACTGCCGTGTGCATCTGTCTGTCACTGTTGTGTCCATCTGTCTGTCACTGCTCTGTCCGTCTGTCTGTCACTGCTGTGTCCATCTGTCTGTCACTGCTGTGCCCATCTGTCTGTCACTGCCGTGTCCATCTGCCTGTCACTGCTTTGTCCATCTGTCTGTCACTGCTGTGTCCATCTGTCTGTCGTTGCTGCGTCCATCTGTCCGTTGCTGCTGTGTCCATCTGTCTGTCACTGTGATGTCCATCTGTCTGCCACTGCTGTGTCCATCTGTCTGTCACTGCTGTGTCCATCTGTCTGTCACTGCTCTGTCCATCTGTCTGTCACTGCTGTGTCCATCTGTCTGTCACTGCTATGTCCATCGGTCTGTCACTGCTGTATCCATGTGTCCATTACTGCTGTGTCCTTCTGTCTGTCACTGCTGTGTCCATCTGTCCATTTCTGCTGTGTCCATCTGTCTGTCACTGCTGTGTCCATCTTGCCATTCTGCTTGTGCCCATCTGTCTGTCACTGCTATGTCCATCTGTCTGTCACTGCTGTGTCCATGTGTCTGTCACTGCTGTGTCCATGTGTCTGTCACTGCTGTGTCCATCTGTCTGTCACTGCTGTGTCCATCTGTCTGTCACTGCTGTGTGCATCTGTCTGTCACTGCTGTGTCCATCTGTCACTGCTGTGTCCATGTGTCTGTCACTGCTGTGACCATCTGTCTGTCACTGCTGTGTCCATCTGTCTGTCACTGCTGTGTCCATCTGTCTGTCACTGCTGTGACCATCTGTCTGTCACTGCTGTGTCCCTCTGTGTGTCACTGCTGTGTCCATCTGTCTGTCACTGCTGTGTCCATCTGTCTGTCACTGCTGTGTCCATCTGTCTGTCACTGCTGTGTCCATCTGTCTGTCACTGCTGTGTCCATCTGTCTGTCACTGCTGTGTCCATCTGTCTGTCACTGCTGTGTCCATCTGTCTGTCACTGATGTGTCCATCTGTCTGTCACTGCTGTATCCATCTGTCACTGCTGTGCCCATCTGTCTGTCACTGCTGTGTCCATCTGTCTGTCACTGCTGTGTCCATCTGTCTGTTACTGCTGTGTCCATCTGTCTGTCACTGCTGTGTCCATCTGTCTGTCACTGCTGTGTCCATCTGTGTGTCACTGCTGTGTCCATCTGTCTGTCACTGCTGTGACCATCTGTCTGTCACTGCTGTGTCCATCTGTCTGTCACTGCTGTGTCCATCTGTCTGTCACTGCTGTGACCATCTGTCTGTCACTGCTGTGTCCATCTGTCTGTCACTGCTGTGTCCATCTGTCTGTCACTGCTGTGTCCATCTGTCTGCCACTGCTGTGTCCATCTGTCCATTACTGCTGTATCCATCTGTCCATTACTACTGTGTCCATCTGTCCGTTGCTGCTGTGTCCATCTGTCTGTCACTGCTGTGTCCATCTGTCTGTCACTGCTGTGTCCATCAGTCTGTCACTGCTGTGTCCATCAGTCTGTCACTGCTGTGTCTATCTGTCTGTCACTGCTGTGTCCATCTATCTGTCACTGCTGTGTCCATCTGTCTGTCACTGCTGTGTCTATCTGTCTGTCACTGCTGTGTCCATCAGTCTGTCACTGCTGTGTCCGTCTGTCTGTCACTGCTGTGTCCATCTATCTGTCACTGCTGTGTCCATCTGTCTGTCACTGCTGTGTCCATCAGTCTGTCACTGCTGTCTCTATCTGTCTGTCACTGCTCTGTCCATCTTTCTGTCACTGCTGTGTCCATCAGTCTGTCACTGCTGTGTCCATCAGTCTGTCACTGCTGTGTCCATCTGTCTGTCGCTGCTGTGTCCATCTGGCCATTTCTGCTTGTGTCCATCTGTCTGTCACTGCTGTGTCCATCTATCTGTCACTGCTGTGTCCATCTGTCTGTCATTGCTGTGTCCATCTGTCTGTCAGTGCTGTGTCCATCTGTCTGTCACTGCTGTGTCCATGTGTCTGTCACTGCTGTGTCCATGTGTCTGTCACTGCTGTGTACATCTGTCTGTCACTGATGTGTCCATGTGTCTGTCACTGCTGTGTCCATGTGTCTGTCACTGCTGTGTACATCTGTCTGTCACTGCTGTGTCCATCTGTCTGTCACTGCTGTGTCCATCTGTCCGTTACTGCTGTGTCCATCTGTCTGTCACTGCTATGTCCGTCTGTCTGTTACTGCTGTGTCCATCTGTCTGTCACTGCTGTGTACATCTGTCTGTCACTGCCGTGTCCATCTGTCTGTCATTGCTGTGTCCATCTGTCCGTTACTGCTGTGTCCATCTGTCTGTCACTGCTATGTCCGTCTGTCTGTCACTGCTGTGTCCATCTGTCTGTCACTGCCGTGTCCATCTGTCTGTCACTGCTGTGTCCATGTGTCTGTCACTGCTGTGTCCATGTGTCTGTCACTGCTGTGTACATCTGTCTGTCACTGCTGTGTCCATGTGTCTGTCACTGCTGTGTCCATGTGTCTGTCACTGCTGTGTACATCTGTCTGTCACTGCTGTGTCCATCTGTCTGTCACTGCTGTGTCCATCTGTCCGTTACTGCTGTGTCCATCTGTCTGTCACTGCTATGTCCGTCTGTCTGTCACTGCTGTGTCCACCTGTCTGTCACTGCTGTGTCCATCTGTCTGTCACTGCTGTGTCCATCTGTCCGTTGCTGTTGTGTCCATCTGTCTGTCACTACTGTATCCATCTGTCCATTGCTGCTGTGTCCATCTGTCTGTCACTGCTGTGTCCATCTGTCTGTCACTGCTATGTCCGTCTGTCTGTCACTGCTGTGTCCACCTGTCTGTCACTGCTGTGTCCATCTGTCTGCCACTGCTGTGTCCATCTGTCCATTACTGCTGTATCCATCTGTCCATTACTGCTGTCTCCATCTGTCCGTTGCTGCTGTGTCCATCTGTCTGTCACTGCTGTGTCCATCTGTCTGTCACTGTTGTGTCCATGTCTCTGTCACTGCTGTGACCATCTGTCTGTCACTGCTGTGTCCATCTGTGTGTCACTGCTGTGTCCATCTGTCTGTCACTGCTGTGTCGATCTGTCTGTCACTGCTGTGTCCATCTGTGTGTCACTGCTGTGTCCATCTGTCCATTACTGCTGTATCCATCTGTCCATTACTACTGTGTCCATCTGTCCATTGCTGCTGTGTCCATCCGTCTGTCACTGCTGTGTCCATCTGTCTGTCACTGCTGTGTCCATCTGTCCATTACTGCTGTATCCATCTGTCCATTACTACTGTGTCCATCTGTCCGTTGCTGCTGTGTCCATCTGTCTGTCACTGCTGTGTCCATCTGTCTGTCACTGCTGTGTCCATCTGTCTGTCACTGCTGTGTCCATCAGTCTGTCATTGCTGTGTCCATCAGTCTGTCACTGCTGTGTCTATCTGTCTGTCACTGCTGTGTCCATCTATCTGTCACTGCTGTGTCCATCTGTCTGTCACTGCTGTGTCTATCTGTCTGTCACTGCTGTGTCCATCAGTCTGTCACTGCTGTGTCCGTCTGTCTGTCACTGCTGTGTCCATCTATCTGTCACTGCTGTGTCCATCTGTCTGTCACTGCTGTGTCCATCAGTCTGTCACTGCTGTGTCTATCTGTCTGTCACTGCTCTGTCCATCTGTCTGTCACTGCTGTGTCCATCAGTCTGTCACTGCTGTGTCCATCAGTCTGTCACTGCTGTGTCCATCTGTCTGTCGCTGCTGTGTCCATCTGGCCATTTCTGCTTGTGTCCATCTGTCTGTCACTGCTGTGTCCATCTATCTGTCACTGCTGTGTCCATCTGTCTGTCATTGCTGTGTCCATCTGTCTGTCACTGCTGTGTCCATCTGTCTGTCACTGCTGTGTCCATGTGTCTGTCACTGCTGTGTCCATGTGTCTGTCACTGTTGTGTACATCTGTCTGTCACTGATGTGTCCATGTGTCTGTCACTGCTGTGTCCATGTGTCAGTCACTGCTGTGTACATCTGTCTGTCACTGCTGTGTCCATCTGTCTGTCACTGCTGTGTCCATCTGTCCGTTACTGCTGTGTCCATCTGTCTGTCACTGCTATGTCCGTCTGTCTGTCACTGCTGTGTCCATCTGTCTGTCACTGCTGTGTCCATCTGTCTGTCTCTGCCGTGTCCATCTGTCTGTCATTGCTGTGTCCATCTGTCCGTTACTGCTGTGTCCATCTGTCTGTCACTGCTATGTCCGTCTGTCTGTCACTGCTGTGTCCATCTGTCTGTCACTGCTGTGTCCATCTGTCCGTTACTGCTGTGTCCATCTGTCTGTCACTGCTATGTCCGTCTGTCTGTTACTGCTGTGTCCATCTGTCTGTCACTGCTGTGTACATCTGTCTGTCACTGCCGTGTCCATCTGTCTGTCATTGCTGTGTCCATCTGTCCGTTACTGCTGTGTCCATCTGTCTGTCACTGCTATGTCCGTCTGTCTGTCACTGCTGTGTCCATCTGTCTGTCACTGCCGTGTCCATCTGTCTGTCACTGCTGTGTCCATGTGTCTGTCACTGCTGTGTCCATGTGTCTGTCACTGCTGTGTACATCTGTCTGTCACTGCTGTGTCCATGTGTCTGTCACTGCTGTGTCCATGTGTCTGTCACTGCTGTGTCCATGTGTCTGTCACTGCTGTGTACATCTGTCTGTCACTGCTGTGTCCATCTGTCTGTCACTGCTGTGTCCATCTGTCCGTTACTGCTGTGTCCATCTGTCTGTCACTGCTATGTCCGTCTGTCTGTCACTGCTGTGTCCACCTGTCTGTCACTGCTGTGTCCATCTGTCTGTCACTGCTGTGTCCATCTGTCCGTTGCTGTTGTGTCCATCTGTCTGTCACTACTGTATCCATCTGTCCATTGCTGCTGTGTCCATCTGTCTGTCACTGCTGTGTCCATCTGTCTGTCACTGCTATGTCCGTCTGTCTGTCACTGCTGTGTCCACCTGTCTGTCACTGCTGTGTCCATCTGTCTGCCACTGCTGTGTCCATCTGTCCATTACTGCTGTATCCATCTGTCCATTACTGCTGTCTCCATCTGTCCGTTGCTGCTGTGTCCATCTGTCTGTCACTGCTGTGTCCATCTGTCTGTCACTGTTGTGTCCATGTCTCTGTCACTGCTGTGACCATCTGTCTGTCACTGCTGTGTCCATCTGTGTGTCACTGCTGTGTCCATCTGTCTGTCACTGCTGTGTCGATCTGTCTGTCACTGCTGTGTCCATCTGTGTGTCACTGCTGTGTCCATCTGTCCATTACTGCTGTATCCATCTGTCCATTACTACTGTGTCCATCTGTCCATTGCTGCTGTGTCCATCCGTCTGTCACTGCTGTGTCCATCTGTCTGTCACTGCTGTGTCCATCTGTCCATTACTGCTGTATCCATCTGTCCATTACTACTGTGTCCATCTGTCCGTTGCTGCTGTGTCCATCTGTCTGTCACTGCTGTGTCCATCTGTCTGTCACTGCTGTGTCCATCTGTCTGTCACTGCTGTGTCCATCAGTCTGTCATTGCTGTGTCCATCAGTCTGTCACTGCTGTGTCTATCTGTCTGTCACTGCTGTGTCCATCTATCTGTCACTGCTGTGTCCATCTGTCTGTCACTGCTGTGTCTATCTGTCTGTCACTGCTGTGTCCATCAGTCTGTCACTGCTGTGTCCGTCTGTCTGTCACTGCTGTGTCCATCTATCTGTCACTGCTGTGTCCATCTGTCTGTCACTGCTGTGTCCATCAGTCTGTCACTGCTGTGTCTATCTGTCTGTCACTGCTCTGTCCATCTGTCTGTCACTGCTGTGTCCATCAGTCTGTCACTGCTGTGTCCATCAGTCTGTCACTGCTGTGTCCATCTGTCTGTCGCTGCTGTGTCCATCTGGCCATTTCTGCTTGTGTCCATCTGTCTGTCACTGCTGTGTCCATCTATCTGTCACTGCTGTGTCCATCTGTCTGTCATTGCTGTGTCCATCTGTCTGTCACTGCTGTGTCCATCTGTCTGTCACTGCTGTGTCCATGTGTCTGTCACTGCTGTGTCCATGTGTCTGTCACTGTTGTGTACATCTGTCTGTCACTGATGTGTCCATGTGTCTGTCACTGCTGTGTCCATGTGTCAGTCACTGCTGTGTACATCTGTCTGTCACTGCTGTGTCCATCTGTCTGTCACTGCTGTGTCCATCTGTCCGTTACTGCTGTGTCCATCTGTCTGTCACTGCTATGTCCGTCTGTCTGTCACTGCTGTGTCCATCTGTCTGTCACTGCCGTGTCCATCTGTCTGTCACTGCTGTGTCCATGTGTCTGTCACTGCTGTGTCCATGTGTCTGTCACTGCTGTGTACATCTGTCTGTCACTGCTGTGTACATCTGTCTGTCACTGCTGTGTCCATCTGTCTGTCACTGCTATGTCCATCTGTCTGCCACTGCTGTGTCCATCTGTCTGTCACTGCTGTGTCTATCTTGCCATTTCTGCTTGTGTCCATCTGTCTGTCACTTCTGTGTCCATCTGTCTGTCACTGCTCTGTCCATCTGTCTGTCACTGCTATGTCCATCCGTCTGTCACTGCTGTGTCCATCTGTCTGTCACTGCTGTGTCCATGTGTCTGTCACTGCTGTGTCCATGTCTCTGTCACTGCTGTGTCCATCTGTCTGTCACTGCTGTGTCCATCTGTCTGACACTGCTGTGTCCATCTGCCTGTCACTGCCGTGTCCATCTGTCTGTCACTGCTGTGTCCATCTGTCTGTCACTGCTGTGTCCATCTGTCTGTCACTGCTGTGTCCATCTGTCTGTCACTGCTGTATCCATCTGTCACTGCTGTGTCCATCTGTGTGTCACTGCTGTGTCCATCTGTGTGTCACTGCTGTGTCCATCTGTGTGTCACTGCTGTGTCCATCTGTCTCTCATTGCTCTGTCCATCTGTCTGTCACTGCTGTGTACATCTGCCTGTCACTGCCGTGTCCATCTGTCTGTCACTGCTGTGTCCATCTGTCTGTCATTGCTCTGTCCATCTGTCTGCCACTGCTGTGTCCATCTGCCTGTCACTGCCGTGTCCATCTGTCTGTCACTGCTGTGTCCATCTGTCTGTCACTGCTGTGTCCATCTGTCTGTCACTGCTGTGTCCATCTGTCTGTCACTGCTGCGTCCATTTGTCTGTCACTGCTGTGTCCATCTGTCTGTCACTGCTGTGTCCATGTGTCTGTCACTGCTGTGACCATCTGTCTGTCACTGCTATGTCTATCTGTCTGTCATTGCTCTGTCCATCTGTCTGCCACTGCTGTGTCCATCTGTCTGTCGCTGCTGCGTCTATCTGTCTGTCGCTGCTGTGTCCATCTGTCCATTACTGCTGTGTCCATCGGCCTGTCACTGCCGTGTCCATCTGTCCGTTGCTGCTGTGTCCATCTGTCTGTCACTGCTATGGCCATCGGCCTGTCACTGCCGTGTCCATCTCTCTGTCACTGCTGTGTCTATCTGTCTGTCACTGCTGTGTCCATCTGTCTGTGACTGCTGTGTCCATCTGTCTGTCACTGCTGTGTCCATCTGTCTGTCACTGCTGTGTCCATCTGTGTGTCACTGCTGTGTCCATCTGTCTGTGACTGCTGTGTCCATCTGTCTGTCACTGCTGTGTCCATCTGTCTGTCACTGCTGTGTCCATCTGTCTGTCACTGCTGTGTCCATCTCTGTGTCACTGCTCTGTCCATCTGTCTGTCACTGCTGTGTCCATCTGTCTGTCACTGCTGTGTCCATCTGTCTGTCACTGCTGTGTCCATCTGTCTGTGACTGCTGTGTCCATCTGTCTGTCACTGCTGTGACCATCTGTCTGTCACTGCTGTGTCCATCTGTCTGTCACTGCTGTGTCCATCTGTCTGTCACTGCTGTGTCCATCTGTCTGTCACTGCTGTGTCCATCTCTGTGTCACTGCTCTGTCCATCTGTCTGTCACTGCTGTGTCCATCTGTCTGTCACTGCTGTGTCCATTTGTCTGTCACTGCTGTGTCCATCTGTCTGTCACTGCTGTGTCCATCTGTCTGTCACTGCTGTGACCATCTGTCTGTCACTGCTGTGTCCATCTGTCTGTCACTGCTGTGTCCATCTGTCTGTCACTGCTGTGTCCATCTGTCTGCCACTGCTGTGTCCATCTGTCCATTACTGCTGTATCCATCTGTCCATTACTACTGTGTCCATCTGTCCGTTGCTGCTGTGTCCATCTGACTGTCACTGCTGTGTCTATCTGTCTGTCACTGCTATATCCATCTGTCTGTCACTGCTGTGTCCACCTGTCTGTCACTGCTGTGTCTATCTGTCTGTCACTGCTGTGTCCATCTGTCTGTCACTGCTGTGTCCATCTGTCTGTCACTGCTGTGTCCACCTGTCTGTCACTGCTGTGTCTATCTTGCCATTTCTGCTTGTGTCCATCTGTCTGTCACTGCTGTGTCTATCTTGCCATTTCTGCTTGTGTCCATCTGTCTGTCACTGCTGTGTCCATCTGTCTGTCACTGCTCTGTCCATCTGTCTGTCACTGCTATGTCCATCTGTCTGTCACTGCTGTGTCCATCTGTCTGTCACTGCTGTGTCCATCTGTCTGTCACTGCTGTGTCCATCTGTCCGTCACTGCTGTGTCCATGTGTCTGTCACTGCTGTGTCCATGTCTCTGTCACTGCTGTGTCCATCTGTCTGTCACTGCTGTGTCCATGTGTCTGTCATTGCTGTGTCCATCTGTCTGTCACTGCTGTGTCCATGTGTCTGTCACTGCTGTGTCCATGTGTCTGTCACTGCTGTGTCCATCTGTCTGCCACTGCTGTGTCCATCTGTCCATTACTGCTGTATCCATCTGTCCATTACTACTGTGTCCATCTGTCCGTTGCTGCTGTGTCCATCTGTCTGTCACTGCTGTGTCTATCTGTCTCTCACTGCTATATCCATCTGTCTGTCACTGCTGTGTCCATCTGTCTGTCACTGCTGTGTCCATCTGTCTGTCACTGCTGTGTCCATCTGTGTGTCACTGCTGTGACCATCTGTCTGTGACTGCTGTGTCCATCTGTCTGTCACTGCAGTGTCCATCTGTCTGTCACTGCTGTGTCCATCTGTCTGTCAATGCTGTCTCCATCTGTCTGTCACTGCTGTGTCCATCTGTCTGTGACTGCTGTGTCCATCTGTTTGTCACTGCTGTGTCCATCTCTGTGTCACTGCTGTGTCCATCTGTCTGTGACTGCTGTGTCCATCTGTCTGTCACTGCTGTGTCCATCTGTCTGTCACTGCTGTGTCCATCTGTCTGTCACTGCTGTGTCCATCTGTCTGTCACTGCTGTGTCCATCTGTCTGTCACTGCTGTGACCATCTGTCTGTCACTGCTGTGTCCATCTGTCTGTCACTGCTGTGACCATCTGTCTGTCACTGCTGTGACCATCTGTCTGTCACTGCTGTGTCCATCTGTCTGTGACTGCTGTGTCCATCTGTCTGTCACTGCTGTGACCATCTGTCTGTCACTGCTGTGTCCATCTGTCTGTCACTGCTGTGTCCATCTGTCTGCCACTGCTGTGTCCATCTGTCCATTACTGCTGTATCCATCTGTCCATTACTACTGTGTCCATCTGTCCGTTGCTGCTGTGTCCATCTGTCTGTCACTGCTGTGTCTATCTGTCTGTCACTGCTATATCCATCTGTCTGTCACTGCTGTGTCCACCTGTCTGTCACTGCTGTGTCCATCTGTCTGTCACTGCTGTGTCTATCTGTCTGTCACTGCTGTGTCCATCTGTCTGTCACTGCTGTGTCCATCTGTCTGTCACTGCTGTGTCCACCTGTCTGTCACTGCTGTGTCTATCTTGCCATTTCTGCTTGTGTCCATCTGTCTGTCACTGCTGTGTCTATCTTGCCATTTCTGCTTGTGTCCATCTGTCTGTCACTGCTGTGTCCATGTGTCTGTCACTGCTGTGTCCATGTGTCTGTCACTGCTGTGTCCATCTGTCTGTCACTGCTGTGTCCATCTGTCTGTCACTGCTGTGTCCATCTGTCTGTCACTGCTGTGTCCATCTGTGTGTCACTGCTGTGACCATCTGTCTGTGACTGCTGTGTCCATCTGTCTGTCACTGCAGTGTCCATCTGTCTGTCACTGCTGTGTCCATCTGTCTGTCAATGCTGTCTCCATCTGTCTGTCACTGCTGTGTCCATCTGTCTGTGACTGCTGTGTCCATCTGTTTGTCACTGCTGTGTCCATCTCTGTGTCACTGCTGTGTCCATCTGTCTGTGACTGCTGTGTCCATCTGTCTGTCACTGCTGTGTCCATCTGTCTGTCACTGCTGTGTCCATCTGTCTGTCACTGCTGTGTCCATCTGTCTGTCACTGCTGTGACCATCTGTCTGTCACTGCTGTGTCCATCTGTCTGTCACTGCTGTGACCATCTGTCTGTCACTGCTGTGACCATCTGTCTGTCACTGCTGTGTCCATCTGTCTGTGACTGCTGTGTCCATCTGTCTGTCACTGCTGTGACCATCTGTCTGTCACTGCTGTGTCCATCTGTCTGTCACTGCTGTGTCCATCTGTCTGCCACTGCTGTGTCCATCTGTCCATTACTGCTGTATCCATCTGTCCATTACTACTGTGTCCATCTGTCCGTTGCTGCTGTGTCCATCTGTCTGTCACTGCTGTGTCTATCTGTCTGTCACTGCTATATCCATCTGTCTGTCACTGCTGTGTCCACCTGTCTGTCACTGCTGTGTCCATCTGTCTGTCACTGCTGTGTCTATCTGTCTGTCACTGCTGTGTCCATCTGTCTGTCACTGCTGTGTCCATCTGTCTGTCACTGCTGTGTCCACCTGTCTGTCACTGCTGTGTCTATCTTGCCATTTCTGCTTGTGTCCATCTGTCTGTCACTGCTGTGTCTATCTTGCCATTTCTGCTTGTGTCCATCTGTCTGTCACTGCTGTGTCCATGTGTCTGTCACTGCTGTGTCCATGTGTCTGTCACTGCTGTGTCCATCTGTCTGTCACTGCTGTGTCCATCTGTCTGTCACTGATGTGTCCATCTGTCCGTTGCTGCTGTGTCCATCTGTCTGCCACTGCTGTGTCCATCTGTCCATTACTGCTGTATCCATCTGTCTGTCACTGCTGTGTCCATCTGTGTGTCACTGCTGTGTCCATCTGTCTGTGACTGCTGTGTCCATCTGTCTGTCACTGCTGTGTCCATCTGTCTGTCACTGCTGTGTCCATCTGTCTGTCACTGCTGTGTCCATCTGTCTGTCACTGCTGTGTCCATCTGTCTGTCACTGCTGTGACCATCTGTCTGTCACTGCTGTGTCCATCTGTCTGTCACTGCTGTGACCATCTGTCTGTCACTGCTGTGACCATCTGTCTGTCACTGCTGTGTCCATCTGTCTGTGACTGCTGTGTCCATCTGTCTGTCACTGCTGTGACCATCTGTCTGTCACTGCTGTGTCCATCTGTCTGCCACTGCTGTGTCCATCTGTCCATTACTGCTGTATCCATCTGTCCATTACTACTGTGTCCATCTGTCCGTTGCTGCTGTGTCCATCTGTCTGTCACTGCTGTGTCTATCTGTCTGTCACTGCTATATCCATCTGTCTGTCACTGCTGTGTCCACCTGTCTGTCACTGCTGTGTCCATCTGTCTGTCACTGCTGTGTCTATCTGTCTGTCACTGCTGTGTCCATCTGTCTGTCACTGCTGTGTCCATCTGTCTGTCACTGCTGTGTCCACCTGTCTGTCACTGCTGTGTCTATCTTGCCATTTCTGCTTGTGTCCATCTGTCTGTCACTGCTGTGTCTATCTTGCCATTTCTGCTTGTGTCCATCTGTCTGTCACTGCTGTGTCCATCTGTCTGTCACTGCTCTGTCCATCTGTCTGTCACTGCTATGTCCATCTGTCTGTCACTGCTGTGTCCATCTGTCTGTCACTGCTGTGTCCATCTGTCCGTCACTGCTGTGTCCATGTGTCTGTCACTGCTGTGTCCGTGTCTCTGTCACTGCTGTGTCCATCTGTCTGTCACTGCTGTGTCCATGTGTCTGTCATTGCTGTGTCCATCTGTCTGTCACTGCTGTGTCCATGTGTCTGTCACTGCTGTGTCCATGTGTCTGTCACTGCTGTGTCCATCTGTCTGTCACTACTGTGTCCATCTGTCTGTCACTGATGTGTCCATCTGTCCGTTGCTGCTGTGTCCATCTGTCTGCCACTGCTGTGTCCATCTGTCCATTACTGCTGTATCCATCCGTCCATTACTACTGTGTCCATCTGTCCGTTGCTGCTGTGTCCATCTGTCTGTCACTGCTGTGTCTATCTGTCTGTCACTGCTATATCCATCTGTCTGTCACTGCTGTGTCCACCTGTCTGTCACTGCTGTGTCTATCTGTCTGTCACTGCTATATCCATCTGCCTGTCACTGCTGTGTCCACCTGTCTGTCACTGCTGTGTCTATCTGTCTGTCACTGCTGTGTCCATCTGTCTGTCACTGCTGTGTCCATCTGTGTGTCACTGCTGTGTCCACCTGTCTGTCACTGCTGTGTCTATCTTGCCATTTCTGCTTGTGTCCATCTGTCTGTCACTGCTGTGTCTATCTTGCCATTTCTGCTTGTGTCCATCTGTCTGTCACTGCTGTGTCCATCTGTCTGTCACTGCTCTGTCCATCTGTCTGTCACTGCTATGTCCATCTGTCTGTCACTGCTGTGTCCATCTGTCTGTCACTGCTGTGTCCATCTGTCCGTCACTGCTGTGTCCATGTGTCTGTCACTGCTGTGTCCATGTCTCTGTCACTGCTGTGTCCATCTGTCTGTCACTGCTGTGTCCATGTGTCTGTCATTGCTGTGTCCATCTGTCTGTCACTGCTGTGTCCATGTGTCTGTCACTGCTGTGTCCATGTGTCTGTCACTGCAGTGTCCATCTGTCTGTCACTGCTGTGTCCATCTGTCTGTCACTGATGTGTCCATCTGTCCGTTGCTGCTGTGTCCATCTGTCTGCCACTGCTGTGTCTATCTGTCTGTCACTGCTCTGTCCATCTGTCTGCCACTGCTGTGTCCATCTGCCTGTCACTGCAGTGTCCATCTGTCTGTCACTGCTGTGTCCATCTGTCTGTCACTGCCGTGTCCATCTGTCTGTCACTGCTTTGTCCATCTGTCTGTCACTGCTGTGTCCATCTGTCCGTTGCTGCTGTGTCCATCTGTCTGTCACTGCTATGTCCATCTGTCTGCCACTGCTGTGTCTATCTGTCTGTCACTGCTCTGTCCATCTGTCTGTCACTGCTATATCCATCTGTCTGTCACTGCTGTGTCCATCTGTCTGTCACTGCTGTGTCTATCTTGCCATTTCTGCTTGTGTCCATCTGTCTGTCACTGCTGTGTCCATCTGTCTGTCACTGCTCTGTCCATCTGTCTGTCACTGCTATGTCCATCCGTCTGTCACTGCTGTGTCCATCTGTCTGTCTCTGCTGTGTCCATGTGTCTGTCACTGCTGTGTCCATGTCTCTGTCACTGCTGTGTCCATCTGTCTGTCACTGCTCTGTCCATCTGTCTGCCACTGCTGTGTCCATCTGCCTGTCACTGCCGTGTCCATCTGTCTGTCACTGCTGTGTCCATCTGTCTGTCACTGCTGTGTCCATCTGTCTGTCACTGCTGTGTCCACCTGTCTGTCACTGCTGTATCCATCTGTCACTGCTGTGTCCATCTGTCTGTCACTGCTGTGTCCATCTGTGTGTCACTGCTGTGTCCATCTGTGTGTCACTGCTGTGTCCATCTGTCTGTCACTGCTGTGTACATCTGCCTGTCACTGCCGTGTCCATCTGTCTGTCACTGCTGTGTCCATCTGTCTGTCACTGATGTGTCCATCTGTGTGTCACTGCTGTGTCCATCTGTGTGTCACTGCTGTGTCCATCTGTGTGTCACTGCTGTGTACATCTGCCTGTCACTGCTGTGTCCATCTGTGTGTCACTGCTGTGTCCATCTGTGTGTCACTGCTGTGTCTATCTGTCTGTCACTGCTCTGTCCATCTGTCTGCCACTGCTGTGTCCATCTGCCTGTCACTGCCGTGTCCATCTGTCTGTCACTGCTGTGTCCATCTGTCTGTCACTGCTGTGTCCATCTGTCTGTCACTGCTGTGTCCATCTGTCTGTCACTGCTGCGTCCATTTGTCTGTCACTGCTGTGTCCATCTGTCTGTCACTGCTGTGTCCATGTGTCTGTCACTGCTATGTATATCTGTCTGTCATTGCTCTGTCCATCTGTCTGCCACTGCTGTGTCCATCTGTCTGTCGCTGCTGTATCCATCTGTCACTGCTGTGTCAATCTGTGTGTCACTGCTGTGTCCATCTGTGTGTCACTGCTGTGTCCATCTGTGTGTCACTGCTGTGTCCATCTGTCTCTCATTGCTCTGTCCATCTGTCTGTCACTGCTGTGTACATCTGCCTGTCACTGCCGTGTCCATCTGTCTGTCACTGCTGTGTCCATCTGTCTGTCATTGCTCTGTCCATCTGTCTGCCACTGCTGTGTCCATCTGCCTGTCACTGCCGTGTCCATCTGTCTGTCACTGCTGTGTCCATCTGTCTGTCACTGATGTGTCCATCTGTCTGTCACTGCTGTGTCCATCTGTCTGTCACTGCTGTGTCCATCTGTCTGTCACTGCTGCGTCCATCTGTCTGTCACTGCTCTGTCCATCTGTCTGTCACTGCTATGTCCATCCGTCTGTCACTGCTGTGTCCATCTGTCTGTCACTGCTGTGTCCATGTGTCTGTCACTGCTGTGTCCATGTCTCTGTCACTGCTGTGTCCATCTGTCTGTCACTGCTCTGTCCATCTGTCTGCCACTGCTGTGTCCATCTGCCTGTCACTGCCGTGTCCATCTGTCTGTCACTGCTGTGTCCATCTGTCTGTCACTGCTGTGTCCATCTGTCTGTCACTGCTGTGTCCACCTGTCTGTCACTGCTGTATCCATCTGTCACTGCTGTGTCCATCTGTCTGTCACTGCTGTGTCCATCTGTGTGTCACTGCTGTGTCCATCTGTGTGTCACTGCTGTGTACATCTGCCTGTCACTGCCGTGTCCATCTGTCTGTCACTGCTGTGTCCATCTGTCTGTCATTGCTCTGTTCATCTGTCTGCCACTGCTGTGTCTATCTGTCTGTCACTGCTCTGTCCATCTGTCTGCCACTGCTGTGTCCATCTGCCTGTCACTGCCGTGTCCATCTGTCTGTCACTGCTGTGTCCATCTGTCTGTCACTGATGTGTCCATCTGTCTGTCACTGCTGTGTCCATCTGTCTGTCACTGCTGTGTCCATCTGTCTGTCACTGCTGCGTCCATTTGTCTGTCACTGCTGTGTCCATCTGTCTGTCACTGCTGTGTCCATGTGTCTGTCACTGCTATGTCTATCTGTCTGTCATTGCTCTGTCCATCTGTCTGCCACTGCTGTGTCCATCTGTCTGTCGCTGCTGTATCCATCTGTCACTGCTGTGTCCATCTGTGTGTCACTGCTGTGTCCATCTGTGTGTCACTGCTGTGTCCATCTGTGTGTCACTGCTGTGTCCATCTGTCTCTCATTGCTCTGTCCATCTGTCTGTCACTGCTGTGTACATCTGCCTGTCACTGCCGTGTCCATCTGTCTGTCACTGCTGTGTCCATCTGTCTGTCATTGCTCTGTCCATCTGTCTGCCACTGCTGTGTCCATCTGCCTGTCACTGCCGTGTCCATCTGTCTGTCACTGCTGTGTCCATCTGTCTGTCACTGATGTGTCCATCTGTCTGTCACTGCTGTGTCCATCTGTCTGTCACTGCTGTGTCCATCTGTCTGTCACTGCTGTGACCATCTGTCTGTCACTGCTATGTCTATCTGTCTGTCATTGCTCTGTCCATCTGTCTGCCACTGCTGTGTCCATCTGTCTGTCGCTGCTGCGTCTATCTGTCTGTCGCTGCTGTGTCCATCTGTCCATTGTGTCCATCGGCCTGTCACTGCCGTGTCCATCTGTCCGTTGCTGCTGTGTCCATCTGTCTGTCACTGCTATGTCCATCGGCCTGTCACTGCCGTGTCCATCTCTCTGTCACTGCTGTGTCTATCTGTCTGTCACTGCTGTGTCCATCTGTCTGTGACTGCTGTGTCCATCTGTCTGTCACTGCTGTGTCCATCTGCCTGTCAGTGCTGTGTCCATCTGTGTGTCACTGCTGTGTCCATTTGTCTGTGACTGCTGTGTCCATCTGTCTGTCACTGCTGTGTCCATCTGTCTGTCACTGCTGTGTCCATCTGTCTGTCACTGCTGTGTCCATCTCTGTGTCACTGCTCTGTCCATCTGTCTGTCACTGCTGTGTCCATCTGTCTGTCACTGCTGTGTCCATCTGTCTGTCACTGCTGTGTCCATCTGTCTGTCACTGCTGTGTCCATCTGCCTGTCACTGCTGTGTCCATCTGTCTGTCACTGCTGTGTCCATCTCTGTGTCACTGCTCTGTCCATCTGTCTGTCACTGCTGTGTCCATCTGTCTGTCACTGCTGTGTCCATCTGTCTGTCACTGCTGTGTCCATCTGTCTGTGACTGCTGTGTCCATCTGTTTGTCACTGCTGTGACCATCTGTCTGTCACTGCTGTGTCCATCTGTCTGTCACTGCTGTGTCCATCTGTCTGCCACTGCTGTGTCCATCTGTCCATTACTGCTGTATCCATCTGTCCATTACTACTGTGTCCATCTGTCCGTTGCTGCTGTGTCCATCTGTCTGTCACTGCTGTGTCTATCTGTCTGTCACTGCTATATCCATCTGTCTGTCACTGCTGTGTCCACCTGTCTGTCACTGCTGTGTCTATCTGTCTGTCACTGCTGTGTCCATCTGTCTGTCACTGCTGTGTCCATCTGTCTGTCACTGCTGTGTCCACCTGTCTGTCACTGCTGTGTCTATCTTGCCATTTCTGCTTGTGTCCATCTGTCTGTCACTGCTGTGTCCATCTGTCTGTCACTGCTCTGTCCATCTGTCTGTCACTGCTATGTCCATCTGTCTGTCACTGCTGTGTCCATCTGTCTGTCACTGCTGTGTCCATCTGTCCGTCACTGCTGTGTCCATGTGTCTGTCACTGCTGTGTCCATGTCTCTGTCACTGCTGTGTCCATCTGTCTTTCACTGCTGTGTCCATGTGTCTGTCATTGCTGTGTCCATCTGTCTGTCACTGCTGTGTCCATGTGTCTGTCACTGCTGTGTCCATGTGTCTGTCACTGCTGTGTCCATCTGTCTGCCACTGCTGTGTCCATCTGTCCATTACTGCTGTATCCATCTGTCCATTACTACTGTGTCCATCTGTCCGTTGCTGCTGTGTCCATCTGTCTGTCACTGCTGTGTCTATCTGTCTGTCACTGCTATATCCATCTGTCTGTCACTGCTGTGTCCATCTGTCTGTCACTGCTGTGTCCATCTGTCTGTCACTGCTGTGTCCATCTGTGTGTCACTGCTGTGACCATCTGTCTGTGACTGCTGTGTCCATCTGTCTGTCACTGCAGTGTCCATCTGTCTGTCACTGCTGTGTCCATCTGTCTGTCAATGCTGTCTCCATCTGTCTGTCACTGCTGCGTCCATCTGTCTGTGACTGCTGTGTCCATCTGTCTGTCACTGCTGTGTCCATCTGTCTGTCACTGCTGTGTCCATCTGTCTGTCACTGCTGTGTCCATCTGTGTGTCACTGCTGTGACCATCTGTCTGTGACTGCTGTGTCCATCTGTCTGTCACTGCAGTGTCCATCTGTCTGTCACTGCTGTGTCCATCTGTCTGTCAATGCTGTCTCCATCTGTCTGTCACTGCTGCGTCCATCTGTCTGTGACTGCTGTGTCCATCTGTCTGTCACTGCTGTGTCCATCTGTCTGTCACTGCTGTGTCCATCTGTCTGTCACTGCTGTGTCCATCTGTCTGTCACTGCTGTGACCATCTGTCTGTCACTGCTGTGTCCATCTGTCTGTCACTGCTGTGACCATCTGTCTGTCACTGCTGTGACCATCTGTCTGTCACTGCTGTGTCCATCTGTCTGTGACTGCTGTGTCCATCTGTCTGTCACTGCTGTGACCATCTGTCTGTCACTGCTGTGTCCATCTGTCTGTCACTGCTGTGTCCATCTGTCTGCCACTGCTGTGTCCATCTGTCCATTACTGCTGTATCCATCTGTCCATTACTACTGTGTCCATCTGTCCGTTGCTGCTGTGTCCATCTGTCTGTCACTGCTGTGTCTATCTGTCTGTCACTGCTATATCCATCTGTCTGTCACTGCTGTGTCCACCTGTCTGTCACTGCTGTGTCCATCTGTCTGTCACTGCTGTGTCTATCTGTCTGTCACTGCTGTGTCCATCTGTCTGTCACTGCTGTGTCCATCTGTCTGTCACTGCTGTGTCCACCTGTCTGTCACTGCTGTGTCCACCTGTCTGTCACTGCTGTGTCTATCTTGCCATTTCTGCTTGTGTCCATCTGTCTGTCACTGCTGTGTCTATCTTGCCATTTCTGCTTGTGTCCATCTGTCTGTCACTGCTGTGTCCATCTGTCTGTCACTGCTCTGTCCATCTGTCTGTCACTGCTATGTCCATCTGTCTGTCACTGCTGTGTCCATCTGTCTGTCACTGCTGTGTCCATCTGTCCGTCACTGCTGTGTCCATGTGTCTGTCACTGCTGTGTCCATGTCTCTGTCACTGCTGTGTCCATCTGTCTGTCACTGCTGTGTCCATCTGTCTGTCACTGCTGTGTCCACCTGTCTGTCACTGCTGTGTCCATCTGTCTGTCACTGCTGTGACCATCTGTCTGTCACTGCTGTGTCCATCTGTCTGTCACTGCTGTGACCATCTGTCTGTCACTGCTGTGACCATCTGTCTGTCACTGCTGTGTCCATCTGTCTGTGACTGCTGTGTCCATCTGTCTGTCACTGCTGTGACCATCTGTCTGTCACTGCTGTGTCCATCTGTCTGCCACTGCTGTGTCCATCTGTCCATTACTGCTGTATCCATCTGTCCATTACTACTGTGTCCATCTGTCCGTTGCTGCTGTGTCCATCTGTCTGTCACTGCTGTGTCTATCTGTCTGTCACTGCTATATCCATCCGTCTGTCACTGCTGTGTCCACCTGTCTGTCACTGCTGTGTCCATCTGTCTGTCACTGCTGTGTCTATCTGTCTGTCACTGCTGTGTCCATCTGTCTGTCACTGCTGTGTCCATCTGTCTGTCACTGCTGTGTCCACCTGTCTGTCACTGCTGTGTCTATCTTGCCATTTCTGCTTGTGTCCATCTGTCTGTCACTGCTGTGTCTATCTTGCCATTTCTGCTTGTGTCCATCTGTCTGTCACTGCTGTGTCCATCTGTCTGTCACTGCTCTGTCCATCTGTCTGTCACTGCTATGTCCATCTGTCTGTCACTGCTGTGTCCATCTGTCTGTCACTGCTGTGTCCATCTGTCCGTCACTGCTGTGTCCATGTGTCTGTCACTGCTGTGTCCATGTCTCTGTCACTGCTGTGTCCATCTGTCTGTCACTGCTGTGTCCATGTGTCTGTCATTGCTGTGTCCATCTGTCTGTCACTGCTGTGTCCATGTGTCTGTCACTGCTGTGTCCATGTGTCTGTCACTGCTGTGTCCATCTGTCTGTCACTGCTGTGTCCATCTGTCTGTCACTGATGTGTCCATCTGTCCGTTGCTGCTGTGTCCATCTGTCTGCCACTGCTGTGTCCATCTGTCCATTACTGCTGTTTCCATCTGTCCATTACTACTGTGTCCATCTGTCCGTTGCTGCTGTGTCCATCTGTCTGTCACTGCTGTGTCTATCTGTCTGTCACTGCTATATCCATCTGTCTGTCACTGCTGTGTCCACCTGTCTGTCACTGCTGTGTCTATCTGTCTGTCACTGCTATATCCATCTGCCTGTCACTGCTGTGTCCACCTGTCTGTCACTGCTGTGTCTATCTGTCTGTCACTGCTGTGTCCATCTGTCTGTCACTGCTGTGTCCATCTGTGTGTCACTGCTGTGTCCACCTGTCTGTCACTGCTGTGTCTATCTTGCCATTTCTGCTTGTGTCCATCTGTCTGTCACTGCTGTGTCTATCTTGCCATTTCTGCTTGTGTCCATCTGTCTGTCACTGCTGTGTCCATCTGTCTGTCACTGCTCTGTCCATCTGTCTGTCACTGCTGTGTCCATCTGTCTGTCACTGCTGTGTCCATGTCTCTGTCACTGCTGTGTCCATCTGTCTGTCACTGCTGTGTCCATGTGTCTGTCATTGCTGTGTCCATCTGTCTGTCACTGCTGTGTCCATGTGTCTGTCACTGCTGTGTCCATGTGTCTGTCACTGCTGTGTCCATCTGTCTGTCACTGCTGTGTCCATCTGTCTGTCACTGAATTGTCCATCTGTCCGTTGCTGCTGTGTCCATCTGTCTGCCACTGCTGTGTCTATCTGTCTGTCACTGCTCTGTCCATCTGTCTGCCACTGCTGTGTCCATCTGCCTGTCACTGCAGTGTCCATCTGTCTGTCACTGCTGTGTCCATCTGTCTGTCACTGCCGTGTCCATCTGTCGGTCACTGCTTTGTCCATCTGTCTGTCACTGCTGTGTCCATCTGTCTGTCGCTGCTGCGTCCATCTGTCCGTTGCTGCTGTGTCCATCTGTCTGTCACTGCTATGTCCATCTGTCTGCCACTGCTGTGTCTATCTGTCTGTCACTGCTCTGTCCATCTGTCTGTCACTGCTATATCCATCTGTCTGTCACTGCTGTGTCCATCTGTCTGTCACTGCTGTGTCTATCTTGCCATTTCTGCTTGTGTCCATCTGTCTGTCACTGCTGTGTCCATCTGTCTGTCACTGCTCTGTCCATCTGTCTGTCACTGCTATGTCCATCCGTCTGTCACTGCTGTGTCCATCTGTCTGTCACTGCTGTGTCCATGTGTCTGTCACTGCTGTGTCCATGTCTCTGTCACTGCTGTGTCCATCTGTCTGTCACTGCTCTGTCCATCTGTCTGCCACTGCTGTGTCCATCTGCCTGTCACTGCCGTGTCCATCTGTCTGTCACTGCTGTGTCCATCTGTCTGTCACTGCTGTGTCCATCTGTCTGTCACTGCTGTGTCCACCTGTCTGTCACTGCTGTATCCATCTGTCACTGCTGTGTCCATCTGTCTGTCACTGCTGTGTCCATCTGTGTGTCACTGCTGTGTCCATCTGTGTGTCACTGCTGTGTCCATCTGTGTGTCACTGCTGTGTACATCTGCCTGTCACTGCCGTGTCCATCTGTCTGTCACTGCTGTGTCCATCTGTCTGTCATTGCTCTGTTCATCTGTCTGCCACTGCTGTGTCTATCTGTCTGTCACTGCTCTGTCCATCTGTCTGCCACTGCTGTGTCCATCTGCCTGTCACTGCCGTGTCCATCTGTCTGTCACTGCTGTGTCCATCTGTCTGTCACTGCTGTGTCCATCTGTCTGTCACTGCTGTGTCCATCTGTCTGTCACTGCTGCGTCCATTTGTCTGTCACTGCTGTGTCCATCTGTCTGTCACTGCTGTGTCCATGTGTCTGTCACTGCTATGTCTATCTGTCTGTCATTGCTCTGTCCATCTGTCTGCCACTGCTGTGTCCATCTGTCTGTCGCTGCTGTGTCCATCTGTCCATTACTGCTGTGTCCATCGGCCTGTCACTGCCGTGTCCATCTGTCCGTTGCTGCTGTGTCCATCTGTCTGTCACTGCTATGTCCATCGGCCTGTCACTGCCGTGTCCATCTCTCTGTCACTGCTGTGTCTATCTGTCTGTCACTGCTGTGTCCATGTCTCTGTCACTGCTGTGTCCATCTGTCTGTCACTGCTGTGTCCATGTGTCTGTCACTGCTCTGTCCATCTGTCTGTCACTGCTGTGTCCATCTGTCTGTCACTGCTGTGTCCATCTGTCTGTCACTGCTGTGTCCATCTGTCTGTGACTGCTGTGTCCATCTGTCTGTCACTGCTGTGACCATCTGTCTGTCACTGCTGTGTCCATCTGTCTGTCACTGCTGTGTCCATCTGTCTGCCACTGCTGTGTCCATCTGTCCATTACTGCTGTATCCATCTGTCCATTACTACTGTGTCCATCTGTCCGTTGCTGCTGTGTCCATCTGTCTGTCACTGCTGTGTCTATCTGTCTGTCACTGCTATATCCATCTGTCTGTCACTGCTGTGTCCACCTGTCTGTCACTGCTGTGTCCATCTGTCTGTCACTGCTGCGTCCATTTGTCTGTCACTGCTGTGTCCATCTGTCTGTCACTGCTGTGTCCATGTGTCTGTCACTGCTATGTCTATCTGTCTGTCATTGCTCTGTCCATCTGTCTGGCACTGCTGTGTCCATCTGTCTGTCGCTGCTGCGTCCATCTGTCTGTCGCTGCTGCGTCCATCTGTCTGTCACTGCTGTGTCTATCTGTCTGTCACTGCTGTGTCCATGTCTCTGTCACTGCTGTGTCCATCTGTCTGTCACTGCTGTGTCCATGTGTCTGTCACTGCTCTGTCCATCTGTCTGTCACTGCTGTGTCCATCTGTCTGTCACTGCTGTGTCCATCTGTCTGTCACTGCTGTGTCCATCTGTGTGTCACTGCTGTGTCCATCTGTGTGTCACTGCTGTGTCCATCTGTCTGTGACTGCTGTGTCCATCTGTCTGTCACTGCTGTGTCCATCTGTCTGTCACTGCTGTGTCCATCTGTCTGTCACTGCTGTGTCCATCTCTGTGTCACTGCTCTGTCCATCTGTCTGTCACTGCTGTGTCCATCTGTCTGTCACTGCTGTGCCCATCTGTCTGTCACTGCTGTGTCCATCTGTCTGTGACTGCTGTGTCCATCTGTCTGTCACTGCTGTGACCATCTGTCTGTCACTGCTGTGTTCATCTGTCTGTCACTGCTGTGTCCATCTGTCTGCCACTGCTGTGTCCATCTGTCCATTACTGCTGTATCCATCTGTCCATTACTACTGTGTCCATCTGTCCGTTGCTGCTGTGTCCATCTGTCTGTCACTGCTGTGTCTATCTGTCTGTCAATGCTATATCCATCTGTCTGTCACTGCTGTGTCCACCTGTCTGTCACTGCTGTGTCTATCTGTCTGTCACTGCTGTGTCCATCTGTCTGTCACTGCTGTGTCCACCTGTCTGTCACTGCTGTGTCTATCTTGCCATTTCTGCTTGTGTCCATCTGTCTGTCACTGCTGTGTCTATCTTGCCATTTCTGCTTGTGTCCATCTGTCTGTCACTGCTGTGTCCATCTGTCTGTCACTGCTCTGTCCATCTGTCTGTCACTGCTATGTCCATCTGTCTGTCACTGCTGTGTCCATCTGTCTGTCACTGCTGTGTCCATCTGTCCGTCACTGCTGTGTCCATGTGTCTGTCACTGCTGTGTCCATGTCTCTGTTACTGCTGTGTCCATCTGTCTGTCACTGCTGTGTCCATGTGTCTGTCATTGCTGTGTCCATCTGTCTGTCACTGCTGTGTCCATGTGTCTGTCACTGCTGTGTCCATGTGTCTGTCACTGCTGTGTCCATCTGTCTGCCACTGCTGTGTCCATCTGTCCATTACTGGTGTATCCATCTGTCCATTACTACTGTGTCCATCTGTCCGTTGCTGCTGTGTCCATCTGTCTGTCACTGCTGTGTCTATCTGTCTGTCACTGCTATATCCATCTGTCTGTCACTGCCGTGTCCATCTGTCTGTCACTGCTGTGTCCATCTGTCTGTCACTGCTGTGTCCATCTGTGTGTCACTGCTGTGACCATCTGTCTGTGACTGCTGTGTCCATCTGTCTGTCACTGCAGTGTTCATCTGTCTGTCACTGCTGTGTCCATCTGTCTGTCACTGCTGTGTCCATCTGTCCGTCACTGCTGTGTCCATGTGTCTGTCACTGCTGTGTCCATGTCTCTGTCACTGCTGTGTCTATCTGTCTGTCACTGCTATATCCATCTGTCTGTCACTGCTGTGTCCACCTGTCTGTCACTGCTGTGTCTATCTGTCTGTCACTGCTGTGTCCATCTGTCTGTCACTGCTGTGTCCATCAGTCTGTCACTGCTGTGTCCACCTGTCTGTCACTGCTGTGTCTTCTTGCCATTTCTGCTTGTGTCCATCTGTCTGTCACTGCTGTGTCTATCTTGCCATTTCTGCTTGTGTCCATCTGTCTGTCACTGCTGTGTCCATCTGTCTGTCACTGCTCTGTCCATCTGTCTGTCACTGCTATGTCCATCTGTCTGTCACTGCTGTGTCCATCTGTCTGTCACTGCTGTGTCCATCTGTCCGTCACTGCTGTGTCCATGTGTCTGACACTGCTGTGTCCATGTCTCTGTCACTGCTGTGTCCATCTGTCTGTCACTGCTGTGTCCATGTGTCTGTCATTGCTGTGTCCATCTGTCTGTCACTGCTGTGTCCATGTGTCTGTCACTGCTGTGTCCATGTGTCTGTCACTGCTGTGTCCATCTGTCTGTCACTGCTGTGTCCATCTGTCTGTCACTGATGTGTCCATCTGTCCGTTGCTGCTGTGTCCATCTGTCTGCCACTGCTGTGTCCATCTGTCCATTACTACTGTGTCCATCGGTCCGTTGCTGCTGTGTCCATCTCTGTGTCACTGCTGTGTCTATCTGTCTGTCACTGCTGTGTCTATCTGTCTGTCACTGCTATATCCATCTGTCTGTCACTGCTGTGTCCATCTGTCTGTCACTGCTGTGTCCATCTGTCTGTCACTGCTGTGTCCATCTGTCTGTCAATGCTGTCTCCATCTGTCTGTCACTGCTGTGTCCATCTGTCTGTGACTGCTGTGTCCATCTGTCTGTCACTGCTGTGTCCATCTGTCTGTCACTGCTGTGTCCATCTGTGTGTCACTGCTGTGTCCATCTGTCTGTGACTGCTGTGTCCATCTGTCTGTCACTGCTGTGTCCATCTGTCTGTCACTGCTGTGTCCATCTGTCTGTCACTGCTGTGTCCATCTCTGTGTCACTGCTCTGTCCATCTGTCTGTCACTGCTGTGTCCATCTGTCTGTCACTGCTGTGTCCATCTGTCTGTCACTGCTGTGTCCATCTGTCTGTGACTGCTGTGTCCATCTGTCTGTCACTGCTGTGACCATCTGTCTGTCACTGCTGTGCCCATCTGTCTGTCACTGCTGTGTCCATCTGTCTGCCACTGCTGTGTACATCTGTCCATTACTGCTGCATCCATCTGTCCATTACTACTGTGTCCATCTGTCCGTTGCTGCTGTGTCCATCTGTCTGTCACTGCTGTGTCTATCTGTCTGTCACTGCTGTGTCCATCTGTCTGTCACTGCTGTGTCCACCTGTCTGTCACTGCTGTGTCTATCTTGCCATTTCTGCTTGTGTCCATCTGTCTGTCACTGCTGTGTCTATCTTGCCATTTCTGCTTGTGTCCATCTGTCTGTCACTGCTGTGTCCATCTGTCTGTCACTGCTCTGTCCATCTGTCTGTCACTGCTATGTCCATCTGTCAGTCACTGCTGTGTCCATCTGTCTGTCACTGCTGTGTCCATCTGTCCGTCACTGCTGTGTCCATGTGTCTGTCACTGCTGTGTCCATGTCTCTGTCACTGCTGTGTCCATGTGTCTGTCATTGCTGTGTCCATCTGTCTGTCACTGCTGTGTCCTTGTGTCTGTCACTGCTGTGTCCATGTGTCTGTCACTGCTGTGTCCATCTGTCTGCCACTGCTGTGTCCATCTGTCCATTACTGCTGTATCCATCTGTCCATTACTACTGTGTCCATCTGTCCGTTGCTGCTGTGTCCATCTGTCTGTCACTGCTGTGTCTATCTGTCTGTCACTGCTATATCCATCTGTCTGTCACTGCCGTGTCCATCTGTCTGTCACTGCTGTGTCCATCTGTCTGTCACTGCTGTGTCCATCTGTGTGTCACTGCTGTGACCATCTGTCTGTGACTGCTGTGTCCATCTGTCTGTCACTGCTGTGTCCATCTGTCCATTACTACTGTGTCCATCGGTCCGTTGCTGCTGTGTCCATCTCTGTGTCACTGCTGTGTCTATCTGTCTGTCACTGCTGTGTCTATCTGTCTGTCACTGCTATATCCATCTGTCTGTCACTGCTGTGTCCATCTGTCTGTCACTGCTGTGTCCATCTGTCTGTCACTGCTGTGTCCATCTGTCTGTCAATGCTGTCTCCATCTGTCTGTCACTGCTGTGTCCATCTGTCTGTGACTGCTGTGTCCATCTGTCTGTCACTGCTGTGTCCATTTGTCTGTCACTGCTGTGTCCATCTGTGTGTCACTGCTGTGTCCATCTGTCTGTGACTGCTGTGTCCATCTGTCTGTCACTGCTGTGTCCATCTGTCTGTCACTGCTGTGTCCATCTGTCTGTCACTGCTGTGTCCATCTCTGTGTCACTGCTCTGTCCATCTGTCTGTCACTGCTGTGTCCATCTGTCTGTCACTGCTGTGTCCATCTGTCTGTCACTGCTGTGTCCATCTGTCTGTGACTGCTGTGTCCATCTGTCTGTCACTGCTGTGACCATCTGTCTGTCACTGCTGTGTCCATCTGTCTGTCACTGCTGTGTCCATCTGTCTGCCACTGCTGTGTCCATCTGTCCATGACTGCTGTATCCATCTGTCCATTACTACTGTGTCCATCTGTCCGTTGCTGCTGTGTCCATCTGTCTGTCACTGCTGTGTCTATCTGTCTGTCACTGCTATATCCATCTGTCTGTCACTGCTGTGTCCACCTGTCTGTCACTGCTGTGTCTATCTGTCTGTCACTGCTGTGTCCATCTGTCTGTCACTGCTGTGTCCACCTGTCTGTCACTGCTGTGTCTATCTTGCCATTTCTGCTTGTGTCCATGTGTCTGTCACTGCTGTGTCTATCTTGCCATTTCTGCTTGTGTCCATCTGTCTGTCACTGCTGTGTCCATCTGTCTGTCACTGCTCTGTCCATCTGTCTGTCACTGCTATGTCCATCTGTCTGTCACTGCTGTGTCCATCTGTCTGTCACTGCTGTGTCCATCTGTCTGTCACTGCTGTGTCCATCTGTCCGTCACTGCTGTGTCCATGTGTCTGTCACTGCTGTGTCCATGTCTCTGTTACTGCTGTGTCCATCTGTCTGTCACTGCTGTGTCCATGTGTCTGTCATTGCTGTGTCCATATGTCTGTCACTGCTGTGTCCATGTGTCTGTCACTGCTGTGTCCATGTGTCTGTCACTGCTGTGTCCATCTGTCTGCCACTGCTGTGTCCATCTGTCCATTACTGCTGTATCCATCTGTCCATTACTACTGTGTCCATCTGTCCGTTGCTGCTGTGTCCATCTGTCTGTCACTGCTGTGTCTATCTGTCTGTCACTGCTATATCCATCTGTCTGTCACTGCCGTGTCCATCTGTCTGTCACTGCTGTGTCCATCTGTCTGTCACTGCTGTGTCCATCTGTGTGTCACTGCTGTGACCATCTGTCTGTGACTGCTGTGTCCATCTGTCTGTCACTGCAGTGTCCATCTGTCTGTCACTGCTGTGTCCATCTGTCTGTCAATGCTGTCTCCATCTGTCTGTCACTGCTGTGTCCATCTGTCTGTGACTGCTGTGTCCATCTGTGTGTCACTGCTGTGTCCATCTGTCTGTGACTGCTGTGTCCATCTGTTTGTCACTGCTGTGTCCATCTGTCTGTCACTGCTGTGTCCATCTGTCTGTCACTGCTGTGTCCATCTGTCTGTCACTGCTGTGTCCATCTGTCTGTCACTGCTGTGTCCATCTGTCTGTCACTGCTGTGTCCATCTGTCTGTCACTGCTGTGACCATCTGTCTGTCACTGCTGTGTCCATCTGTCTGTCACTGCTGTGACCATCTGTCTGTCACTGCTGTGACCATCTGTCTGTCACTGCTGTGTCCATCTGTCTGTGACTGCTGTGTCCATCTGTCTGTCACTGCTGTGACCATCTGTCTGTCACTGCTGTGTCCATCTGTCTGTCACTGCTGTGTCCATCTGTCTGCCACTGCTGTGTCCATCTGTCCATTGCTGCTGTATCCATCTGTCCATTACTACTGTGTCCATCTGTCCGTTGCTGCTGTGTCCATCTGTCTGTCACTGCTGTGTCTATCTGTCTGTCACTGCTATATCCATCTGTCTGTCACTGCTGTGTCCACCTGTCTGTCACTGCTGTGTCCATCTGTCTGTCACTGCTGTGTCTATCTGTCTGTCACTGCTGTGTCCACCTGTCTGTCACTGCTGTGTCCATCTGTCTGTCACTGCTGTGTCCACCTGTCTGTCACTGCTGTGTCTATCTTGCCATTTCTGCTTGTGTCCATCTGTCTGTCACTGCTGTGTCTATCTTGCCATTTCTGCTTGTGTCCATCTGTCTGTCACTGCTGTGTCCATCTGTCTGTCACTGCTCTGTCCATCTGTCTGTCACTGCTATGTCCATCTGTCTGTCACTGCTGTGTCCATCTGTCTGTCACTGCTGTGTCCATCTGTCCGTCACTGCTGTGTCCATGTGTCTGTCACTGCTGTGTCCATGTCTCTGTCACTGCTGTGTCCATCTGTCTGTCACTTCTGTGTCCATGTGTCTGTCATTGCTGTGTCCATCTGTCTGTCACTGCTGTGTCCATGTGTCTGTCACTGCTGTGTCCATGTGTCTGTCACTGCTGTGTCCATCTGTCTGTCACTGCTGTGTCCATCTGTCTGTCACTGATGTGTCCATCTGTCCGTTGCTGCTGTGTCCATCTGTCTGCCACTGCTGTGTCCATCTGTCCATTACTGCTGTATCCATCTGTCCATTACTACTGTGTCCATCTGTCCGTTGCTGCTGTGTCCGTCTGTCTGTCACTGCTGTGTCTATCTGTCTGTCACTGCTATATCCATCTGTCTGTCACTGCTGTGTCCACCTGTCTGTCACTGCTGTGTCTATCTGTCTGTCACTGCTATATCCATCTGCCTGTCACTGCTGTGTCCACCTGTCTGTCACTGCTGTGTCTATCTGTCTGTCACTGCTGCGTCCATCTGTCTGTCACTGCTGTGTCCATCTGTCTGTCACTGCTGTGTCCACCTGTCTGTCACTGCTGTGTCTATCTTGCCATTTCTGCTTGTGTCCATCTGTCTGTCACTGCTGTGTCTATCTTGCCATTTCTGCTTGTGTCCATCTGTCTGTCACTGCTGTGTCCATCTGTCTGTCACTGCTCTGTCCATCTGTCTGTCACTGCTATGTCCATCTGTCTGTCACTGCTGTGTCCATCTGTCTGTCACTGCTGTGTCCATCTGTCCGTCACTGCTGTGTCCATGTGTCTGTCACTGCTGTGTCCATGTCTCTGTCACTGCTGTGTCCATGTGTCTGTCACTGCTGTGTCCATGTGTCTGTCACTGCTGTGTCCATCTGTCTGTCACTGCTGTGTCCATCTGTCTGTCACTGATGTGTCCATCTGTCCGTTGCTGCTGTGTCCATCTGTCTGCCACTGCTGTGTCCATCTGCCTGTCACTGCAGTGTCCATCTGTCTGTCACTGCTGTGTCCATCTGTCTGTCACTGCCGTGTCCATCTGTCTGTCACTGCTTTGTCCATCTGTCTGTCACTGCCGTGTCCATCTGTCTGTCGCTGCTGTGTCCATCTGTGTGTCACTGCTATGTCCATCTGTCTGCCACTGCTGTGTCTATCTGTCTGTCACTGCTCTGTCCATCTGTCTATCACTGCTATATCCATCTGTCTGTCACTGCTGTGTCCATCTGTCTGTCACTGCTGTGTCTATCTTGCCATTTCTGCTTGTGTCCATCTGTCTGTCACTGCTGTGTCCATCTGTCTGTCACTGCTCTGTCCATCTGTCTGTCACTGCTATGTCCATCCGTCTGTCACTGCTGTGTCCATCTGTCTGTCACTGCTGTGTCCATGTGTCTGTCACTGCTGTGTCCATGTCTCTGTCACTGCTGTGTCCATCTGTCTGTCACTGCTCTGTCCATCTGTCTGACACTGCTGTGTCCATCTGCCTGTCACTGCCGTGTCCATCTGTCTGTCACTGCTGTGTCCATCTGTCTGTCACTGCTGTGTCCATCTGTCTGTCACTGCTGTATCCATCTGTCACTGCTGTGTCCATCTGTGTGTCACTGCTGTGTCCATCTGTGTGTCACTGCTGTGTCCATCTGTGTGTCACTGCTGTGTCCATCTGTCTCTCATTGCTCTGTCCATCTGTCTGTCACTGCTGTGTACATCTGCCTGTCACTGCCGTGTCCATCTGCCTGTCACTGCTGTGTCCATCTGTCTGTCATTGCTCTGTCCATCTGTCTGCCACTGCTGTGTCCATCTGCCTGTCACTGCCGTGTCCATCTGTCTGTCACTGCTGTGTCCATCTGTCTGTCACTGATGTGTCCATCTGTCTGTCACTGCTGTGTCCATCTGTCTGTCACTGCTGTGTCCATCTGTCTGTCACTGCTGCGTCCATTTGTCTGTCACTGCTGTGTCCATCTGTCTGTCACTGCTGTGTCCATCTGTCTGTCACTGCTATGTCTATCTGTCTGTCATTGCTCTGTCCATCTATCTGCCACTGCTGTGTCCATCTGTCTGTCGCTGATGCGTCCATCTGTCTGTCGCTGCTGTGTCCATCTGTCCATTACTGCTGTGTCCATCGGCCTGTCACTGCCGTGTCCATCTGTCCGTTGCTGCTGTGTCCATCTGTCTGTCACTGCTATGTCCATCGGCCTGTCACTGCCGTGTCCATGTCTCTGTCACTGCTGTGTCTATCTGTCTGTCACTGCTGTGTCCATCTGTCTGTGACTGCTGTGTCCATCTGTCTGTCACTGCTGTGTCCATCTGTCTGTCACTGCTGTGTCCATCTGTGTGTCACTGCTGTGTCCATCTGTCTGTGACTGCTGTGTCCATCTGTCTGTCACTGCTGTGTCCATCTGTCTGTCACTGCTGTGTCCATCTGTCTGTCACTGCTGTGTCCATCTCTGTGTCACTGCTCTGTCCATCTGTCTGTCACTGCTGTGTCCATCTGTCTGTCACTGCTGTGTCCATCTGTCTGTCACTGCTGTGTCCATCTGTCTGTGACTGCTGTGTCCATCTGTCTGTCACTGCTGTGACCATCTGTCTGTCACTGCTGTGTCCATCTGTCTGTCACTGCTGTGTCCATCTGTCTGTCACTGCTGTGTCCATCTGTCTGTCACTGCTGTGTCCATCTCTGTGTCACTGCTGTGTCCATCTGTCTGTCACTGCTGTGTCCATCTGTCTGTGACTGCTGTGTCCATCTGTCTGTCACTGCTGTGACCATCTGTCTGTCACTGCTGTGTCCATCTGTCTGTCACTGCTGTGTCCATCTGTCTGCCACTGCTGTGTCCATCTGTCCATTACTGCTGTATCCATCTGTCCATTACTACTGTGTCCATCTGTCCGTTGCTGCTGTGTCCATCTGTCTGTCACTGCTGTGTCTATCTGTCTGTCACTGCTATATCCATCTGTCTGTCACTGCTGTGTCCACCTGTCTGTCACTGCTGTGTCTATCTGTCTGTCACTGCTGTGTCCATCTGTCTGTCACTGCTGTGTCCATCTGTCTGTCACTGCTGTGTCCACCTGTCTGTCACTGCTGTGTCTATCTTGCCATTTCTGCTTGTGTCCATCTGTCTGTCACTGCTGTGTCTATCTTGCCATTTCTGCTTGTGTCCATCTGTCTGTCACTGCTGTGTCCATCTGTCTGTCACTGCTCTGTCCATCTGTCTGTCACTGCTATGTCCATCTGTCTGTCACTGCTGTGTCCATCTGTCTGTCACTGCTGTGTCCATCTGTCCGTCACTGCTGTGTCCATGTGTCTGTCACTGCTGTGTCCATGTCTCTGTCACTGCTGTGTCCATCTGTCTGTCACTGCTGTGTCCATGTGTCTGTCATTGCTGTGTCCATGTGTCTGTCACTGCTGTGTCCATGTGTCTGTCACTGCTGTGTTCATCTGTCTGCCACTGCTGTGTCCATCTGTCCATTACTGCTGTATCCATCTGTCCATTACTACTGTGTCCATCTGTCGGTTGCTGCTGTGTCCATCTGTCTGTCACTGCTGTGTCTATCTGTCTGTCACTGCTATATCCATCTGTCTGTCACTGCTGTGTCCATCTGTCTGTCACTGCTGTGTCCATCTGTCTGTCACTGCTGTGTCCATCTGTGTGTCACTGCTGTGACCATCTGTCTGTGACTGCTGTGTCCATCTGTCTGTCACTGCAGTGTCCATCTGTCTGTCACTGCTGTGTCCATCTGTCTGTCAATGCTGTCTCCATCTGTCTGTCACTGCTGTGTCCATCTGTCTGTGACTGCTGTGTCCATCTGTCAGTCACTGCTGTGTCCATCTGTGTGTCATTGCTGTGTCCATCTGTCTGTGACTGCTGTGTCCATCTGTCTGTCACTGCTGTGTCCATCTGTCTGTCACTGCTGTGTCCATCTGTCTGTCACTGCTGTGTCCATCTGTCTGTCACTGCTGTGTCCATCTGTCTGTCACTGCTGTGACCATCTGTCTGTCACTGCTGTGACCATCTGTCTGTCACTGCTGTGTCCATCTGTCTGTGACTGCTGTGTCCATCTGTCTGTCACTGCTGTGACCATCTGTCTGTCACTGCTGTGTCCATCTGTCTGTCACTGCTGTGTCCATCTGTCTGCCACTGCTGTGTCCATCTGTCCATTACTGCTGTATCCATCTGTCCATTACTACTGTGTCCATCTGTCCGTTGCTGCTGTGTCCATCTGTCTGTCACTGCTGTGTCTATCTGTCTGTCACTGCTATATCCATCTGTCTGTCACTGCTGTGTCCACCTGTCTGTCACTGCTGTGTCCATCTGTCTGTCACTGCTGTGTCTATCTGTCTGTCACTGCTGTGTCCATCTGTCTGTCACTGCTGTGTCCATCTGTCTGTCACTGCTGTGTCCACCTGTCTGTCACTGCTGTGTCTATCTTGCCATTTCTGCTTGTGTCCATCTGTCTGTCACTGCTGTGTCTATCTTGCCATTTCTGCTTGTGTCCATCTGTCTGTCACTGCTGTGTCCATCTGTCTGTCACTGCTCTGTCCATCTGTCTGTCACTGCTATGTCCATCTGTCTGTCACTGCTGTGTCCATCTGTCTGTCACTGCTGTGTCCATCTGTCCGTCACTGCTGTGTCCATGTGTCTGTCACTGCTGTGTCCATGTCTCTGTCACTGCTGTGTCCATCTGTCTGTCACTGCTGTGTCTATCTGTCTGTCACTGCTATATCCATCTGTCTGTCACTGCTGTGTCCATCTGTCTGTCACTGCTGTGTCCATCTGTCTGTCACTGCTGTGTCCATCTGTGTGTCACTGCTGTGACCATCTGTCTGTGACTGCTGTGTCCATCTGTCTGTCACTGCAGTGTCCATCTGTCTGTCACTGCTGTGTCCATCTGTCTGTCAATGCTGTCTCCATCTGTCTGTCACTGCTGTGTCCATCTGTCTGTGACTGCTGTGTCCATCTGTCAGTCACTGCTGTGTCCATCTGTGTGTCATTGCTGTGTCCATCTGTCTGTGACTGCTGTGTCCATCTGTCTGTCACTGCTGTGTCCATCTGTCTGTCACTGCTGTGTCCATCTGTCTGTCACTGCTGTGTCCATCTGTCTGTCACTGCTGTGTCCATCTGTCTGTCACTGCTGTGACCATCTGTCTGTCACTGCTGTGACCATCTGTCTGTCACTGCTGTGTCCATCTGTCTGTGACTGCTGTGTCCATCTGTCTGTCACTGCTGTGACCATCTGTCTGTCACTGCTGTGTCCATCTGTCTGTCACTGCTGTGTCCATCTGTCTGCCACTGCTGTGTCCATCTGTCCATTACTGCTGTATCCATCTGTCCATTACTACTGTGTCCATCTGTCCGTTGCTGCTGTGTCCATCTGTCTGTCACTGCTGTGTCTATCTGTCTGTCACTGCTATATCCATCTGTCTGTCACTGCTGTGTCCACCTGTCTGTCACTGCTGTGTCCATCTGTCTGTCACTGCTGTGTCTATCTGTCTGTCACTGCTGTGTCCATCTGTCTGTCACTGCTGTGTCCATCTGTCTGTCACTGCTGTGTCCACCTGTCTGTCACTGCTGTGTCTATCTTGCCATTTCTGCTTGTGTCCATCTGTCTGTCACTGCTGTGTCTATCTTGCCATTTCTGCTTGTGTCCATCTGTCTGTCACTGCTGTGTCCATCTGTCTGTCACTGCTCTGTCCATCTGTCTGTCACTGCTATGTCCATCTGTCTGTCACTGCTGTGTCCATCTGTCTGTCACTGCTGTGTCCATCTGTCCGTCACTGCTGTGTCCATGTGTCTGTCACTGCTGTGTCCATGTCTCTGTCACTGCTGTGTCCATCTGTCTGTCACTGCTGTGTCCATGTGTCTGTCATTGCTGTGTCCATCTGTCTGTCACTGCTGTGTCCATGTGTCTGTCACTGCTGTGTCCATGTGTCTGTCACTGCTGTGTCCATCTGTCTGTCACTGCTGTGTCCATCTGTCCGTTGCTGCTGTGTCCATCTGTCTGCCACTGCTGTGTCCATCTGTCCATTACTGCTGTATCCATCTGTCCATTACTACTGTGTCCATCTGTCCGTTGCTGCTGTGTCCATCTGTCTGTCACTGCTGTGTCTATCTGTCTGTCACTGCTATATCCATCTGTCTGTCACTGCTGTGTCCACCTGTCTGTCACAGCTGTGTCTATCTGTCTGTCACTGCTATATCCATCTGCCTGTCACTGCTGTGTCCACCTGTCTGTCACTGCTGTGTCTATCTGTCTGTCACTGCTGTGTCCATCTGTCTGTCACTGCTGTGTCCATCTGTCTGTCACTGCTGTGTCCACCTGTCTGTCACTGCTGTGTCTATCTTGCCATTTCTGCTTGTGTCCATCTGTCTGTCACTGCTGTGTCTATCTTGCCATTTCTGCTTGTGTCCATCTGTCTGTCACTGCTGTGTCCATCTGTCTGTCACTGCTCTGTCCATCTGTCTGTCACTGCTATGTCCATCTGTCTGTCACTGCTGTGTCCATCTGTCTGTCACTGCTGTGTCCATCTGTCCGTCACTGCTGTGTCCATGTGTCTGTCACTGCTGTGTCCATGTCTCTGTCACTGCTGTGTCCATCTGTCTGTCACTGCTGTGTCCATGTGTCTGTCATTGCTGTGTCCATCTGTCTGTCACTGCTGTGTCCATGTGTCTGTCACTGCTGTGTCCATGTGTCTGTCACTGCTGTGTCCATCTGTCTGTCACTGCTGTGTCCATCTGTCTGTCACTGATGTGTCCATCTGTCCGTTGCTGCTGTGTCCATCTGTCTGCCACTGCTGTGTCTATCTGTCTGTCACTGCTGTGTCCATCTGCCTGTCACTGCAGTGTCCATCTGTCTGTCACTGCTGTGTCCATCTGTCTGTCACTGCCGTGTCCATCTGTCTGTCACTGCTGTGTCCATCTGTCTGTCGCTGCTGCGTCCATCTGTCCGTTGCTGCTGTGTCCATCTGTCTGTCACTGCTGTGTCCATCTGTCTGTCACTGCTGTGTCCATCTGTCTGTCACTGCTGTGACCATCTGCCTGTCACTGCTGTGACCATCTGTCTGTCACTGCTGTGTCCATCTGTCTGTGACTGCTGTGTCCATCTGTCTGTCACTGCTGTGACCATCTGTCTGTCACTGCTGTGTCCATCTGTCTGTCACTGCTGTGTCCATCTGTCTGCCACTGCTGTGTCCATCTGTCCATTACTGCTGTATCCATCTGTCCATTACTACTGTGTCCATCTGTCCGTTGCTGCTGTGTCCATCTGTCTGTCACTGCTGTGTCTATCTGTCTGTCACTGCTATATCCATCTGTCTGTCACTGCTGTGTCCACCTGTCTGTCACTGCTGTGTCCATCTGTCTGTCACTGCTGTGTCTATCTGTCTGTCACTGCTGTGTCCATCTGTCTGTCACTGCTGTGTCCATCTGTCTGTCACTGCTGTGTCCACCTGTCTGTCACTGCTGTGTCTATCTTGCCATTTCTGCTTGTGTCCATCTGTCTGTCACTGCTGTGTCTATCTTGCCATTTCTGCTTGTGTCCATCTGTCTGTCACTGCTGTGTCCATCTGTCTGTCACTGCTCTGTCCATCTGTCTGTCACTGCTGTGTCCATCTGTCTGTCACTGCTGTGTCCATCTGTCCGTCACTGCTGTGTCCATGTGTCTGTCACTGCTGTGTCCATGTCTCTGTCACTGCTGTGTCCATCTGTCTGTCACTGCTGTGTCCATGTGTCTGTCATTGCTGTGTCCATCTGTCTGTCACTGCTGTGTCCATGTGTCTGTCACTGCTGTGTCCATGTGTCTGTCACTGCTGTGTCCATCTGTCTGTCACTGCTGTGTCCATCTGTCCGTTGCTGCTGTGTCCATCTGTCTGCCACTGCTGTGTCCATCTGTCCATTACTGCTGTATCCATCTGTCCATTACTACTGTGTCCATCTGTCCGTTGCTGCTGTGTCCATCTGTCTGTCACTGCTGTGTCTATCTGTCTGTCACTGCTATATCCATCTGTCTGTCACTGCTGTGTCCACCTGTCTGTCACAGCTGTGTCTATCTGTCTGTCACTGCTATATCCATCTGCCTGTCACTGCTGTGTCCACCTGTCTGTCACTGCTGTGTCTATCTGTCTGTCACTGCTGTGTCCATCTGTCTGTCACTGCTGTGTCCATCTGTCTGTCACTGCTGTGTCCACCTGTCTGTCACTGCTGTGTCTATCTTGCCATTTCTGCTTGTGTCCATCTGTCTGTCACTGCTGTGTCTATCTTGCCATTTCTGCTTGTGTCCATCTGTCTGTCACTGCTGTGTCCATCTGTCTGTCACTGCTCTGTCCATCTGTCTGTCACTGCTATGTCCATCTGTCTGTCACTGCTGTGTCCATCTGTCTGTCACTGCTGTGTCCATCTGTCCGTCACCGCTGTGTCCATGTGTCTGTCACTGCTGTGTCCATGTCTCTGTCACTGCTGTGTCCATCTGTCTGTCACTGCTGTGTCCATGTGTCTGTCATTGCTGTGTCCATCTGTCTGTCACTGCTGTGTCCATGTGTCTGTCACTGCTGTGTCCATGTGTCTGTCACTGCTGTGTCCATCTGTCTGTCACTGCTGTGTCCATCTGTCTGTCACTGATGTGTCCATCTGTCCGTTGCTGCTGTGTCCATCTGTCTGCCACTGCTGTGTCTATCTGTCTGTCACTGCTCTGTCCATCTGTCTGCCACTGCTGTGTCCATCTGCCTGTCACTGCAGTGTCCATCTGTCTGTCACTGCTGTGTCCATCTGTCTGTCACTGCCGTGTCCATCTGTCTGTCACTGCTGTGTCCATCTGTCTGTCGCTGCTGCGTCCATCTGTCCGTTGCTGCTGTGTCCATCTGTCTGTCACTGCTATGTCCATCTGTCTGCCACTGCTGTGTCTATCTGTCTGTCACTGCTCTGTCCATCTGTCTGTCACTGCTATGTCCATCTGTCTGCCACTGCTGTGTCTATCTGTCTGTCACTGCTCTGTCCATCTGTCTGTCACTGCTATATCCATCTGTCTGTCACTGCTGTGTCCATCTGTCTGTCACTGCTGTGTCCATCTGTCTGTCACTGCTGTGTCCACCTGTCTGTCACTGCTGTATCCATCTGTCACTGCTGTGTCCATCTGTCTGTCACTGCTGTGTCCATCTGTGTGTCACTGCTGTGTCCATCTGTGTGTCACTGCTGTGTCCATCTGTGTGTCACTGCTGTGTACATCTGCCTGTCACTGCCGTGTCCATCTGTCTGTCACTGCTGTGTCCATCTGTCTGTCATTGCTCTGTTCATCTGTCTGCCACTGCTGTGTCTATCTGTCTGTCACTGCTCTGTCCATCTGTCTGCCACTGCTGTGTCCATCTGCCTGTCACTGCCGTGTCCATCTGTCTGTCACTGCTGTGTCCATCTGTCTGTCACTGATGTGTCCATCTGTCTGTCACTGCTGTGTCCATCTGTCTGTCACTGCTGTGTCCATCTGTCTGTCACTGCTGCGTCCATTTGTCTGTCACTGCTGTGTCCATCTGTCTGTCACTGCTGTGTCCATGTGTCTGTCACTGCTATGTCTATCTGTCTGTCATTGCTCTGTCCATCTGTCTGCCACTGCTGTGTCCATCTGTCTGTCGCTGCTGTGTCCATCTGTCCATTACTGCTGTGTCCATCGGCCTGTCACTGCCGTGTCCATCTGTCCGTTGCTGCTGTGTCCATCTGTCTGTCACTGCTATGTCCATCGGCCTGTCACTGCCGTGTCCATCTCTCTGTCACTGCTGTGTCTATCTGTCTGTCACTGCTGTGTCCATGTCTCTGTCACTGCTGTGTCCATCTGTCTGTCACTGCTGTGTCCATGTGTCTGTCACTGCTCTGTCCATCTGTCTGTCACTGCTGGGTCCATCTGTCTGTCACTGCTGTGTCCATCTGTCTGTCACTGCTGTGTCCATCTGTCTGTGACTGCTGTGTCCATCTGTCTGTCACTGCTGTGACCATCTGTCTGTCACTGCTGTGTCCATCTGTCTGTCACTGCTGTGTCCATCTGTCTGCCACTGCTGTGTCCATCTGTCCATTACTGCTGTATCCATCTGTCCATTACTACTGTGTCCATCTGTCCGTTGCTGCTGTGTCCATCTGTCTGTCACTGCTGTGTCTATCTGTCTGTCACTGCTATATCCATCTGTCTGTCACTGCTGTGTCCACCTGTCTGTCACTGCTGTGTCCATCTGTCTGTCACTGCTGCGTCCATTTGTCTGTCACTGCTGTGTCCATCTGTATGTCACTGCTGTGTCCATGTGTCTGTCACTGCTATGTCTATCTGTCTGTCATTGCTCTGTCCATCTGTCTGCCACTGCTGTGTCCATCTGTCTGTCGCTGTTGCGTCCATCTGTCTGTCGCTGCTGCGTCCATCTGTCTGTCACTGCTGTGTCTATCTGTCTGTCACTGCTGTGTCCATGTCTCTGTCACTGCTGTGTCCATCTGTCTGTCACTGCTGTGTCCATGTGTCTGTCACTGCTCTGTCCATCTGTCTGTCACTGCTGTGTCCATCTGTCTGTCACTGCTGTGTCCATCTGTCTGTCACTGCTGTGTCCATCTGTCTGTGACTGCTGTCCATCTGTCTGTCACTGCTGTGACCATCTGTCTGTCACTGCTGTGTCCATCTGTCTGTCACTGCTGTGTCCATCTGTCTGCCACTGCTGTGTCCATCTGTCCATTACTGCTGTATCCATCTGTCCATTACTACTGTGTCCATCTGTCCGTTGCTGCTGTGTCCATCTGTCTGTCACTGCTGTGTCTATCTGTCTGTCACTGCTATATCCATCTGTCTGTCACTGCTGTGTCCACCTGTCTGTCACTGCTGTGTCTATCTGTCTGTCACTGCTGTGTCCATCTGTCTGTCACTGCTGTGTCCATCAGTCTGTCACTGCTGTGTCCACCTGTCTGTCACTGCTGTGTCTATCTTGCCATTTCTGCTTGTGTCCATCTGTCTGTCACTGCTGTGTCTATCTTGCCATTTCTGCTTGTGTCCATCTGTCTGTCACTGCTGTGTCCATCTGTCTGTCACTGCTCTGTCCATCTGTCTGTCACTGCTATGTCCATCTGTCTGTCACTGCTGTGTCCATCTGTCTGTCACTGCTGTGTCCATCTGTCCGTCACTGCTGTGTCCATGTGTCTGACACTGCTGTGTCCATGTCTCTGTCACTGCTGTGTCCATCTGTCTGTCACTGCTGTGTCCATGTGTCTGTCATTGCTGTGTCCATCTGTCTGTCACTGCTGTGTCCATGTGTCTGTCACTGCTGTGTCCATGTGTCTGTCACTGCTGTGTCCATCTGTCTGTCACTGCTGTGTCCATCTGTCTGTCACTGATGTGTCCATCTGTCCGTTGCTGCTGTGTCCATCTGTCTGCCACTGCTGTGTCCATCTGTCCATTACTACTGTGTCCATCGGTCCGTTGCTGCTGTGTCCATCTCTGTGTCACTGCTGTGTCTATCTGTCTGTCACTGCTGTGTCTATCTGTCTGTCACTGCTATATCCATCTGTCTGTCACTGCTGTGTCCATCTGTCTGTCACTGCTGTGTCCATCTGTCTGTCACTGCTGTGTCCATCTGTCTGTCAATGCTGTCTCCACCTGTCTGTCACTGCTGTGTCCATCTGTGTGTCACTGCTGTGTCCATCTGTGTGTCACTGCTGTGTCCATCTGTCTGTGACTGCTGTGTCCATCTGTCTGTCACTGCTGTGTCCATCTGTCTGTCACTGCTGTGTCCATCTGTCTGTCACTGCTGTGTCCATCTCTGTGTCACTGCTCTGTCCATCTGTCTGTCACTGCTGTGTCCATCTGTCTGTCACTGCTGTGTCCATCTGTCTGTCACTGCTGTGTCCATCTGTCTGTCACTGCTGTGTCCATCTGTCTGTCACTGCTGTGACCATCTGTCTGTCACTGCTGTGTCCATCTGTCTGTCACTGCTGTGTCCATCTGTCTGCCACTGCTGTGTCCATCTGTCCATTACTGCTGTATCCATCTGTCCATTACTACTGTGTCCATCTGTCCGTTGCTGCTGTGTCCATCTGTCTGTCACTGCTGTGTCTATCTGTCTGTCACTGCTATATCCATCTGTCTGTCACTGCTGTGTCCACCTGTCTGTCACTGCTGTGTCTATCTGTCTGTCACTGCTGTGTCCATCTGTCTGTCACTGCTGTGTCCACCTGTCTGTCACTGCTGTGTCTATCTTGCCATTTCTGCTTGTGTCCATCTGTCTGTCACTGCTGTGTCTATCTTGCCATTTCTGCTTGTGTCCATCTGTCTGTCACTGCTGTGTCCATCTGTCTGTCACTGCTGTGTCCATCTGTCTGTCACTGCTATGTCCATCTGTCTGTCACTGCTGTGTCCATCTGTATGTCACTGCTGTGTCCATCTGTCCGTCACTGCTGTGTCCATGTGTCTGTCACTGCTGTGTCCATGTCTCTGTTACTGCTGTGTCCATCTGTCTGTCACTGCTGTGTCCATGTGTCTGTCATTGCTGTGTCCATCTGTCTGTCACTGCTGTGTCCATGTGTCTGTCACTGCTGTGTCCATGTGTCTGTCACTGCTGTGTCCATCTGTCTGCCACTGCTGTGTCCATCTGTCCATTACTGGTGTATCCATCTGTCCATTACTACTGTGTCCATCTGTCCGTTGCTGCTGTGTCCATCTGTCTGTCACTGCTGTGTCTATCTGTCTGTCACTGCTATATCCATCTGTCTGTCACTGCCTTGTCCATCTGTCTGTCACTGCTGTGTCCATGTGTCTGTCACTGCTGTGTCCATCTGTCTGTCACTGCTGTGTCCATCTGTCCGTTGCTGCTGTGTCCATCTGTCTGCCACTGCTGTGTCCATCTGTCCATTACTGCTGTATCCATCTGTCCATTACTACTGTGTCCATCTGTCCGTTGCTGCTGTGTCCATCTGTCTGTCACTGCTGTGTCTATCTGTCTGTCACTGCTATATCCATCTGTCTGTCACTGCTGTGTCCACCTGTCTGTCACAGCTGTGTCTATCTGTCTGTCACTGCTATATCCATCTGCCTGTCACTGCTGTGTCCACCTGTCTGTCACTGCTGTGTCTATCTGTCTGTCACTGCTGTGTCCATCTGTCTGTCACTGCTGTGTCCATCTGTCTGTCACTGCTGTGTCCACCTGTCTGTCACTGCTGTGTCTATCTTGCCATTTCTGCTTGTGTCCATCTGTCTGTCACTGCTGTGTCTATCTTGCCATTTCTGCTTGTGTCCATCTGTCTGTCACTGCTGTGTCCATCTGTCTGTCACTGCTCTGTCCATCTGTCTGTCACTGCTATGTCCATCTGTCTGTCACTGCTGTGTCCATCTGTCTGTCACTGCTGTGTCCATCTGTCCGTCACCGCTGTGTCCATGTGTCTGTCACTGCTGTGTCCATGTCTCTGTCACTGCTGTGTCCATCTGTCTGTCACTGCTGTGTCCATGTGTCTGTCATTGCTGTGTCCATCTGTCTGTCACTGCTGTGTCCATGTGTCTGTCACTGCTGTGTCCATGTGTCTGTCACTGCTGTGTCCATCTGTCTGTCACTGCTGTGTCCATCTGTCTGTCACTGATGTGTCCATCTGTCCGTTGCTGCTGTGTCCATCTGTCTGCCACTGCTGTGTCTATCTGTCTGTCACTGCTCTGTCCATCTGTCTGCCACTGCTGTGTCCATCTGCCTGTCACTGCAGTGTCCATCTGTCTGTCACTGCTGTGTCCATCTGTCTGTCACTGCCGTGTCCATCTGTCTGTCACTGCTGTGTCCATCTGTCTGTCGCTGCTGCGTCCATCTGTCCGTTGCTGCTGTGTCCATCTGTCTGTCACTGCTATGTCCATCTGTCTGCCACTGCTGTGTCTATCTGTCTGTCACTGCTCTGTCCATCTGTCTGTCACTGCTATGTCCATCTGTCTGCCACTGCTGTGTCTATCTGTCTGTCACTGCTCTGTCCATCTGTCTGTCACTGCTATATCCATCTGTCTGTCACTGCTGTGTCCATCTGTCTGTCACTGCTGTGTCCATCTGTCTGTCACTGCTGTGTCCACCTGTCTGTCACTGCTGTATCCATCTGTCACTGCTGTGTCCATCTGTCTGTCACTGCTGTGTCCATCTGTGTGTCACTGCTGTGTCCATCTGTGTGTCACTGCTGTGTCCATCTGTGTGTCACTGCTGTGTACATCTGCCTGTCACTGCCGTGTCCATCTGTCTGTCACTGCTGTGTCCATCTGTCTGTCATTGCTCTGTTCATCTGTCTGCCACTGCTGTGTCTATCTGTCTGTCACTGCTCTGTCCATCTGTCTGCCACTGCTGTGTCCATCTGCCTGTCACTGCCGTGTCCATCTGTCTGTCACTGCTGTGTCCATCTGTCTGTCACTGATGTGTCCATCTGTCTGTCACTGCTGTGTCCATCTGTCTGTCACTGCTGTGTCCATCTGTCTGTCACTGCTGCGTCCATTTGTCTGTCACTGCTGTGTCCATCTGTCTGTCACTGCTGTGTCCATGTGTCTGTCACTGCTATGTCTATCTGTCTGTCATTGCTCTGTCCATCTGTCTGCCACTGCTGTGTCCATCTGTCTGTCGCTGCTGTGTCCATCTGTCCATTACTGCTGTGTCCATCGGCCTGTCACTGCCGTGTCCATCTGTCCGTTGCTGCTGTGTCCATCTGTCTGTCACTGCTATGTCCATCGGCCTGTCACTGCCGTGTCCATCTCTCTGTCACTGCTGTGTCTATCTGTCTGTCACTGCTGTGTCCATGTCTCTGTCACTGCTGTGTCCATCTGTCTGTCACTGCTGTGTCCATGTGTCTGTCACTGCTCTGTCCATCTGTCTGTCACTGCTGGGTCCATCTGTCTGTCACTGCTGTGTCCATCTGTCTGTCACTGCTGTGTCCATCTGTCTGTGACTGCTGTGTCCATCTGTCTGTCACTGCTGTGACCATCTGTCTGTCACTGCTGTGTCCATCTGTCTGTCACTGCTGTGTCCATCTGTCTGCCACTGCTGTGTCCATCTGTCCATTACTGCTGTATCCATCTGTCCATTACTACTGTGTCCATCTGTCCGTTGCTGCTGTGTCCATCTGTCTGTCACTGCTGTGTCTATCTGTCTGTCACTGCAATATCCATCTGTCTGTCACTGCTGTGTCCACCTGTCTGTCACTGCTGTGTCCATCTGTCTGTCACTGCTGCGTCCATTTGTCTGTCACTGCTGTGTCCATCTGTCTGTCACTGCTGTGTCCATGTGTCTGTCACTGCTATGTCTATCTGTCTGTCATTGCTCTGTCCATCTGTCTGCCACTGCTGTGTCCATCTGTCTGTCGCTGTTGCGTCCATCTGTCTGTCGCTGCTGCGTCCATCTGTCTGTCACTGCTGTGTCTATCTGTCTGTCACTGCTGTGTCCATGTCTCTGTCACTGCTGTGTCCATCTGTCTGTCACTGCTGTGTCCATGTGTCTGTCACTGCTCTGTCCATCTGTCTGTCACTGCTGTGTCCATCTGTCTGTCACTGCTGTGTCCATCTGTCTGTCACTGCTGTGTCCATCTGTCTGTGACTGCTGTCCATCTGTCTGTCACTGCTGTGACCATCTGTCTGTCACTGCTGTGTCCATCTGTCTGTCACTGCTGTGTCCATCTGTCTGCCACTGCTGTGTCCATCTGTCCATTACTGCTGTATCCATCTGTCCATTACTACTGTGTCCATCTGTCCGTTGCTGCTGTGTCCATCTGTCTGTCACTGCTGTGTCTATCTGTCTGTCACTGCTATATCCATCTGTCTGTCACTGCTGTGTCCACCTGTCTGTCACTGCTGTGTCTATCTGTCTGTCACTGCTGTGTCCATCTGTCTGTCACTGCTGTGTCCATCAGTCTGTCACTGCTGTGTCCACCTGTCTGTCACTGCTGTGTCTATCTTGCCATTTCTGCTTGTGTCCATCTGTCTGTCACTGCTGTGTCTATCTTGCCATTTCTGCTTGTGTCCATCTGTCTGTCACTGCTGTGTCCATCTGTCTGTCACTGCTCTGTCCATCTGTCTGTCACTGCTATGTCCATCTGTCTGTCACTGCTGTGTCCATCTGTCTGTCACTGCTGTGTCCATCTGTCCGTCACTGCTGTGTCCATGTGTCTGACACTGCTGTGTCCATGTCTCTGTCACTGCTGTGTCCATCTGTCTGTCACTGCTGTGTCCATGTGTCTGTCATTGCTGTGTCCATCTGTCTGTCACTGCTGTGTCCATGTGTCTGTCACTGCTGTGTCCATGTGTCTGTCACTGCTGTGTCCATCTGTCTGTCACTGCTGTGTCCATCTGTCTGTCACTGATGTGTCCATCTGTCCGTTGCTGCTGTGTCCATCTGTCTGCCACTGCTGTGTCCATCTGTCCATTACTACTGTGTCCATCGGTCCGTTGCTGCTGTGTCCATCTCTGTGTCACTGCTGTGTCTATCTGTCTGTCACTGCTGTGTCTATCTGTCTGTCACTGCTATATCCATCTGTCTGTCACTGCTGTGTCCATCTGTCTGTCACTGCTGTGTCCATCTGTCTGTCACTGCTGTGTCCATCTGTCTGTCAATGCTGTCTCCACCTGTCTGTCACTGCTGTGTCCATCTGTGTGTCACTGCTGTGTCCATCTGTGTGTCACTGCTGTGTCCATCTGTCTGTGACTGCTGTGTCCATCTGTCTGTCACTGCTGTGTCCATCTGTCTGTCACTGCTGTGTCCATCTGTCTGTCACTGCTGTGTCCATCTCTGTGTCACTGCTCTGTCCATCTGTCTGTCACTGCTGTGTCCATCTGTCTGTCACTGCTGTGTCCATCTGTCTGTCACTGCTGTGTCCATCTGTCTGTCACTGCTGTGTCCATCTGTCTGTCACTGCTGTGACCATCTGTCTGTCACTGCTGTGTCCATCTGTCTGTCACTGCTGTGTCCATCTGTCTGCCACTGCTGTGTCCATCTGTCCATTACTGCTGTATCCATCTGTCCATTACTACTGTGTCCATCTGTCCGTTGCTGCTGTGTCCATCTGTCTGTCACTGCTGTGTCTATCTGTCTGTCACTGCTATATCCATCTGTCTGTCACTGCTGTGTCCACCTGTCTGTCACTGCTGTGTCTATCTGTCTGTCACTGCTGTGTCCATCTGTCTGTCACTGCTGTGTCCACCTGTCTGTCACTGCTGTGTCTATCTTGCCATTTCTGCTTGTGTCCATCTGTCTGTCACTGCTGTGTCTATCTTGCCATTTCTGCTTGTGTCCATCTGTCTGTCACTGCTGTGTCCATCTGTCTGTCACTGCTGTGTCCATCTGTCTGTCACTGCTATGTCCATCTGTCTGTCACTGCTGTGTCCATCTGTATGTCACTGCTGTGTCCATCTGTCCGTCACTGCTGTGTCCATGTGTCTGTCACTGCTGTGTCCATGTCTCTGTTACTGCTGTGTCCATCTGTCTGTCACTGCTGTGTCCATGTGTCTGTCATTGCTGTGTCCATCTGTCTGTCACTGCTGTGTCCATGTGTCTGTCACTGCTGTGTCCATGTGTCTGTCACTGCTGTGTCCATCTGTCTGCCACTGCTGTGTCCATCTGTCCATTACTGGTGTATCCATCTGTCCATTACTACTGTGTCCATCTGTCCGTTGCTGCTGTGTCCATCTGTCTGTCACTGCTGTGTCTATCTGTCTGTCACTGCTATATCCATCTGTCTGTCACTGCCTTGTCCATCTGTCTGTCACTGCTGTGTCCATCTGTCTGTCATTGCTGTGTCCATCTGTGTGTCACTGCTGTGACCATCTGTCTGTGACTGCTGTGTCCATCTGTCTGTCACTGCAGTGTCCATCTGTCTGTCACTGCTGTGTCCATCTGTCTGTCACTGCTGTGTCCATCTGTCCGTCACTGCTGTGTCCATGTGTCTGTCACTGCTGTGTCCATGTCTCTGTCACTGCTGTGTCTATCTGTCTGTCACTGCTATATCCATCTGTCTGTCACTGCTGTGTCCACCTGTCTGTCACTGCTGTGTCTATCTGTCTGTCACTGCTGTGTCCATCAGTCTGTCACTGCTGTGTCCACCTGTCTGTCACTGCTGTGTCTATCTTGCCATTTCTGCTTGTGTCCATCTGTCTGTCACTGCTGTGTCTATCTTGCCATTTCTGCTTGTGTCCATCTGTCTGTCACTGCTGTGTCCATCTGTCTGTCACTGCTCTGTCCATCTGTCTGTCACTGCTATGTCCATCTGTCTGTCACTGCTGTGTCCATCTGTCTGTCACTGCTGTGTCCATCTGTCCGTCACTGCTGTGTCCATGTGTCTGACACTGCTGTGTCCATGTCTCTGTCACTGCTGTGTCCATCTGTCTGTCACTGCTGTGTCCATGTGTCTGTCATTGCTGTGTCCATCTGTCTGTCACTGCTATATCCATCTGTCTGTCACTGCCGTGTCCATCTGTCTGTCACTGCTGTGTCCATCTGTCTGTCACTGCTGTGTCCATCTGTGTGTCACTGCTGTGACCATCTGTCTGTGACTGCTGTGTCCATCTGTCTGTCACTGCTGTGTCCATCTGTCCATTACTACTGTGTCCATCGGTCCGTTACTGCTGTGTCCATCTCTGTGTCACTGCTGTGTCTATCTGTCTGTCACTGCTGTGTCTATCTGTCTGTCACTGCTATATCCATCTGTCTGTCACTGCTGTGTCCATCTGTCTGTCACTGCTGTGACCATCTGTCTGTCACTGCTGTGTCCATCTGTCTGTCACTGCTGTGTCCATCTGTCTGCCACTGCTGTGTCCATCTGTCCATTACTGCTGTATCCATCTGTCCATTACTACTGTGTCCATCTGTCCGTTGCTGCTGTGTCCATCTGTCTGTCACTGCTGTGTCTATCTGTCTGTCACTGCTATATCCATCTGTCTGTCACTGCTGTGTCCACCTGTCTGTCACTGCTGTGTCTATCTGTCTGTCACTGCTGTGTCCATCTGTCTGTCACTGCTGTGTCCATCAGTCTGTCACTGCTGTGTCCACCTGTCTGTCACTGCTGTGTCTATCTTGCCATTTCTGCTTGTGTCCATCTGTCTGTCACTGCTGTGTCTATCTTGCCATTTCTGCTTGTGTCCATCTGTCTGTCACTGCTGTGTCCATCTGTCTGTCACTGCTCTGTCCATCTGTCTGTCACTGCTATGTCCATCTGTCTGTCACTGCTGTGTCCATCTGTCTGTCACTGCTGTGTCCATCTGTCCGTCACTGCTGTGTCCATGTGTCTGACACTGCTGTGTCCATGTCTCTGTCACTGCTGTGTCCATCTGTCTGTCACTGCTGTGTCCATGTGTCTGTCATTGCTGTGTCCATCTGTCTGTCACTGCTGTGTCCATGTGTCTGTCACTGCTGTGTCCATGTGTCTGTCACTGCTGTGTCCATCTGTCTGTCACTGCTGTGTCCATCTGTCTGTCACTGATGTGTCCATCTGTCCGTTGCTGCTGTGTCCATCTGTCTGCCACTGCTGTGTCCATCTGTCCATTACTACTGTGTCCATCGGTCCGTTGCTGCTGTGTCCATCTCTGTGTCACTGCTGTGTCTATCTGTCTGTCACTGCTGTGTCTATCTGTCTGTCACTGCTATATCCATCTGTCTGTCACTGCTGTGTCCATCTGTCTGTCACTGCTGTGTCCATCTGTCTGTCACTGCTGTGTCCATCTGTCTGTCAATGCTGTCTCCACCTGTCTGTCACTGCTGTGTCCATCTGTGTGTCACTGCTGTGTCCATCTGTGTGTCACTGCTGTGTCCATCTGTCTGTGACTGCTGTGTCCATCTGTCTGTCACTGCTGTGTCCATCTGTCTGTCACTGCTGTGTCCATCTGTCTGTCACTGCTGTGTCCATCTCTGTGTCACTGCTCTGTCCATCTGTCTGTCACTGCTGTGTCCATCTGTCTGTCACTGCTGTGTCCATCTGTCTGTCACTGCTGTGTCCATCTGTCTGTCACTGCTGTGTCCATCTGTCTGTCACTGCTGTGACCATCTGTCTGTCACTGCTGTGTCCATCTGTCTGTCACTGCTGTGTCCATCTGTCTGCCACTGCTGTGTCCATCTGTCCATTACTGCTGTATCCATCTGTCCATTACTACTGTGTCCATCTGTCCGTTGCTGCTGTGTCCATCTGTCTGTCACTGCTGTGTCTATCTGTCTGTCACTGCTATATCCATCTGTCTGTCACTGCTGTGTCCACCTGTCTGTCACTGCTGTGTCTATCTGTCTGTCACTGCTGTGTCCATCTGTCTGTCACTGCTGTGTCCACCTGTCTGTCACTGCTGTGTCTATCTTGCCATTTCTGCTTGTGTCCATCTGTCTGTCACTGCTGTGTCTATCTTGCCATTTCTGCTTGTGTCCATCTGTCTGTCACTGCTGTGTCCATCTGTCTGTCACTGCTGTGTCCATCTGTCTGTCACTGCTATGTCCATCTGTCTGTCACTGCTGTGTCCATCTGTATGTCACTGCTGTGTCCATCTGTCCGTCACTGCTGTGTCCATGTGTCTGTCACTGCTGTGTCCATGTCTCTGTTACTGCTGTGTCCATCTGTCTGTCACTGCTGTGTCCATGTGTCTGTCATTGCTGTGTCCATCTGTCTGTCACTGCTGTGTCCATGTGTCTGTCACTGCTGTGTCCATGTGTCTGTCACTGCTGTGTCCATCTGTCTGCCACTGCTGTGTCCATCTGTCCATTACTGGTGTATCCATCTGTCCATTACTACTGTGTCCATCTGTCCGTTGCTGCTGTGTCCATCTGTCTGTCACTGCTGTGTCTATCTGTCTGTCACTGCTATATCCATCTGTCTGTCACTGCCTTGTCCATCTGTCTGTCACTGCTGTGTCCATGTGTCTGTCACTGCTGTGTCCATCTGTCTGTCACTGCTGTGTCCATCTGTCCGTTGCTGCTGTGTCCATCTGTCTGCCACTGCTGTGTCCATCTGTCCATTACTGCTGTATCCATCTGTCCATTACTACTGTGTCCATCTGTCCGTTGCTGCTGTGTCCATCTGTCTGTCACTGCTGTGTCTATCTGTCTGTCACTGCTATATCCATCTGTCTGTCACTGCTGTGTCCACCTGTCTGTCACAGCTGTGTCTATCTGTCTGTCACTGCTATATCCATCTGCCTGTCACTGCTGTGTCCACCTGTCTGTCACTGCTGTGTCTATCTGTCTGTCACTGCTGTGTCCATCTGTCTGTCACTGCTGTGTCCATCTGTCTGTCACTGCTGTGTCCACCTGTCTGTCACTGCTGTGTCTATCTTGCCATTTCTGCTTGTGTCCATCTGTCTGTCACTGCTGTGTCTATCTTGCCATTTCTGCTTGTGTCCATCTGTCTGTCACTGCTGTGTCCATCTGTCTGTCACTGCTCTGTCCATCTGTCTGTCACTGCTATGTCCATCTGTCTGTCACTGCTGTGTCCATCTGTCTGTCACTGCTGTGTCCATCTGTCCGTCACCGCTGTGTCCATGTGTCTGTCACTGCTGTGTCCATGTCTCTGTCACTGCTGTGTCCATCTGTCTGTCACTGCTGTGTCCATGTGTCTGTCATTGCTGTGTCCATCTGTCTGTCACTGCTGTGTCCATGTGTCTGTCACTGCTGTGTCCATGTGTCTGTCACTGCTGTGTCCATCTGTCTGTCACTGCTGTGTCCATCTGTCTGTCACTGATGTGTCCATCTGTCCGTTGCTGCTGTGTCCATCTGTCTGCCACTGCTGTGTCTATCTGTCTGTCACTGCTCTGTCCATCTGTCTGCCACTGCTGTGTCCATCTGCCTGTCACTGCAGTGTCCATCTGTCTGTCACTGCTGTGTCCATCTGTCTGTCACTGCCGTGTCCATCTGTCTGTCACTGCTGTGTCCATCTGTCTGTCGCTGCTGCGTCCATCTGTCCGTTGCTGCTGTGTCCATCTGTCTGTCACTGCTATGTCCATCTGTCTGCCACTGCTGTGTCTATCTGTCTGTCACTGCTCTGTCCATCTGTCTGTCACTGCTATGTCCATCTGTCTGCCACTGCTGTGTCTATCTGTCTGTCACTGCTCTGTCCATCTGTCTGTCACTGCTATATCCATCTGTCTGTCACTGCTGTGTCCATCTGTCTGTCACTGCTGTGTCCATCTGTCTGTCACTGCTGTGTCCACCTGTCTGTCACTGCTGTATCCATCTGTCACTGCTGTGTCCATCTGTCTGTCACTGCTGTGTCCATCTGTGTGTCACTGCTGTGTCCATCTGTGTGTCACTGCTGTGTCCATCTGTGTGTCACTGCTGTGTACATCTGCCTGTCACTGCCGTGTCCATCTGTCTGTCACTGCTGTGTCCATCTGTCTGTCATTGCTCTGTTCATCTGTCTGCCACTGCTGTGTCTATCTGTCTGTCACTGCTCTGTCCATCTGTCTGCCACTGCTGTGTCCATCTGCCTGTCACTGCCGTGTCCATCTGTCTGTCACTGCTGTGTCCATCTGTCTGTCACTGATGTGTCCATCTGTCTGTCACTGCTGTGTCCATCTGTCTGTCACTGCTGTGTCCATCTGTCTGTCACTGCTGCGTCCATTTGTCTGTCACTGCTGTGTCCATCTGTCTGTCACTGCTGTGTCCATGTGTCTGTCACTGCTATGTCTATCTGTCTGTCATTGCTCTGTCCATCTGTCTGCCACTGCTGTGTCCATCTGTCTGTCGCTGCTGTGTCCATCTGTCCATTACTGCTGTGTCCATCGGCCTGTCACTGCCGTGTCCATCTGTCCGTTGCTGCTGTGTCCATCTGTCTGTCACTGCTATGTCCATCGGCCTGTCACTGCCGTGTCCATCTCTCTGTCACTGCTGTGTCTATCTGTCTGTCACTGCTGTGTCCATGTCTCTGTCACTGCTGTGTCCATCTGTCTGTCACTGCTGTGTCCATGTGTCTGTCACTGCTCTGTCCATCTGTCTGTCACTGCTGGGTCCATCTGTCTGTCACTGCTGTGTCCATCTGTCTGTCACTGCTGTGTCCATCTGTCTGTGACTGCTGTGTCCATCTGTCTGTCACTGCTGTGACCATCTGTCTGTCACTGCTGTGTCCATCTGTCTGTCACTGCTGTGTCCATCTGTCTGCCACTGCTGTGTCCATCTGTCCATTACTGCTGTATCCATCTGTCCATTACTACTGTGTCCATCTGTCCGTTGCTGCTGTGTCCATCTGTCTGTCACTGCTGTGTCTATCTGTCTGTCACTGCTATATCCATCTGTCTGTCACTGCTGTGTCCACCTGTCTGTCACTGCTGTGTCCATCTGTCTGTCACTGCTGCGTCCATTTGTCTGTCACTGCTGTGTCCATCTGTCTGTCACTGCTGTGTCCATGTGTCTGTCACTGCTATGTCTATCTGTCTGTCATTGCTCTGTCCATCTGTCTGCCACTGCTGTGTCCATCTGTCTGTCGCTGTTGCGTCCATCTGTCTGTCGCTGCTGCGTCCATCTGTCTGTCACTGCTGTGTCTATCTGTCTGTCACTGCTGTGTCCATGTCTCTGTCACTGCTGTGTCCATCTGTCTGTCACTGCTGTGTCCATGTGTCTGTCACTGCTCTGTCCATCTGTCTGTCACTGCTGTGTCCATCTGTCTGTCACTGCTGTGTCCATCTGTCTGTCACTGCTGTGTCCATCTGTCTGTGACTGCTGTCCATCTGTCTGTCACTGCTGTGACCATCTGTCTGTCACTGCTGTGTCCATCTGTCTGTCACTGCTGTGTCCATCTGTCTGCCACTGCTGTGTCCATCTGTCCATTACTGCTGTATCCATCTGTCCATTACTACTGTGTCCATCTGTCCGTTGCTGCTGTGTCCATCTGTCTGTCACTGCTGTGTCTATCTGTCTGTCACTGCTATATCCATCTGTCTGTCACTGCTGTGTCCACCTGTCTGTCACTGCTGTGTCTATCTGTCTGTCACTGCTGTGTCCATCTGTCTGTCACTGCTGTGTCCATCAGTCTGTCACTGCTGTGTCCACCTGTCTGTCACTGCTGTGTCTATCTTGCCATTTCTGCTTGTGTCCATCTGTCTGTCACTGCTGTGTCTATCTTGCCATTTCTGCTTGTGTCCATCTGTCTGTCACTGCTGTGTCCATCTGTCTGTCACTGCTCTGTCCATCTGTCTGTCACTGCTATGTCCATGTGTCTGACACTGCTGTGTCCATGTCTCTGTCACTGCTGTGTCCATCTGTCTGTCACTGCTGTGTCCATGTGTCTGTCATTGCTGTGTCCATCTGTCTGTCACTGCTGTGTCCATGTGTCTGTCACTGCTGTGTCCATGTGTCTGTCACTGCTGTGTCCATCTGTCTGTCACTGCTGTGTCCATCTGTCTGTCACTGATGTGTCCATCTGTCCGTTGCTGCTGTGTCCATCTGTCTGCCACTGCTGTGTCCATCTGTCCATTACTACTGTGTCCATCGGTCCGTTGCTGCTGTGTCCATCTCTGTGTCACTGCTGTGTCTATCTGTCTGTCACTGCTGTGTCTATCTGTCTGTCACTGCTATATCCATCTGTCTGTCACTGCTGTGTCCATCTGTCTGTCACTGCTGTGTCCATCTGTCTGTCACTGCTGTGTCCATCTGTCTGTCAATGCTGTCTCCACCTGTCTGTCACTGCTGTGTCCATCTGTGTGTCACTGCTGTGTCCATCTGTGTGTCACTGCTGTGTCCATCTGTCTGTGACTGCTGTGTCCATCTGTCTGTCACTGCTGTGTCCATCTGTCTGTCACTGCTGTGTCCATCTGTCTGTCACTGCTGTGTCCATCTCTGTGTCACTGCTCTGTCCATCTGTCTGTCACTGCTGTGTCCATCTGTCTGTCACTGCTGTGTCCATCTGTCTGTCACTGCTGTGTCCATCTGTCTGTCACTGCTGTGTCCATCTGTCTGTCACTGCTGTGACCATCTGTCTGTCACTGCTGTGTCCATCTGTCTGTCACTGCTGTGTCCATCTGTCTGCCACTGCTGTGTCCATCTGTCCATTACTGCTGTATCCATCTGTCCATTACTACTGTGTCCATCTGTCCGTTGCTGCTGTGTCCATCTGTCTGTCACTGCTGTGTCTATCTGTCTGTCACTGCTATATCCATCTGTCTGTCACTGCTGTGTCCACCTGTCTGTCACTGCTGTGTCCATGTGTCTGTCACTGCTGTGTCCATCTGTCTGTCACTGCTGTGTCCACCTGTCTGTCACTGCTGTGTCTATCTTGCCATTTCTGCTTGTGTCCATCTGTCTGTCACTGCTGTGTCTATCTTGCCATTTCTGCTTGTGTCCATCTGTCTGTCACTGCTGTGTCCATCTGTCTGTCACTGCTGTGTCCATCTGTCTGTCACTGCTATGTCCATCTGTCTGTCACTGCTGTGTCCATCTGTATGTCACTGCTGTGTCCATCTGTCCGTCACTGCTGTGTCCATGTGTCTGTCACTGCTGTGTCCATGTCTCTGTTACTGCTGTGTCCATCTGTCTGTCACTGCTGTGTCCATGTGTCTGTCATTGCTGTGTCCATCTGTCTGTCACTGCTGTGTCCATGTGTCTGTCACTGCTGTGTCCATGTGTCTGTCACTGCTGTGTCCATCTGTCTGCCACTGCTGTGTCCATCTGTCCATTACTGGTGTATCCATCTGTCCATTACTACTGTGTCCATCTGTCCGTTGCTGCTGTGTCCATCTGTCTGTCACTGCTGTGTCTATCTGTCTGTCACTGCTATATCCATCTGTCTGTCACTGCCTTGTCCATCTGTCTGTCACTGCTGTGTCCATCTGTCTGTCATTGCTGTGTCCATCTGTGTGTCACTGCTGTGACCATCTGTCTGTGACTGCTGTGTCCATCTGTCTGTCACTGCAGTGTCCATCTGTCTGTCACTGCTGTGTCCATCTGTCTGTCACTGCTGTGTCCATCTGTCCGTCACTGCTGTGTCCATGTGTCTGTCACTGCTGTGTCCATGTCTCTGTCACTGCTGTGTCTATCTGTCTGTCACTGCTATATCCATCTGTCTGTCACTGCTGTGTCCACCTGTCTGTCACTGCTGTGTCTATCTGTCTGTCACTGCTGTGTCCATCAGTCTGTCACTGCTGTGTCCACCTGTCTGTCATTGCTGTGTCTATCTTGCCATTTCTGCTTGTGTCCATCTGTCTGTCACTGCTGTGTCTATCTTGCCATTTCTGCTTGTGTCCATCTGTCTGTCACTGCTGTGTCCATCTGTCTGTCACTGCTCTGTCCATCTGTCTGTCACTGCTATGTCCATCTGTCTGTCACTGCTGTGTCCATCTGTCTGTCACTGCTGTGTCCATCTGTCCGTCACTGCTGTGTCCATGTGTCTGACACTGCTGTGTCCATGTCTCTGTCACTGCTGTGTCCATCTGTCTGTCACTGCTGTGTCCATGTGTCTGTCATTGCTGTGTCCATCTGTCTGTCACTGCTATATCCATCTGTCTGTCACTGCCGTGTCCATCTGTCTGTCACTGCTGTGTCCATCTGTCTGTCACTGCTGTGTCCATCTGTGTGTCACTGCTGTGACCATCTGTCTGTGACTGCTGTGTCCATCTGTCTGTCACTGCTGTGTCCATCTGTCCATTACTACTGTGTCCATCGGTCCGTTACTGCTGTGTCCATCTCTGTGTCACTGCTGTGTCTATCTGTCTGTCACTGCTGTGTCTATCTGTCTGTCACTGCTATATCCATCTGTCTGTCACTGCTGTGTCCATCTGTCTGTCACTGCTGTGTCCATCTGTCTGTCACTGCTGTGTCCATCTGTCTGTCAATGCTGTCTCCATCTGTCTGTCACTGCTGTGTCCATCTGTCTGTGACTGCTGTGTCCATCTGTCTGTCACTGCTGTGTCCATTTGTCTGTCACTGCTGTGTCCATCTGTGTGTCACTGCTGTGTCCATCTGTCTGTGACTGCTGTGTCCATCTGTCTGTCACTGCTGTGTCCATCTGTCTGTCACTGCTGTGTCCATCTGTCTGTCACTGCTGTGTCCATCTCTGTGTCACTGCTCTGTCCATCTGTCTGTCACTGCTGTGTCCATCTGTCTGTCACTGCTGTGTCCATCTGTCTGTCACTGCTGTGTCCATCTGTCTGTGACTGCTGTGTCCATCTGTCTGTCACTGCTGTGACCATCTGTCTGTCACTGCTGTGTCCATCTGTCTGTCACTGCTGTGTCCATCTGTCTGCCACTGCTGTGTCCATCTGTCCATTACTGCTGTATCCATCTGTCCATTACTACTGTGTCCATCTGTCCGTTGCTGCTGTGTCCATCTGTCTGTCACTGCTGTGTCTATCTGTCTGTCACTGCTATATCCATCTGTCTGTCACTGCTGTGTCCACCTGTCTGTCACTGCTGTGTCTATCTGTCTGTCACTGCTGTGTCCATCTGTCTGTCACTGCTGTGTCCACCTGTCTGTCACTGCTGTGTCTATCTTGCCATTTCTGCTTGTGTCCATGTGTCTGTCACTGCTGTGTCTATCTTGCCATTTCTGCTTGTGTCCATCTGTCTGTCACTGCTGTGTCCATCTGTCTGTCACTGCTCTGTCCATCTGTCTGTCACTGCTATGTCCATCTGTCTGTCACTGCTGTGTCCATCTGTCTGTCACTGCTGTGTCCATCTGTCCGTCACTGCTGTGTCCATGTGTCTGTCACTGCTGTGTCCATGTCTCTGTTACTGCTGTGTCCATCTGTCTGTCACTGCTGTGTCCATGTGTCTGTCATTGCTGTGTCCATATGTCTGTCACTGCTGTGTCCATGTGTCTGTCACTGCTGTGTCCATGTGTCTGTCACTGCTGTGTCCATCTGTCTGCCACTGCTGTGTCCATCTGTCCATTACTGCTGTATCCATCTGTCCATTACTACTGTGTCCATCTGTCCGTTGCTGCTGTGTCCATCTGTCTGTCACTGCTGTGTCTATCTGTCTGTCACTGCTATATCCATCTGTCTGTCACTGCCGTGTCCATCTGTCTGTCACTGCTGTGTCCATCTGTCTGTCACTGCTGTGTCCATCTGTGTGTCACTGCTGTGACCATCTGTCTGTGACTGCTGTGTCCATCTGTCTGTCACTGCAGTGTCCATCTGTCTGTCACTGCTGTGTCCATCTGTCTGTCACTGCTGTGTCCATCTGTCTGTCACTGCTGTGTCCATCTGTCTGTGACTGCTGTGTCCATCTGTCTGTCACTGCTGTGTCCATCTGTGTGTCACTGCTGTGTCCATCTGTCTGTGACTGCTGTGTCCATCTGTTTGTCACTGCTGTGTCCATCTGTCTGTCACTGCTGTGTCCATCTGTCTGTCACTGCTGTGTCCATCTGTCTGTCACTGCTGTGTCCATCTGTCTGTCACTGCTGTGTCCATCTGTCTGTCACTGCTGTGTCCATCTGTCTGTCACTGCTGTGTCCATCTGTCTGTCACTGCTGTGACCATCTGTCTGTCTCTGCTGTGTCCATCTGTCTGTCACTGCTGTGACCATCTGTCTGTCACTGCTGTGACCATCTGTCTGTCACTGCTGTGTCCATCTGTCTGTGACTGCTGTGTCCATCTGTCTGTCACTGCTGTCACCATCTGTCTGTCACTGCTGTGTCCATCTGTCTGCCACTGCTGTGTCCATCTGTCTGCCACTGCTGTGTCCATCTGTCCATTACTGCTGTATCCATCTGTCCATTACTACTGTGTCCATCTGTCCGTTGCTGCTGTGTCCATCTGTCTGTCACTGCTGTGTCTATCTGTCTGTCACTGCTATATCCATCTGTCTGTCACTGCTGTGTCCACCTGTCTGTCACTGCTGTGTCCATCTGTCTGTCACTGCTGTGTCTATCTGTCTGTCACTGCTGTGTCCACCTGTCTGTCACTGCTGTGTCCATCTGTCTGTCACTGCTGTGTCCACCTGTCTGTCACTGCTGCGTCTATCTTGCCATTTCTGCTTGTGTCCATCTGTCTGTCACTGCTGTGTCTATCTTGCCATTTCTGCTTGTGTCCATCTGTCTGTCACTGCTGTGTCCATCTGTCTGTCACTGCTCTGTCCATCTGTCTGTCACTGCTATGTCCATCTGTCTGTCACTGCTGTGTCCATCTGTCTGTCACTGCTGTGTCCATCTGTCCGTCACTGCTGTGTCCATGTGTCTGTCACTGCTGTGTCCATGTCTCTGTCACTGCTGTGTCCATCTGTCTGTCACTGCTGTGTCCATGTGTCTGTCATTGCTGTGTCCATCTGTCTGTCACTGCTGTGTCCATGTGTCTGTCACTGCTGTGTCCATGTGTCTGTCACTGCTGTGTCCATCTGTCTGTCACTGCTGTGTCCATCTGTCTGTCACTGATGTGTCCATCTGTCCGTTGCTGCTGTGTCCATCTGTCTGCCACTGCTGTGTCCATCTGTCCATTACTGCTGTATCCATCTGTCCATTACTACTGTGTCCATCTGTCCGTTGCTGCTGTGTCCGTCTGTCTGTCACTGCTGTGTCTATCTGTCTGTCACTGCTATATCCATCTGTCTGTCACTGCTGTGTCCACCTGTCGGTCACTGCTGTGTCTATCTGTCTGTCACTGCTATATCCATCTGCCTGTCACTGCTGTGTCCACCTGTCTGTCACTGCTGTGTCTATCTGTCTGTCACTGCTGCGTCCATCTGTCTGTCACTGCTGTGTCCATCTGTCTGTCACTGCTGTGTCCACCTGTCTGTCACTGCTGTGTCTATCTTGCCATTTCTGCTTGTGTCCATCTGTCTGTCACTGCTGTGTCTATCTTGCCATTTCTGCTTGTGTCCATCTGTCTGTCACTGCTGTGTCCATCTGTCTGTCACTGCTCTGTCCATCTGTCTGTCACTGCTATGTCCATCTGTCTGTCACTGCTGTGTCCATCTGTCTGTCACTGCTGTGTCCATATGTCCGTCACTGCTGTGTCCATGTGTCTGTCACTGCTGTGTCCATGTCTCTGTCACTGCTGTGTCCATCTGTCTGTCACTGCTGTGTCCATGTGTCTGTCATTGCTGTGTCCATCTGTCTGTCACTGCTGTGTCCATGTGTCTGTCACTGCTGTGTCCATGTGTCTGTCACTGCTGTGTCCATCTGTCTGTCACTGCTGTGTCCATCTGTCTGTCACTGATGTGTCCATCTGTCCGTTGCTGCTGTGTCCATCTGTCTGCCACTGCTGTGTCTATCTGTCTGTCACTGCTCTGTCCATCTGTCTGCCACTGCTGTGTCCATCTGCCTGTCACTGCAGTGTCCATCTGTCTGTCACTGCTGTGTCCATCTGTCTGTCACTGCCGTGTCCATCTGTCTGTCACTGCTTTGTCCATCTGTCTGTCACTGCTGTGTCCATCTGTCTGTCGCTGCTGTGTCCATCTGTGTGTCACTGCTATGTCCATCTGTCTGCCACTGCTGTGTCTATCTGTCTGTCACTGCTCTGTCCATCTGTCTATCACTGCTATATCCATCTGTCTGTCACTGCTGTGTCCATCTGTCTGTCACTGCTGTGTCTATCTTGCCATTTCTGCTTGTGTCCATCTGTCTGTCACTGCTGTGTCCATCTGTCTGTCACTGCTCTGTCCATCTGTCTGTCACTGCTATGTCCATCCGTCTGTCACTGCTGTGTCCATCTGTCTGTCACTGCTGTGTCCATGTGTCTGTCACTGCTGTGTCCATGTCTCTGTCACTGCTGTGTCCATCTGTCTGTCACTGCTCTGTCCATCTGTCTGCCACTGCTGTGTCCATCTGCCTGTCACTGCCGTGTCCATCTGTCTGTCACTGCTGTGTCCATCTGTCTGTCACTGATGTGTCCATCTGTCTGTCACTGCTGTGTCCATCTGTCTGTCACTGCTGTGTCCATCTGTCTGTCACTGCTGCGTCCATTTGTCTGTCACTGCTGTGTCCATCTGTCTGTCACTGCTGTGTCCATCTGTCTGTCACTGCTATGTCTATCTGTCTGTCATTGCTCTGTCCATCTATCTGCCACTGCTGTGTCCATCTGTCTGTCGCTGCTGCGTCCATCTGTCTGTCGCTGCTGTGTCCATCTGTCCATTACTGCTGTGTCCATCGGCCTGTCACTGCCGTGTCCATCTGTCCGTTGCTGCTGTGTCCATCTGTCTGTCACTGCTATGTCCATCGGCCTGTCACTGCCGTGTGCATGTCTCTGTCACTGCTGTGTCTATCTGTCTGTCACTGCTGTGTCCATCTGTCTGTGACTGCTGTGTCCATCTGTCTGTCACTGCTGTGTCCATCTGTCTGTCACTGCTGTGTCCATCTGTGTATCACTGCTGTGTCCATCTGTCTGTGACTGCTGTGTCCATCTGTCTGTCACTGCTGTGTCCATCTGTCTGTCACTGCTGTGTCCATCTGTCTGTCACTGCTGTGTCCATCTCTGTGTCACTGCTCTGTCCATCTGTCTGTCACTGCTGTGTCCATCTGTCTGTCACTGCTGTGTCCATCTGTCTGTCACTGCTGTGTCCATCTGTCTGTGACTGCTGTGTCCATCTGTCTGTCACTGCTGTGACCATCTGTCTGTCACTGCTGTGTCCATCTGTCTGTCACTGCTGTGTCCATCTGTCTGTCACTGCTGTGTCCATCTGTCTGTCACTGCTGTGTCCATCTCTGTGTCACTGCTCTGTCCATCTGTCTGTCACTGCTGTGTCCATCTGTCTGTCACTGCTGTGTCCATCTGTCTGTCACTGCTGTGTCCATCTGTCTGTGACTGCTGTGTCCATCTGTCTGTCACTGCTGTGACCATCTGTCTGTCACTGCTGTGTCCATCTGTCTGTCACTGCTGTGTCCATCTGTCTGTCACTGCTGTGACCATCTGTCTGTCACTGCTGTGTCCATCTGTCTGTCACTGCTGTGTCCATCTGTCTGCCACTGCTGTGTCCATCTGTCCATTACTGCTGTATCCATCTGTCCATTACTACTGTGTCCATCTGTCCGTTGCTGCTGTGTTCATCTGTCTGTCACTGCTATATCCATCTGTCTGTCACTGCCGTGTCCATCTGTCTGTCACTGCTGTGTCCATCTGTCTGTCATTGCTGTGTCCATCTGTGTGTCACTGCTGTGACCATCTGTCTGTGACTGCTGTGTCCATCTGTCTGTCACTGCAGTGTCCATCTGTCTGTCACTGCTGTGTCCATCTGTCTGTCACTGCTGTGTCCATCTGTCCGTCACTGCTGTGTCCATGTGTCTGTCACTGCTGTGTCCATGTCTCTGTCACTGCTGTGTCTATCTGTCTGTCACTGCTATATCCATCTGTCTGTCACTGCTGTGTCCACCTGTCTGTCACTGCTGTGTCTATCTGTCTGTCACTGCTGTGTCCATCAGTCTGTCACTGCTGTGTCCACCTGTCTGTCACTGCTGTGTCTATCTTGCCATTTCTGCTTGTGTCCATCTGTCTGTCACTGCTGTGTCTATCTTGCCATTTCTGCTTGTGTCCATCTGTCTGTCACTGCTGTGTCCATCTGTCTGTCACTGCTCTGTCCATCTGTCTGTCACTGCTATGTCCATCTGTCTGTCACTGCTGTGTCCATCTGTCTGTCACTGCTGTGTCCATCTGTCCGTCACTGCTGTGTCCATGTGTCTGACACTGCTGTGTCCATGTCTCTGTCACTGCTGTGTCCATCTGTCTGTCACTGCTGTGTCCATGTGTCTGTCATTGCTGTGTCCATCTGTCTGTCACTGCTATATCCATCTGTCTGTCACTGCCGTGTCCATCTGTCTGTCTCTGCTGTGTCCATCTGTCTGTCACTGCTGTGTCCATCTGTGTGTCACTGCTGTGACCATCTGTCTGTGACTGCTGTGTCCATCTGTCTGTCACTGCTGTGTCCATCTGTCCATTACTACTGTGTCCATCGGTCCGTTACTGCTGTGTCCATCTCTGTGTCACTGCTGTGTCTATCTGTCTGTCACTGCTGTGTCTATCTGTCTGTCACTGCTATATCCATCTGTCTGTCACTGCTGTGTCCATCTGTCTGTCACTGCTGTGTCCATCTGTCTGTCACTGCTGTGTCCATCTGTCTGTCAATGCTGTCTCCATCTGTCTGTCACTGCTGTGTCCATCTGTCTGTGACTGCTGTGTCCATCTGTCTGTCACTGCTGTGTCCATTTGTCTGTCACTGCTGTGTCCATCTGTGTGTCACTGCTGTGTCCATCTGTCTGTGACTGCTGTGTCCATCTGTCTGTCACTGCTGTGTCCATCTGTCTGTCACTGCTGTGTCCATCTGTCTGTCACTGCTGTGTCCATCTCTGTGTCACTGCTCTGTCCATCTGTCTGTCACTGCTGTGTCCATCTGTCTGTCACTGCTGTGTCCATCTGTCTGTCACTGCTGTGTCCATCTGTCTGTGACTGCTGTGTCCATCTGTCTGTCACTGCTGTGACCATCTGTCTGTCACTGCTGTGTCCATCTGTCTGTCACTGCTGTGTCCATCTGTCTGCCACTGCTGTGTCCATCTGTCCATTACTGCTGTATCCATCTGTCCATTACTACTGTGTCCATCTGTCCGTTGCTGCTGTGTCCATCTGTCTGTCACTGCTGTGTCTATCTGTCTGTCACTGCTATATCCATCTGTCTGTCACTGCTGTGTCCACCTGTCTGTCACTGCTGTGTCTATCTGTCTGTCACTGCTGTGTCCATCTGTCTGTCACTGCTGTGTCCACCTGTCTGTCACTGCTGTGTCTATCTTGCCATTTCTGCTTGTGTCCATGTGTCTGTCACTGCTGTGTCTATCTTGCCATTTCTGCTTGTGTCCATCTGTCTGTCACTGCTGTGTCCATCTGTCTGTCACTGCTCTGTCCATCTGTCTGTCACTGCTATGTCCATCTGTCTGTCACTGCTGTGTCCATCTGTCTGTCACTGCTGTGTCCATCTGTCCGTCACTGCTGTGTCCATGTGTCTGTCACTGCTGTGTCCATGTCTCTGTTACTGCTGTGTCCATCTGTCTGTCACTGCTGTGTCCATGTGTCTGTCATTGCTGTGTCCATATGTCTGTCACTGCTGTGTCCATGTGTCTGTCACTGCTGTGTCCATGTGTCTGTCACTGCTGTGTCCATCTGTCTGCCACTGCTGTGTCCATCTGTCCATTACTGCTGTATCCATCTGTCCATTACTACTGTGTCCATCTGTCCGTTGCTGCTGTGTCCATCTGTCTGTCACTGCTGTGTCTATCTGTCTGTCACTGCTATATCCATCTGTCTGTCACTGCCGTGTCCATCTGTCTGTCACTGCTGTGTCCATCTGTCTGTCACTGCTGTGTCCATCTGTGTGTCACTGCTGTGACCATCTGTCTGTGACTGCTGTGTCCATCTGTCTGTCACTGCAGTGTCCATCTGTCTGTCACTGCTGTGTCCATCTGTCTGTCAATGCTGTCTCCATCTGTCTGTCACTGCTGTGTCCATCTGTCTGTGACTGCTGTGTCCATCTGTCTGTCACTGCTGTGTCCATCTGTGTGTCACTGCTGTGTCCATCTGTCTGTGACTGCTGTGTCCATCTGTTTGTCACTGCTGTGTCCATCTGTCTGTCACTGCTGTGTCCATCTGTCTGTCACTGCTGTGTCCATCTGTCTGTCACTGCTGTGTCCATCTGTCTGTCACTGCTGTGTCCATCTGTCTGTCACTGCTGTGACCATCTGTCTGTCTCTGCTGTGTCCATCTGTCTGTCACTGCTGTGACCATCTGTCTGTCACTGCTGTGACCATCTGTCTGTCACTGCTGTGTCCATCTGTCTGTGACTGCTGTGTCCATCTGTCTGTCACTGCTGTCACCATCTGTCTGTCACTGCTGTGTCCATCTGTCTGCCACTGCTGTGTCCATCTGTCTGCCACTGCTGTGTCCATCTGTCCATTACTGCTGTATCCATCTGTCCATTACTACTGTGTCCATCTGTCCGTTGCTGCTGTGTCCATCTGTCTGTCACTGCTGTGTCTATCTGTCTGTCACTGCTATATCCATCTGTCTGTCACTGCTGTGTCCACCTGTCTGTCACTGCTGTGTCCATCTGTCTGTCACTGCTGTGTCTATCTGTCTGTCACTGCTGTGTCCACCTGTCTGTCACTGCTGTGTCCATCTGTCTGTCACTGCTGTGTCCACCTGTCTGTCACTGCTGTGTCTATCTTGCCATTTCTGCTTGTGTCCATCTGTCTGTCACTGCTGTGTCTATCTTGCCATTTCTGCTTGTGTCCATCTGTCTGTCACTGCTGTGTCCATCTGTCTGTCACTGCTCTGTCCATCTGTCTGTCACTGCTATGTCCATCTGTCTGTCACTGCTGTGTCCATCTGTCTGTCACTGCTATGTCCATCTGTCTGTCACTGCTATGTCCATCTGTCTGTCACTGCTGTGTCCATCTGTCTGTCACTGCTGTGTCCATCTGTCCGTCACTGCTGTGTCCATGTGTCTGTCACTGCTGTGTCCATGTCTCTGTCACTGCTGTGTCCATCTGTCTGTCACTGCTGTGTCCAAGTGTCTGTCATTGCTGTGTCCATCTGTCTGTCACTGCTGTGTCCATGTGTCTGTCACTGCTGTGTCCATGTGTCTGTCACTGCTGTGTCCATCTGTCTGTCACTGCTGTGTCCATCTGTCTGTCACTGATGTGTCCATCTGTCCGTTGCTGCTGTGTCCATCTGTCTGCCACTGCTGTGTCCATCTGTCCATTACTGCTGTATCCATCTGTCCATTACTACTGTGTCCATCTGTCCGTTGCTGCTGTGTCCGTCTGTCTGTCACTGCTGTGTCTATCTGTCTGTCACTGCTATATCCATCTGTCTGTCACTGCTGTGTCCACCTGTCTGTCACTGCTGTGTCTATCTGTCTGTCACTGCTATATCCATCTGCCTGTCACTGCTGTGTCCACCTGTCTGTCACTGCTGTGTCTATCTGTCTGTCACTGCTGCGTCCATCTGTCTGTCACTGCTGTGTCCATCTGTCTGTCACTGCTGTGTCCACCTGTCTGTCACTGCTGTGTCTATCTTGCCATTTCTGCTTGTGTCCATCTGTCTGTCACTGCTGTGTCTATCTTGCCATTTCTGCTTGTGTCCATCTGTCTGTCACTGCTGTGTCCATCTGTCTGTCACTGCTCTGTCCATCTGTCTGTCACTGCTATGTCCATCTGTCTGTCACTGCTGTGTCCATCTGTCTGTCACTGCTGTGTCCATATGTCCGTCACTGCTGTGTCCATGTGTCTGTCACTGCTGTGTCCATGTCTCTGTCACTGCTGTGTCCATCTGTCTGTCACTGCTGTGTCCATGTGTCTGTCATTGCTGTGTCCATCTGTCTGTCACTGCTGTGTCCATGTGTCTGTCACTGCTGTGTCCATGTGTCTGTCACTGCTGTGTCCATCTGTCTGTCACTGCTGTGTCCATCTGTCTGTCACTGATGTGTCCATCTGTCCGTTGCTGCTGTGTCCATCTGTCTGCCACTGCTGTGTCTATCTGTCTGTCACTGCTCTGTCCATCTGTCTGCCACTGCTGTGTCCATCTGCCTGTCACTGCAGTGTCCATCTGTCTGTCACTGCTGTGTCCATCTGTCTGTCACTGCCGTGTCCATCTGTCTGTCACTGCTTTGTCCATCTGTCTGTCACTGCTGTGTCCATCTGTCTGTCGCTGCTGTGTCCATCTGTGTGTCACTGCTATGTCCATCTGTCTGCCACTGCTGTGTCTATCTGTCTGTCACTGCTCTGTCCATCTGTCTATCACTGCTATATCCATCTGTCTGTCACTGCTGTGTCCATCTGTCTGTCACTGCTGTGTCTATCTTGCCATTTCTGCTTGTGTCCATCTGTCTGTCACTGCTGTGTCCATCTGTCTGTCACTGCTCTGTCCATCTGTCTGTCACTGCTATGTCCATCCGTCTGTCACTGCTGTGTCCATCTGTCTGTCACTGCTGTGTCCATGTGTCTGTCACTGCTGTGTCCATGTCTCTGTCACTGCTGTGTCCATCTGTCTGTCACTGCTCTGTCCATCTGTCTGACACTGCTGTGTCCATCTGCCTGTCACTGCCGTGTCCATCTGTCTGTCACTGCTGTGTCCATCTGTCTGTCACTGCTGTGTCCATCTGTCTGTCACTGCTGTATCCATCTGTCACTGCTGTGTCCATCTGTGTGTCACTGCTGTGTCCATCTGTGTGTCACTGCTGTGTCCATCTGTGTGTCACTGCTGTGTCCATCTGTCTCTCATTGCTCTGTCCATCTGTCTGTCACTGCTGTGTACATCTGCCTGTCACTGCCGTGTCCATCTGTCTGTCACTGCTGTGTCCATCTGTCTGTCATTGCTCTGTCCATCTGTCTGCCACTGCTGTGTCCATCTGCCTGTCACTGCCGTGTCCATCTGTCTGTCACTGCTGTGTCCATCTGTCTGTCACTGATGTGTCCATCTGTCTGTCACTGCTGTGTCCATCTGTCTGTCACTGCTGTGTCCATCTGTCTGTCACTGCTGCGTCCATTTGTCTGTCACTGCTGTGTCCATCTGTCTGTCACTGCTGTGTCCATCTGTCTGTCACTGCTATGTCTATCTGTCTGTCATTGCTCTGTCCATCTATCTGCCACTGCTGTGTCCATCTGTCTGTCGCTGCTGCGTCCATCTGTCTGTCGCTGCTGTGTCCATCTGTCCATTACTGCTGTGTCCATCGGCCTGTCACTGCCGTGTCCATCTGTCCGTTGCTGCTGTGTCCATCTGTCTGTCACTGCTATGTCCATCGGCCTGTCACTGCCGTGTCCATGTCTCTGTCACTGCTGTGTCTATCTGTCTGTCACTGCTGTGTCCATCTGTCTGTGACTGCTGTGTCCATCTGTCTGTCACTGCTGTGTCCATCTGTCTGTCACTGCTGTGTCCATCTGTGTGTCACTGCTGTGTCCATCTGTCTGTGACTGCTGTGTCCATCTGTCTGTCACTGCTGTGTCCATCTGTCTGTCACTGCTGTGTCCATCTGTCTGTCACTGCTGTGTCCATCTCTGTGTCACTGCTCTGTCCATCTGTCTGTCACTGCTGTGTCCATCTGTCTGTCACTGCTGTGTCCATCTGTCTGTCACTGCTGTGTCCATCTGTCTGTGACTGCTGTGTCCATCTGTCTGTCACTGCTGTGACCATCTGTCTGTCACTGCTGTGTCCATCTGTCTGTCACTGCTGTGTCCATCTGTCTGTCACTGCTGTGTCCATCTGTCTGTCACTGCTGTGTCCATCTCTGTGTCACTGCTCTGTCCATCTGTCTGTCACTGCTGTGTCCATCTGTCTGTCACTGCTGTGTCCATCTGTCTGTCACTGCTGTGTCCATCTGTCTGTGACTGCTGTGTCCATCTGTCTGTCACTGCTGTGACCATCTGTCTGTCACTGCTGTGTCCATCTGTCTGTCACTGCTGTGTCCATCTGTCTGTCACTGCTGTGACCATCTGTCTGTCACTGCTGTGTCCATCTGTCTGCCACTGCTGTGTCCATCTGTCCATTACTGCTGTATCCATCTGTCCATTACTACTGTGTCCATCTGTCCGTTGCTGCTGTGTTCATCTGTCTGTCACTGCTGTGTCCATCTGTCTGTCACTGCTGTGTCCATCTGTCTGTCACTGCTGTGTCCATCTGTCTGTCACTGCTGTGTCCATCTCTGTGTCACTGCTCTGTCCATCTGTCTGTCACTGCTGTGTCCATCTGTCTGTCACTGCTGTGTCCATCTGTCTGTCACTGCTGTGTCCATCTGTCTGTGACTGCTGTGTCCATCTGTCTGTCACTGCTGTGACCATCTGTCTGTCACTGCTGTGTCCATCTGTCTGTCACTGCTGTGTCCATCTGTCTGTCACTGCTGTGACCATCTGTCTGTCACTGCTGTGTCCATCTGTCTGCCACTGCTGTGTCCATCTGTCCATTACTGCTGTATCCATCTGTCCATTACTTCTGTGTCCATCTGTCCGTTGCTGCTGTGTTCATCTGTCTGTCACTGCTGTGTCTATCTGTCTGTCACTGCTATATCCATCTGTCTGTCACTGCTGTGTCCACCTGTCTGTCACTGCTGTGTCTATCTGTCTGTCACTGCTGTGTCCATCTGTCTGTCACTGCTGTGTCCATCTGTCTGTCACTGCTGTGTCCACCTGTCTGTCACTGCTGTGTCTATCTTGCCATTTCTGCTTGTGTCCATCTGTCTGTCACTGCTGTGTCTATCTTGCCAGTTCTGCTTGTGTCCATCTGTCTGTCACTGCTGTGTCCATCTGTCTGTCACTGCTCTGTCCATCTGTGTGTCACTGCTGTGTCCATCTGTGTGTCACTGCTGTGTCCATCTGTGTGTCACTGCTGTGTCCATCTGTCTCTCATTGCTCTGTCCATCTGTCTGTCACTGCTGTGTACATCTGCCTGTCACTGCCGTGTCCATCTGTCTGTCACTGCTGTGTCCATCTGTCTGTCATTGCTCTGTCCATCTGTCTGCCACTGCTGTGTCCATCTGCCTGTCACTGCCGTGTCCATCTGTCTGTCACTGCTGTGTCCATCTGTCTGTCACTGATGTGTCCATCTGTCTGTCACTGCTGTGTCCATCTGTCTGTCACTGCTGTGTCCATCTGTCTGTCACTGCTGCGTCCATTTGTCTGTCACTGCTGTGTCCATCTGTCTGTCACTGCTGTGTCCATCTGTCTGTCACTGCTATGTCTATCTGTCTGTCATTGCTCTGTCCATCTATCTGCCACTGCTGTGTCCATCTGTCTGTCGCTGCTGCGTCCATCTGTCTGTCGCTGCTGTGTCCATCTGTCCATTACTGCTGTGTCCATCGGCCTGTCACTGCCGTGTCCATCTGTCCGTTGCTGCTGTGTCCATCTGTCTGTCACTGCTATGTCCATCGGCCTGTCACTGCCGTGTCCATGTCTCTGTCACTGCTGTGTCTATCTGTCTGTCACTGCTGTGTCCATCTGTCTGTGACTGCTGTGTCCATCTGTCTGTCACTGCTGTGTCCATCTGTCTGTCACTGCTGTGTCCATCTGTGTGTCACTGCTGTGTCCATCTGTCTGTGACTGCTGTGTCCATCTGTCTGTCACTGCTGTGTCCATCTGTCTGTCACTGCTGTGTCCATCTGTCTGTCACTGCTGTGTCCATCTCTGTGTCACTGCTCTGTCCATCTGTCTGTCACTGCTGTGTCCATCTGTCTGTCACTGCTGTGTCCATCTGTCTGTCACTGCTGTGTCCATCTGTCTGTGACTGCTGTGTCCATCTGTCTGTCACTGCTGTGACCATCTGTCTGTCACTGCTGTGTCCATCTGTCTGTCACTGCTGTGTCCATCTGTCTGTCACTGCTGTGTCCATCTGTCTGTCACTGCTGTGTCCATCTCTGTGTCACTGCTCTGTCCATCTGTCTGTCACTGCTGTGTCCATCTGTCTGTCACTGCTGTGTCCATCTGTCTGTCACTGCTGTGTCCATCTGTCTGTGACTGCTGTGTCCATCTGTCTGTCACTGCTGTGACCATCTGTCTGTCACTGCTGTGTCCATCTGTCTGTCACTGCTGTGTCCATCTGTCTGTCACTGCTGTGACCATCTGTCTGTCACTGCTGTGTCCATCTGTCTGTCACTGCTGTGTCCATCTCTGTGTCACTGCTCTGTCCATCTGTCTGTCACTGCTGTGTCCATCTGTCTGTCACTGCTGTGTCCATCTGTCTGTCACTGCTGTGTCCATCTGTCTGTGACTGCTGTGTCCATCTGTCTGTCACTGCTGTGACCATCTGTCTGTCACTGCTGTGTCCATCTGTCTGTCACTGCTGTGTCCATCTGTCTGTCACTGCTGTGACCATCTGTCTGTCACTGCTGTGTCCATCTGTCTGCCACTGCTGTGTCCATCTGTCCATTACTGCTGTATCCATCTGTCCATTACTACTGTGTCCATCTGTCCGTTGCTGCTGTGTTCATCTGTCTGTCACTGCTGTGTCTATCTGTCTGTCACTGCTATATCCATCTGTCTGTCACTGCTGTGTCCACCTGTCTGTCACTGCTGTGTCTATCTGTCTGTCACTGCTGTGTCCATCTGTCTGTCACTGCTGTGTCCATCTGTCTGTCACTGCTGTGTCCACCTGTCTGTCACTGCTGTGTCTATCTTGCCATTTCTGCTTGTGTCCATCTGTCTGTCACTGCTGTGTCCATCTGTCTGTCACTGCTCTGTCCATCTGTCTGTCACTGCTATGTCCATCTGTCTGTCACTGCTGTGTCCATCTGTCTGTCACTGCTGTGTCCATCTGTCCGTCACTGCTGTGTCCATGTGTCTGTCACTGCTGTGTCCATGTCTCTGTCACTGCTGTGTCCATCTGTCTGTCACTGCTGTGTCCATGTGTCTGTCATTGCTGTGTCCATCTGTCTGTCACTGCTGTGTCCATGTGTCTGTCACTGCTGTGTCCATGTGTCTGTCACTGCTGTGTCCATGTGTCTGTCACTGCTGTGTCCATGTGTCTGTCATTGCTGTGTCCATCTGTCTGTCACTGCTGTGTCCATGTGTCTGTCACTGCTGTGTCCATGTGTCTGTCACTGCTGTGTTCATCTGTCTGCCACTGCTGTGTCCATCTGTCCATTACTGCTGTATCCATCTGTCCATTACTACTGTGTCCATCTGTCCGTTGCTGCTGTGTCCATCTGTCTGTCACTGCTGTGTCTATCTGTCTGTCACTGCTATATCCATCTGTCTGTCACTGCTGTGTCCATCTGTCTGTCACTGCTGTGTCCATCTGTCTGTCACTGCTGTGTCCATCTGTGTGTCACTGCTGTGACCATCTGTCTGTGACTGCTGTGTCCATCTGTCTGTCACTGCAGTGTCCATCTGTCTGTCACTGCTGTGTCCATCTGTCTGTCAATGCTGTCTCCATCTGTCTGTCACTGCTGTGTCCATCTGTCTGTGACTGCTGTGTCCATCTGTCTGTCACTGCTGTGTCCATCTGTGTGTCATTGCTGTGTCCATCTGTCTGTGACTGCTGTGTCCATCTGTCTGTCACTGCTGTGTCCATCTGTCTGTCACTGCTGTGTCCATCTGTCTGTCACTGCTGTGTCCATCTGTCTGTCACTGCTGTGTCCATCTGTCTGTCACTGCTGTGTCCATCTGTCTGTCACTGCTGTGACCATCTGTCTGTCACTGCTGTGACCATCTGTCTGTCACTGCTGTGTCCATCTGTCTGTGACTGCTGTGTCCATCTGTCTGTCACTGCTGTGACCATCTGTCTGTCACTGCTGTGTCCATCTGTCGGTCACTGCTGTGTCCATCTGTCTGCCACTGCTGTGTCCATCTGTCCATTACTGCTGTATCCATCTGTCCATTACTACTGTGTCCATCTGTCCGTTGCTGCTGTGTCCATCTGTCTGTCACTGCTGTGTCTATCTGTCTGTCACTGCTATATCCATCTGTCTGTCACTGCTGTGTCCACCTGTCTGTCACTGCTGTGTCCATCTGTCTGTCACTGCTGTGTCTATCTGTCTGTCACTGCTGTGTCCATCTGTCTGTCACTGCTGTGTCCATCTGTCTGTCACTGCTGTGTCCACCTGTCTGTCACTGCTGTGTCTATCTTGCCATTTCTGCTTGTGTCCATCTGTCTGTCACTGCTGTGTCTATCTTGCCATTTCTGCTTGTGTCCATCTGTCTGTCACTGCTGTGTCCATCTGTCTGTCACTGCTCTGTCCATCTGTCTGTCACTGCTATGTCCATCTGTCTGTCACTGCTGTGTCCATCTGTCTGTCACTGCTGTGTCCATCTGTCCGTCACTGCTGTGTCCATGTGTCTGTCACTGCTGTGTCCATGTCTCTGTCACTGCTGTGTCCATCTGTCTGTCACTGCTGTGTCCATGTGTCTGTCATTGCTGTGTCCATCTGTCTGTCACTGCTGTGTCCATGTGTCTGTCACTGCTGTGTCCATGTGTCTGTCACTGCTGTGTCCATCTGTCTGTCACTGCTGTGTCCATCTCTCTGTCACTGATGTGTCCATCTGTCCGTTGCTGCTGTGTCCATCTGTCTGCCACTGCTGTGTCCATCTGTCCATTACTGCTGTATCCATCTGTCCATTACTACTGTGTCCATCTGTCCGTTGCTGCTGTGTCCATCTGTCTGTCACTGCTGTGTCTATCTGTCTGTCAATGCTATATCCATCTGTCTGTCACTGCTGTGTCCACCTGTCTGTCACTGCTGTGTCTATCTGTCTGTCACTGCTATATCCATCTGCCTGTCACTGCTGTGTCCACCTGTCTGTCACTGCTGTGTCTATCTGTCTGTCACTGCTGTGTCCATCTGTCTGTCACTGCTGTGTCCATCTGTCTGTCACTGCTGTGTCCACCTGTCTGTCACTGCTGTGTCTATCTTGCCATTTCTGCTTGTGTCCATCTGTCTGTCACTGCTGTGTCTATCTTGCCATTTCTGCTTGTGTCCATCTGTCTGTCACTGCTGTGTCCATCTGTCTGTCACTGCTCTGTCCATCTGTCTGTCACTGCTATGTCCATCTGTCTGTCACTGCTGTGTCCATCTGTCTGTCACTGCTGTGTCCATCTGTCCGTCACTGCTGTGTCCATGTGTCTGTCACTGCTGTGTCCATGTCTCTGTCACTGCTGTGTCCATCTGTCTGTCACTGCTGTGTCCATGTGTCTGTCATTGCTGTGTCCATCTGTCTGTCACTGCTGTGTCCATGTGTCTGTCACTGCTGTGTCCATGTGTCTGTCACTGCTGTGTCCATCTGTCTGTCACTGCTGTGTCCATCTGTCTGTCAGTGATGTGTCCATCTGTCCGTTGCTGCTGTGTCCATCTGTCTGCCACTGCTGTGTCTATCTGTCTGTCACTGCTCTGTCCATCTGTCTGCCACTGCTGTGTCCATCTGCCTGTCACTGCAGTGTCCATCTGTCTGTCACTGCTGTGTCCATCTGTCTGTCACTGCCGTGTCCATCTGTCTGTCAGTGCTGTGTCCATCTGTCTGTCGCTGCTGTGTCCATCTGTCTGTCACTGCTATGTCCATCTGTCTGCCACTGCTGTGTCTATCTGTCTGTCACTGCTCTGTCCATCTGTCTGTCACTGCTATGTCCATCTGTCTGTCACTGCTGTGTCCATCTGTCTGTCACTGCTGTGTCCATCTGTCCGTCACTGCTGTGTCCATGTGTCTGTCACTGCTGTGTCCATGTCTCTGTCACTGCTGTGTCCATCTGTCTGTCACTGCTGTGTCCATGTGTCTGTCATTGCTGTGTCCATCTGTCTGTCACTGCTCTGTCCATCTGTCTGTCACTGCTATGTCCATCTGTCTGACACTGCTGTGTCTATCTGTCTGTCACTGCTCTGTCCATCTGTCTGTCACTGCTATATCCATCTGTCTGTCACTGCTGTGTCCATCTGTCTGTCACTGCTGTGTCTATCTTGCCATTTCTGCTTGTGTCCATCTGTCTGTCACTGCTGTGTCCATGTGTCTGTCACTGCTCTGTCCATCTGTCTGTCACTGCTATGTCCATCTGTCTGTCACTGCTGTGTCCATGTGTCTGTCACTGCTGTGTCCATGTCTCTGTCACTGCTGTGTCCATCTGTCTGTCACTGCTCTGTCCATCTGTCTGCCACTGCTGTGTCCATCTGCCTGTCACTGCCGTGTCCATCTGTCTGTCACTGCTGTGTCCATCTGTCTGTCACTGCTGTGTCCATCTGTCTGTCACTGCTGTGTCCACCTGTCTGTCACTGCTGTATCCATCTGTCACTGCTGTGTCCATCTGTCTGTCACTGCTGTGTCCATCTGTGTGTCACTGCTGTGTCCATCTGTGTGTCACTGCTGTGTCCATCTGTGTGTCACTGCTGTGTACATCTGCCTGTCACTGCCGTGTCCATCTGTCTGTCACTGCTGTGTCCATCTGTCTGTCATTGCTCTGTTCATCTGTCTGCCACTGCTGTGTCTATCTGTCTGTCACTGCTCTGTCCATCTGTCTGCCACTGCTGTGTCCATCTGCCTGTCACTGCCGTGTCCATCTGTCTGTCACTGCTGTGTCCATCTGTCTGTCACTGCTGTGTCCATGTGTCTGTCACTGCTGTGTCCATCTGTCTGTCACTGCTGTGTCCATCTGTCTGTCACTGATGTGTCCATCTGTCCGTTGCTGCTGTGTCCATCTGTCTGCCACTGCTGTGTCTATCTGCCTGTCACTGCAGTGTCCATCTGTCTGTCACTGCTGTGTCCATCTGCCTGTCACTGCAGTGTCCATCTGTCTGTCACTGCTGTGTCCATCTGTCTGTCACTGCTGTGTCCATCTGTCTGTCGCTGCTGCGTCCATCTGTCCGTTGCTGCTGTGTCCATCTGTCTGTCACTGCTATGTCCATCTGTCTGCCACTGCTGTGTCTATCTGTCTGTCACTGCTCTGTCCATCTGTCTGTCACTGCTGTGTCCATCTGTCTGTCACTGCTGTGTCCATCTGTCTGTCACTGCTGTGTCTATCTTGCCATTTCTGCTTGTGTCCATCTGTCTGTCACTGCTGTGTCCATCTGTCTGTCACTGCTCTGTCCATCTGTCTGTCACTGCTATGTCCATCCGTCTGTCACTGCTGTGTCCATCTGTCTGTCACTGCTGTGTCCATCTGTCTGTCACTGCTCTGTCCATCTGTCTGCCACTGCTGTGTCCATCTGCCTGTCACTGCCGTGTCCATCTGTCTGTCACTGCTGTGTCCATCTGTCTGTCACTGCTGTGTCCACCTGTCTGTCACTGCTGTGTCCATCTGTCACTGCTGTGTCCATCTGTCTGTCACTGCTGTGTCCATCTGTCCGTTGCTGCTGTGTCCATCTGTCTGTCACTGCTATGTCCATCTGTCTGCCACTGCTGTGTCTATCTGTCTGTCACTGCTGTGTCCATCTGTCTGTCACTGCTGTGTCCATCTGTCTGTCACTGCTGTGTCCACCTGTCTGTCACTGCTGTATCCATCTGTCACTGCTGTGTCCATCTGTCTGTCGCTGCTGCGTCCATCTGTCCGTTGCTGCTGTGTCCATCTGTCTGTCACTGCTATGTCCATCTGTCTGCCACTGCTGTGTCTATCTGTCTGTCACTGCTCTGTCCATCTGTCTGTCACTGCTATATCCATCTGTCTGTCACTGCTGTGTCCATCTGTCTGTCACTGCTGTGTCTATCTTGCCATTTCTGCTTGTGTCCATCTGTCTGTCACTGCTGTGTCCATCTGTCTGTCACTGCTCTGTCCATCTGTCTGTCACTGCTATGTCCATCCGTCTGTCACTGCTGTGTCCATCTGTCTGTCACTGCTGTGTCCATGTGTCTGTCACTGCTGTGTCCATGTGTCTGTCACTGCTGTGTCCATGTCTCTGTCACTGCTGTGTCCATCTGTCTGTCACTGCTCTGTCCATCTGTCTGCCACTGCTGTGTCCATCTGCCTGTCACTGCCGTGTCCATCTGTCTGTCACTGCTGTGTCCATCTGTCTGTCACTGCTGTGTCCATCTGTCTGTCACTGCTGTGTCCACCTGTCTGTCACTGCTGTATCCATCTGTCACTGCTGTGTCCATCTGTCTGTCACTGCTGTGTCCATCTGTGTGTCACTGCTGTGTCCATCTGTGTGTCACTGCTGTGTCCATCTGTGTGTCACTGCTGTGTACATCTGCCTGTCACTGCCGTGTCCATCTGTCTGTCACTGCTGTGTCCATCTGTCTGTCATTGCTCTGTTCATCTGTCTGCCACTGCTGTGTCTATCTGTCTGTCACTGCTCTGTCCATCTGTCTGCCACTGCTGTGTCCATCTGCCTGTCACTGCCGTGTCCATCTGTCTGTCACTGCTGTGTCCATCTGTCTGTCACTGATGTGTCCATCTGTCTGTCACTGCTGTGTCCATCTGTCTGTCACTGCTGTGTCCATCTGTCTGTCACTGCTGCGTCCATCTGTCTGTCACTGCTGTGTCCATCTGTCTGTCACTGCTGTGTCCATGTGTCTGTCACTGCTATGTCTATCTGTCTGTCATTGCTCTCTCCATCTGTCTGCCACTGCTGTGTCCATCTGTCTGTCGCTGCTGCGTCCATCTGTCTGTCGCTGCTGTGTCCATCTGTCCATTACTGCTGTGTCCATCGGCCTGTCACTGCCGTGTCCATCTGTCCGTTGCTGCTGTGTCCATCTGTCTGTCACTGCTATGTCCATCGGCCTGTCACTGCCGTGTCCATCTCTCTGTCACTGCTGTGTCTATCTGTCTGTCACTGCTGTGTCCATCTGTCACTGCTGTGTCCATCTGTCTGTCACTGCTGTGTCCATCTGTCTGTCACTGCTGTATCCATCTGTCACTGCTGTGTCCATCTGTCTGTCACTGCTGTGTCCATCTGTCTGTCACTGCTGTGTCCATCTGTCTGTCACTGCTGTGTCTATCTGTCTGTCACTGCTGTGTCCATCTGTCTGACACTGCTGTGTCCATCTGTCTGTCACTGCTGTGTCCATCTGTCTGTCACTGCTGTGTCCATCTGACTGTGACTGCTGTGTCCATCTGTCTGTCACTGCTGTGACCATCTGTCTGTCACTGCTGTGTCCATCTGTCTGTCACTGCTGTGTCCATCTGTCTGCCACTGCTGTGTCCATCTGTCCATTACTGCTGTGTCCATCTGTCTGTCACTGCTGTGTCTATCTGTCTGTCACTGCTATATCCATCTGTCTGTCACTGCTGTGTCCACCTGTCTGTCACTGCTGTGTCTATCTGTCTGTCACTGCTGTGTCCATCTGTCTGTCACTGCTGTGTCTATCTGTCTGTCACTGCTGTGTCCATCTGTCTGTCACTGCTGTGTCTATCTGTCTGTCACTGCTGTGTCCATCTGTCTGTCACTGCTGTGTCCATCTGTCTGTCACTGCTGTGTCCACCTGTCTGTCACTGCTGTGTCTATCTTGCCATTTCTGCTTGTGTCCATCTGTCTGTCACTGCTGTGTCTACCTTGCCATTTCTGCTTGTGTCCATCTGTCTGTCACTGCTGTGTCCATCTGTCTGTCACTGCTCTGTTCATCTGTCTGTCACTGCTATGTCCATCTGTCTGTCACTGCTGTGTCCATCTGTCTGTCACTGCTGTGTCCATCTGTCCGTCACTGCTGTGTCCATGTATCTGTCACTGCTGTGTCCATGTCTCTGTCACTGCTGTGTCCATCTGTCTGTCACTGCTGTGTCCATGTGTCTGTCATTGCTGTGTCCATCTGTGTGTCACTGCTGTGTCCATGTGTCTGTCACTGCTGTGTCCATGTGTCTGTCACTGCTGTGTCCATCTGTCTGTCACTGCTGTGTCCATCTGTCTGTCACTGATGTGTCCATCTGTCCGTTGCTGCTGTGTCCATCTGTCTGCCACGGCTGTGCCCATCTGTCCATTACTACTGTGTCCATCTGTCCGTTGCTGCTGTGTCCATCTGTCTGTCACTGCTATACCGATCTGTCTGTCACTGCTGTGTCCACCTGTCTGTCACTGCTGTGTCTATCTGTCTGTCACTGCTATATCCATCTGTCTGTCACTGCTATATCCATCTGTCTGTCACTGCTGTGTCCATCTGCCTGTCACTGCAGTGTCCATCTGTCTGTCACTGCTGTGTCCATCTGTCTGTCACTGCCGTGTCCATCTGTCTGTAACTGCTTTGTCCATCTGTCTGTCACTGCTGTGTCCATCTGTCTGTCGCTGCTGCGTCCATCTGTCCGTTGCTGCTGTGTCCATCTGCCTGTCACTGCAGTGTCCATCTGTCTGTCACTGCTGTGTCCATCTGTCTGTCACTGCCGTGTCCATCTGTCTGTCACTGCTGTGTCTATCTGTCTGTCACTGCTGTGTCCATCTGTCTGTCACTGCTATGTCCATCTGTCTGCCACTGCTGTGTCTATCTGTCTGTCACTGCTCTGTCCATCTGTCTGCCACTGCTGTGTGCATCGGCCTGTCACTTGCCATGTCCATCTGTCTGTCACTGCTGTGTCTATCTGTCTGTCACTGCTGTGTCCATCTGTCTGTCACTGCTGTGTCCATCTGTCTGTCACTGCTGTATCCACCTGTCACTGCTGTGTCCATCTCTCTGTCACTGCTGTGTCCATCTGTCTGTCACTGCTGTGTCCATCTGTGTGTCACTGCTGTGTCCATCTGTCTGTCACTGCTGTCTCCATCTGTCTGTCACTGCTGTCTCCATCTGTCTGTCACTGCTGTGTCCATCTGTCTGTCACTGCTGTGTCCATCTGTCACTGCTGTGTCCATCTGTCTGTCACTGCTGTGTCCATCTGTCTGCCACTGCTGTGTCCATCTGTCCATTACTGCTGTATCCATCTGTCCATTACTACTGTGTCCATCTGTCCGTTGCTGCTGTGTCCATCTGTCCATTACTACTGTGTCCATCTGTCCGTTGCTGCTGTGTCCATCTGTCTGTCACTGCTGTGTCTATCTGTCTGTCACTGCTGTGTACATCTGTCTGTCACTGCTGTGTCCATCTGTCTGTCACTGCTGTGTCCATGTGTCTGTCACTGCTGTGTCCATCTGTCTGTCACTGCTGTGTCCATGTGTCTGTCACTGCTATGTCCATCTGTCTGTCACTGCTGTGTCCATCTGTCTGTCACTGCTGTATCCATGTGTCTGTCACTGCTGTGTCCATCTGTCTGTCACTGCTGTGTCCATGTGTCTGTCACTGCTGTGTCCATCTTTCTGTCACTGCTGTGTCCATCTTTCTGTCACTGCTGTGTCCATCTGTCTGTCACTGCTGTGTCCATGTGTCTGTCACTGCTGTGTCCATCTGTCTGTCACTGCTGTGTCCATCTGTCTGTCACTGCTGTATCCATGTGTCTGTCACTGCTGTGTCCATCTGTCTGTCACTGCTGTGTCCATGTGTCTGTCACTGCTGTGTCCATCTGTCTGTCACTGCTGTGTCCATGTCTCTGTCACTGCTGTGTCCATGTGTCTGTCACTGCTGTGTCCATCTTTCTGTCACTGCTGTGTCCATGTGTCTGTCACTGCTGTGTCCATCTGTCTGTCACTGCTGTGTCCATGTGTCTGTCACTGCTGTGTCCATGTGTCTGTCACTGCTGTGTCCATCTGTCTGTCACTGCTGTGTCCATGTGTCTGTCACTGCTGTGTCCATCTGTCTGTCACTGCTGTGTCCATCTGTCTGTCACTGCTGTGTCCATCTGTCCGTTGCTGCTGTGTCCATCTGTGTGTCACTGCTGTGTCCATCTCGCTGTCACTGCTGTGTCCATCTGTCTGTCACTGCTGTGTCCATCTGTCTGTCACTGCCGTGTCCATCTGTCTGTCACTGCTTTGTCCATCTGTCTGTCACTGCTGTATCCATCTGTCTGTCACTGCTGCGTCCATCTGTCTGTCGCTGCTGCGTCCATCTGTCTGTCACTGCTGTGTCCATCTGTCTGTCACTGCTATGTCCATCTGTCTGCCACTGCTGTGTCTATCTGTCTGTCACTGCTCTGTCCATCTGTCTGCCACTGCTGTGTGCATCGGCCTGTCACTGCTGTCTCCATCTGTCTGTCACTGCTGTGTCCATCTGTCTGTCACTGCTGTGTCTATCTGTCTGTCACTGATGTGTCCATCTGTCTGTCACTGCTGTGTCCATCTGTCTGTCACTGCTGTGTCCATCTGTCTGTCACTGCTGTGTCCATCTGTCAGTCACTGCTGTATCCATCTGTCACTGCTGTGTCCATCTCTCTGTCACTGCTGTGTCCATCTGTCTGTCACTGCTGTGTCCATCTGTGTGTCACTGCTGTGTCCATCTGTCTGTCACTGCTGTGTCCATCTGTCTGTCACTGCTGTCTCCATCTGTCTGTCACTGCTGTGTCCATCTGTCTGTCACTGCTGTGTCCATCTGTCTGCCACTGCTGTGTCCATCTGTCCATTACTGCTGTATCCATCTGTCCATTACTACTGTGTCCATCTGTCCGTTGCTGCTGTGTCCATCTGTCTGTCACTGCTGTCTCTATCTGTCTGTCACTGCTATATCCATCTGTCTGTCACTGCTGTGTCCATCTGTCTGTCACTGCTGTGTCCATCTGTCTGTCACTGCTGTGTCCATCTGTGTGTCACTGCTGTGACCATCTGTCTGTGACTGCTGTGTCCATCTGTCTGTCACTGCAGTGTCCATCTGTCTGTCACTGCTGTGTCCATCTGTCATTCAATGCTGTCTCCATCTGTCTGTCACTGCTGTGTCCATCTGTCTGTGACTGCTGTGTCCATCTGTCTGTCACTGCTGTGTCCATCTGTGTGTCACTGCTGTGTCCATCTGTCTGTGACTGCTGTGTCCATCTGTCTGTCACTGCTGTGTCCATCTGTCTGTCACTGCTGTGTCCATCTGTCTGTCACTGCTGTGTCCATCTGTCTGTCACTGCTGTGTCCATCTGTCTGTCACTGCTGTGTCCATCTGTCTGTCACTGCTGTGTCCATCTGTCTGTCACTGCTGTGTCCATCTGTCTGTCACTGCTGTGACCATCTGTCTGTCACTGCTGTGACCATCTGTCTGTCACTGCTGTGTCCATCTGTCTGTGACTGCTGTGTCCAGCTGTCTGTCACTGCTGTGACCATCTGTCTGTCACTGCTGTGTCCATCTGTCTGTCACTGCTGTGTCCATCTGTCTGCCACTGCTGTGTCCATCTGTCCGTTACTGCTGTATCCATCTGTCCATTACTACTGTGTCCATCTGTCCGTTGCTGCTGTGTCCATCTGTCTGTCACTGCTGTGTCTATCTGTCTGTCACTGCTATGTCCATCTGTCTGCCATTGCTGTGTCCATCTGTCTGACACTGCTGTGTCCATCTGTCTGTCACTGCTGTGTCCACCTGTCTGTCACTGCTGTGTCCATCTGTCTGTCACTGCTGTGTCTATCTGTCTGTCACTGCTGTGTCTATCTGTCTGTCACTGCTGTGTCCATCTGTCTGTCACTGCTGTGTCCATCTGTCTGTCACTGCTGTGTCCACCTGTCTGTCATTGCTGTGTCTATCTTGCCATTTCTGCTTGTGTCCATCTGTCTGTCACTGCTGTGTCTATCTTGCCATTTCTGCTTGTGTCCATCTGTCTGTCACTGCTGTGTCCATCTGTCTGTCACTGCTCTGTCCATCTGTCTGTCACTGCTATGTCCATCTGTCTGTCACTGCTGTGTCCATCTGTCTGTCACTGCTGTGTCCATCTGTCCGTCACTGCTGTGTCCATGTGTCTGTCACTGCTGTGTCCATGTCTCTGTCACTGCTGTGTCCATCTGTCTGTCACTGCTGTGTCCATGTGTCTGTCATTGCTGTGTCCATCTGTCTGTCACTGCTGTGTCCATGTGTCTGTCACTGCTGTGTCCATGTGTCTGTCACTGCTGTGTCCATCTGTCTGTCACTGCTGTGTCCATCTGTCTGTCACTGATGTGTCCATCTGTCCGTTGCTGCTGTGTCCATCTGTCTGCCACTGCTGTGTCCATCTGTCCATTACTGCTGTATCCATCTGTCCATTACTACTGTGTCCATCTGTCCGTTGCTGCTGTGTCCATCTGTCTGTCACTGCTGTGTCTATCTGTCTGTCACTGCTATATCCATCTGTCTGTCACTGCTGTGTCCACCTGTCTGTCACTGCTGTGTCTATCTGTCTGTCACTGCTATATCCATCTGCCTGTCACTGCTGTGTCCACCTGTCTGTCACTGCTGTGTCTATCTGTCTGTCACTGCTGTGTCCATCTGTCTGTCACTGCTGTGTCCATCTGTCTGTCACTGCTGTGTCCACCTGTCTGTCACTGCTGTGTCTATCTTGCCATTTCTGCTTGTGTCCATCTGTCTGTCACTGCTGTGTCTATCTTGCCATTTCTGCTTGTGTCCATCTGTCTGTCACTGCTATGTCCATCGGCCTGTCACTGCCGTGTCCATCTCTCTGTCACTGCTGTGTCTATCTGTCTGTCACTGCTGTGTCCATCTGTCACTGCTGTGTCCATCTGTCTGTCACTGCTGTGTCCATCTGTCTGTCACTGCTGTATCCATCTGTCACTGCTGTGTCCATCTGTCTGTCACTGCTGTGTCCATCTGTCTGTCACTGCTGTGTCCATCTGTCTGTCACTGCTGTGTCTATCTGTCTGTCACTGCTGTGTCCATCTGTCTGTCACTGCTGTGTCCATCTGTCTGTCACTGCTGTGTCCATCTGTCTGTGACTGCTGTGTCCATCTGTCTGTCACTGCTGTGACCATCTGTCTGCCACTGCTGTGTCCATCTGTCCATTACTGCTGTATCCATCTGTCCATTACTACTGTGTCCATCTGTCCGTTGCTGCTGTGTCCATCTGTCTGTCACTGCTGTGTCTATCTGTCTGTCACTGCTATATCCATCTGTCTGTCACTGCTGTGTCCATCTGTCTGTCACTGCTGTGTCCATCTGTCTGTCACTGCTGTGTCCATCTGTGTGTCACTGCTGTGACCATCTGTCTGTGACTGCTGTGTCCATCTGTCTGTCACTGCAGTGTCCATCTGTCTGTCACTGCTGTGTCCATCTGTCTGTCAATGCTGTCTCCATCTGTCTGTCACTGCTGTGTCCATCTGTCTGTGACTGCTGTGTCCATCTGTCTGTCACTGCTGTGTCCATCTGTGTGTCACTGCTGTGTCCATCTGTCTGTGACTGCTGTGTCCATCTGTCTGTCACTGCTGTGTCCATTTGTCTGTCACTGCTGTGTCCATCTGTCTGTCACTGCTGTGTCCATCTGTCTGTCACTGCTGTGTCCATCTGTCTGTCACTGCTGTGTCCATCGGTCTGTGACTGCTGTGTCCATCTGTCTGTCACTGCTGTGACCATCTGTCTGTCACTGCTGTGTCCATCTGTCTGTCACTGCTGTGACCATCTGTCTGTCACTGCTGTGACCATCTGTCTGTCACTGCTGTGTCCATCTGTCTGTGACTGCTGTGTCCATCTGTCTGTCACTGCTGTGACCATCTGTCTGTCACTGCTGTGTCCATCTGTCTGCCACTGCTGTGTCCATCTGTCCATTACTGCTGTATCCATCTGTCCATTACTACTGTGTCCATCTGTCCGTTGCTGCTGTGTCCATCTGTCTGTCACTGCTGTGTCTATCTGTGTGTCACTGCTATGTCCATCTGTCTGCCATTGCTGTGTCCATCTGTCTGACACTGCTGTGTCCATCTGTCTGTCACTGCTGTGTCCACCTGTCTGTCACTGCTGTGTCCATCTGTCTGTCACTGCTGTGTCTATCTGTCTGTCACTGCTGTGTCCATCTGTCTGTCACTGCTGTGTCCATCTGTCTGTCACTGCTGTGTCCACCTGTCTGTCACTGCTGTGTCTATCTTGCCATTTCTGCTTGTGTCCATCTGTCTGTCACTGCTGTGTCTATCTTGCCATTTCTGCTTGTGTCCATCTGTCTGTCACTGCTGTGTCCATCTGTCTGTCACTGCTCTGTCCATCTGTCTGTCACTGCTATGTCCATCTGTCTGTCACTGCTCTGTCCATCTGTCTGTCACTGCTATGTCCATCTGTCTGTCACTGCTGTGTCCATCTGTCTGTCACTGATGTGTCCATCTGTCCGTTGCTGCTGTGTCCATCTGTCTGCCACTGCTGTGTCCATCTGTCCATTACTGCTGTATCCATCTGTCCATTACTACTGTGTCCATCTGTCCGTTGCTGCTGTGTCCATCTGTCTGTCACTGCTGTGTCTATCTGTCTGTCACTGCTATATCCATCTGTCTGTCACTGCTGTGTCCACCTGTCTGTCACTGCTGTGTCTATCTGTCTGTCACTGCTATATCCATCTGCCTGTCACTGCTGTGTCCACCTGTCTGTCACTGCTGTGTCTATCTGTCTGTCACTGCTGTGTCCATCTGTCTGTCACTGCTGTGTCCATCTGTCTGTCACTGCTGTGTCCACCTGTCTGTCACTGCTGTGTCGATCTTGCCATTTCTGCTTGTGTCCATCTGTCTGTCACTGCTGTGTCTATCTTGCCATTTCTGCTTGTGTCCATCTGTCTGTCACTGCTATGTCCATCGGCCTGTCACTGCCGTGTCCATCTCTCTGTCACTGCTGTGTCTATCTGTCTGTCACTGCTGTGTCCATCTGTCACTGCTGTGTCCATCTGTCTGTCACTGCTGTGTCCATCTGTCTGCCACTGCTGTATCCATCTGTCACTGCTGTGTCCATCTGTCTGTCACTGCTGTGTCCATCTGTCTGTCACTGCTGTGTCCATCTGTCTGTCACTGCTGTGTCCATCTGTCTGTCACTGCTGTGTCCATCTGTCTGTCACTGCTGTGTCCATCTGTCTGTCACTGCTGTGACCATCTGTCTGTCACTGCTGTGTCCATCTGTCTGTCACTGCTGTGTCCATCTGTCTGCCACTGCTGTGTCCATCTGTCCATTAGTGCTGTGTCCATCTGTCTGTCACTGCTGTGTCTATCTGTCTGTCACTGCTATATCCATCTGTCTGTCACTGCTGTGTCCACCTGTCTGTCACTGCTGTGTCTATCTGTCTGTCACTGCTGTGTCCATCTGTGTGTCACTGCTGTGTCCATCTGTCTGTGACTGCTGTGTCCATCTGTCTGTCACTGCTGTGTCCATTTGTCTGTCACTGCTGTGTCCATCTGTCTGTCACTGCTGTGTCCATCTGTCTGTCACTGCTGTGTCCATCTGTCTGTCACTGCTGTGTCCATCGGTCTGTGACTGCTATGTCCATCTGTCTGTCACTGCTGTGACCATCTGTCTGTCACTGCTGTGTCCATCTGTCTGTCACTGCTGTGACCATCTGTCTGTCACTGCTGTGTCCATCTGTCTGTGACTGCTGTGTCCATCTGTCTGTCACTGCTGTGACCATCTGTCTGTCACTGCTGTGTCCATCTGTCTGCCACTGCTGTGTCCATCTGTCCATTACTGCTGTATCCATCTGTCCATTACTACTGTGTCCATCTGTCCGTTGCTGCTGTGTCCATCTGTCTGTCACTGCTGTGTCTATCTGTCTGTCACTGCTATGTCCATCTGTCTGCCATTGCTGTGTCCATCTGTCTGACACTGCTGTGTCCATCTGTCTGTCACTGCTGTGTCCACCTGTCTGTCACTGCTGTGTCCATCTGTCTGTCACTGCTGTGTCTATCTGTCTGTCACTGCTGTGTCCATCTGTCTGTCACTGCTGTGTCCATCTGTCTGTCACTGCTGTGTCCACCTGTCTGTCACTGCTGTGTCTATCTTGCCATTTCTGCTTGTGTCCATCTGTCTGTCACTGCTGTGTCTATCTTGCCATTTCTGCTTGTGTCCATCTGTCTGTCACTGCTGTGTCCATCTGTCTGTCACTGCTCTGTCCATCTGTCTGTCACTGCTATGTCCATCTGTCTGTCACTGCTCTGTCCATCTGTCTGTCACTGCTATGTCCATCTGTCTGTCACTGCTGTGTCCATCTGTCTGTCACTGATGTGTCCATCTGTCCGTTGCTGCTGTGTCCATCTGTCTGCCACTGCTGTGTCCATCTGTCCATTACTGCTGTATCCATCTGTCCATTACTACTGTGTCCATCTGTCCGTTGCTGCTGTGTCCATCTGTCTGTCACTGCTGTGTCTATCTGTCTGTCACTGCTATATCCATCTGTCTGTCACTGCTGTGTCCACCTGTCTGTCACTGCTGTGTCTATCTGTCTGTCACTGCTATATCCATCTGCCTGTCACTGCTGTGTCCACCTGTCTGTCACTGCTGTGTCTATCTGTCTGTCACTGCTGTGTCCATCTGTCTGTCACTGCTGTGTCCATCTGTCTGTCACTGCTGTGTCCACCTGTCTGTCACTGCTGTGTCTATCTTGCCATTTCTGCTTGTGTCCATCTGTCTGTCACTGCTGTGTCTATCTTGCCATTTCTGCTTGTGTCCATCTGTCTGTCACTGCTATGTCCATCGGCCTGTCACTGCCGTGTCCATCTCTCTGTCACTGCTGTGTCTATCTGTCACTGCTGTGTCCATCTGTCACTGCTGTGTCCATCTGTCTGTCACTGCTGTGTCCATCTGTCTGCCACTGCTGTATCCATCTGTCACTGCTGTGTCCATCTGTCTGTCACTGCTGTGTCCATCTGTCTGTCACTGCTGTGTCCATCTGTCTGTCACTGCTGTGTCCATCTGTCTGTCACTGCTGTGTCCATCTGTCTGTCACTGCTGTGTCCATCTGTCTGTCACTGCTGTGTCCATCTGTCTGTGACTGCTGTGTCCATCTGTCTGTCACTGCTGTGACCATCTGTCTGTCACTGCTGTGTCCATCTGTCTGTCACTGCTGTGTCCATCTGTCTGCCACTGCTGTGTCCATCTGTCCATTACTGCTGTGTCCATCTGTCTGTCACTGCTGTGTCTATCTGTCTGTCACTGCTATATCCATCTGTCTGTCACTGCTGTGTCCACCTGTCTGTCACTGCTGTGTCTATCTGTCTGTCACTGCTGTGTCCATCTGTCTGTCACTGCTGTGTCTATCTGTCTGTCACTGCTGTGTCCATCTGTCTGTCACTGCTGTGTCCATCTGTCTGCCACTGCTGTGTCCATCTGTCCATTAATGCTGTATCCATCTGTCCATTACTACTGTGTCCATCTGTCCGTTGCTGCTGTGTCCATCTGTCTGTCACTGCTGTGTCTATCTGTCTGTCACTGCTATATCCATCTGTCTTTCACTGCTGTGTCCATCTGTCTGTCACTGCTGTGTCCATCTGTCTGTCACTGCTGTGTCCATCTGTGTGTCACTGCTGTGACCATCTGTCTGTGACTGCTGTGTCCATCTGTCTGTCACTGCAGTGTCCATCTGTCTGTCACTGCTGTGTCCATCTGTCTGTCAATGCTGTCTCCATCTGTCTGTCACTGCTGTGTCCATCTGTCTGTGACTGCTGTGTCCATCTGTCTGTCACTGCTGTGTCCATCTGTGTGTCACTGCTGTGTCCATCTGTCTGTGACTGCTGTGGCCATCTGTCTGTCACTGCTGTGTCCACCTGTCTGTCACTGCTGTGTCCATCTGTCACTGCTGTGTCCATCACTCTGTCACTGCTGTGTCCATCTGTCTGTCACTGCTGTATCCATCTGTCACTGCTGTGTCCATCTGTCTGTCACTGCTGTGTCCATCTGTCTGTCACTGCTGTGTCCATCTGTCTGTCACTGCTGTGTCCATCGGCCTGTCACTGCCGTGTCCATCTCTCTGTCACTGCTGTGTCTATCTGTCTGTCACTGCTGTGTCCATCTGTCACTGCTGTGTCCATCAGTCTGTCACTGCTGTGTCCATCTGTCTGTCACTGCTGTATCCATCTGTCACTGCTGTGTCCATCTGTCTGTCACTGCTGTGTCCATCTGTCTGTCACTGCTGTGTCCATCTGTCTGTCACTGCTGTGTCTATCTGTCTGTCACTGCTGTGTCCATCTGTCTGTCACTGCTGTGTCCATCTGTCTGTCACTGCTGTGTCCATCTGTCTGTCACTGCTGTGTCCATCTGTCTGTGACTGCTGTGTCCATCTGTCTGTCACTGCTGTGACCATCTGTCTGCCACTGCTGTGTCCATCTGTCCATTACTGCTGTATCCATCTGTCCATTACTACTGTGTCCATCTGTCCGTTGCTGCTGTGTCCATCTGTCTGTCACTGCTGTGTCTATCTGTCTGTCACTGCTATATCCATCTGTCTGTCACTGCTGTGTCCATCTGTCTGTCACTGCTGTGTCCATCTGTCTGTCACTGCTGTGTCCATCTGTCTGTCACTGCTGTGTCCATCTGTGTGTCACTGCTGTGACCATCTGTCTGTGACTGCTGTGTCCATCTGTCTGTCACTGCAGTGTCCATCTGTCTGTCACTGCTGTGTCCATCTGTCTGTCAATGCTGTCTCCATCTGTCGGTCACTGCTGTGTCCATCTGTCTGTGACTGCTGTGTCCATCTGTCTGTCACTGCTGTGTCCATCTGTGTGTCACTGCTGTGTCCATCTGTCTGTGACTGCTGTGTCCATCTGTCTGTCACTGCTGTGTCCATCTGTCTGTCACTGCTGTGTCCATCTGTCTGTCACTGCTGTGTCCATCTGTCTGTCACTGCTGTGTCCATCTGTCTGTCACTGCTGTGTCCATCGGTCTGTGACTGCTGTGTCCATCTGTCTGTCACTGCTGTGACCATCTGTCTGTCACTGCTGTGTCCATCTGTCTGTCACTGCTGTGACCATCTGTCTGTCACTGCTGTGACCATCTGTCTGTCACTGCTGTGTCCATCTGTCTGTGACTGCTGTGTCCATCTGTCTGTCACTGCTGTGACCATCTGTCTGTCACTGCTGTGTCCATCTGTCTGCCACTGCTGTGTCCATCTGTCCATTACTGCTGTATCCATCTGTCCATTACTACTGTGTCCATCTGTCCGTTGCTGCTGTGTCCATCTGTCTGTCACTGCTGTGTCTATCTGTCTGTCACTGCTATGTCCATCTGTCTGCCATTGCTGTGTCCATCTGTCTGACACTGCTGTGTCCATCTGTCTGTCACTGCTGTGTCCACCTGTCTGTCACTGCTGTGTCCATCTGTCTGTCACTGCTGTGTCTATCTGTCTGTCACTGCTGTGTCCATCTGCCTGTCACTGCTGTGTCCATCTGTCTGTCACTGCTGTGTCCATCTGTCTGTCACTGCTGTGTCCACCTGTCTGTCACTGCTGTGTCTATCTTGCCATTTCTGCTTGTGTCCATCTGTCTGTCACTGCTGTGTCTATCTTGCCATTTCTGCTTGTGTCCATCTGTCTGTCACTGCTGTGTCCATCTGTCTGTCACTGCTCTGTCCATCTGTCTGTCACTGCTGTGTCCATCTGTCTGTCACTGCTGTGTCCATCTGTCCGTCACTGCTGTGTCCATCTGTCCGTCACTGCTGTGTCCATCTGTCCGTCACTGCTGTGTCCATGTCTCTGTCACTGCTGTGTCCATCTGTCTGTCACTGCTGTGTCCATGTGTCTGTCATTGCTGTGTCCATCTGTCTGTCACTGCTGTGTCCATGTGTCTGTCACTGCTGTGTCCATGTGTCTGTCACTGCTGTGTCCATCTGTCTGTCACTGCTGTGTCCATCTGTCTGTCACTGCTGTGTCCATCTGTCCGTTGCTGCTGTGTCCATCTGTCTGCCACTGCTGTGTCCATCTGTCCATTACTGCTGTATCCATCTGTCCATTACTACTGTGTCCATCTGTCCGTTGCTGCTGTGTCCATCTGTCTGTCACTGCTGTGTCTATCTGTCTGTCACTGCTATATCCATCTGTCTGTCACTGCTGTGTCCACCTGTCTGTCACTGCTGTGTCTATCTGTCTGTCACTGCTATATCCATCTGCCTGTCACTGCTGTGTCCACCTGTCTGTCACTGCTGTGTCTATCTGTCTGTCACTGCTGTGTCCATCTGTCTGTCACTGCTGTGTCCATCTGTCTGTCACTGCTGTGTCCACCTGTCTGTCACTGCTGTGTCTATCTTGCCATTTCTGCTTGTGTCCATCTGTCTGTCACTGCTGTGTCTATCTTGCCATTTCTGCTTGTGTCCATCTGTCTGTCACTGCTATGTCCATCGGCCTGTCACTGCCGTGTCCATCTCTCTGTCACTGCTGTGTCTATCTGTCTGTCACTGCTGTGTCCATCTGTCACTGCTGTGTCCATCTGTCTGTCACTGCTGTGTCCATCTGTCTGTCACTGCTGTATCCATCTGTCACTGCTGTGTCCATCTGTCTGTCACTGCTGTGTCCATCTGTCTGTCACTGCTGTGTCCATCTGTCTGTCACTGCTGTGTCCATCTGTCTGTCACTGCTGTGTCCATCTGTCTGTCACTGCTGTGCCCATCTGTCTGTGACTGCTGTGTCCATCTGTCTGTCACTGCTGTGACCATCTGTCTGTCACTGCTGTGTCCATCTGTCTGTCACTGCTGTGTCCATCTGTCTGCCACTGCTGTGTCCATCTGTCCATTACTGCTGTGTCCATCTGTCTGTCACTGCTGTGTCCATCTGTCTGTCACTGCTGTGTCTATCTGTCTGTCACTGCTGTGTCCATCTGTCTGTCACTGCTGTGTATATCTGTCTGTCACTGCTGTGTCCATCTGTCTGTCACTGCTGTGTCCATCTGTCTGTCACTGCTGTGTCCACCTGTCTGTCACTGCTGTGTCTATCTTGCCATTTCTGCTTGTGTCCATCTGTCTGTCACTGCTGTGTCTATCTTGCCATTTCTGCTTGTGTCCATCTGTCTGTCACTGCTGTGTCCATCTGTCTGTCACTGCTCTGTCCATCTGTCTGTCACTGCTATGTCCATCTGTCTGTCACTGCTGTGTCCATCTGTCTGTCACTGCTGTGTCCATCTGTCCGTCACTGCTGTGTCCATGTATCTGTCACTGCTGTGTCCATGTCTCTGTCACTGCTGTGTCCATCTGTCTGTCACTGCTGTGTCCATGTGTCTGTCATTGCTGTGTCCATCTGTCTGTCACTGCTGTGTCCATGTGTCTGTCACTGCTGTGTCCATGTGTCTGTCACTGCTGTGTCCATCTGTCTGTCACTGCTGTGTCCATCTGTCTGTCACTGATGTGTCCATCTGTCCGTTGCTGCTGTGTCCATCTGTCTGCCACTGCTGTGTCCATCTGTCCATTACTACTGTGTCCATCTGTCCGTTGCTGCTGTGTCCATCTGTCTGTCACTGCTGTGTCTATCTGTCTGTCACTGCTATATCCATCTGTCTGTCACTGCTGTGTCCACCTGTCTGTCACTGCTGTGTCTATCTGTCTGTCACTGCTATATCCATCTGTCTGTCACTGCTGTGTCCACCTGTCTGTCACTGCTGTGTCTATCTGTCTGTCACTGCTGTGTCCATCTGTCTGTCACTGCTGTGTCCATCTGTCTGTCACTGCTGTGTCCACCTGTCTGTCACTGCTGTGTCTATCTTGCCATTTCTGCTTGTGTCCATCTGTCTGTCACTGCTGTGTCTATCTTGCCATTTCTGCTTGTGTCCATCTGTCTGTCACTGCTGTGTCCATCTGTCTGTCACTGCTCTGTCCATCTGTCTGTCACTGCTATGTCCATCTGTCTGTCACTGCTGTGTCCATCTGTCTGTCACTGCTGTGTCCATCTGTCCGTCACTGCTGTGTCCATGTGTCTGTCACTGCTGTGTCCATGTCTCTGTCACTGCTGTGTCCATCTGACTGTCACTGCTGTGTCCATGTGTCTGTCATTGCTGTGTCCATCTGCCTGTCACTGCCGTGTCCATCTGTCTGTCACTGCTGTGTCCATGTGTCTGTCACTGCTGTGTCCATGTGTCTGTCACTGCTGTGTCCATCTGTCTGTCACTGCTGTGTCCATCTGTCTGTCACTGATGTGTCCATCTGTCCGTTGCTGCTGTGTCCATCTGTCTGCCACTGCTGTGTCTATCTGTCTGTCACTGCTCTGTCCATCTGTCTGTCACTGCTGTGTCCATCTGCCTGTCACTGCAGTGTCCATCTGTCTGTCACTGCTGTGTCCATCTGTCTGTCACTGCCGTGTCCATCTGTCTGTAACTGCTTTGTCCATCTGTCTGTCACTGCTGTGTCCATCTGTCTGTCGCTGCTGCGTCCATCTGTCCGTTGCTGCTGTGTCCATCTGCCTGTCACTGCAGTGTCCATCTGTCTGTCACTGCTGTGTCCATCTGTCTGTCACTGCCGTGTCCATCTGTCTGTAACTGCTTTGTCCATCTGTCTGTCACTGCTGCGTCCATCTGTCTGTCACTGCTGTGTCCATCTGTCTGTCACTGCTATGTCCATCTGTCTGCCACTGCTGTGTCTATCTGTCTGTCACTGCTCTGTCCATCTGTCTGCCACTGCTGTGTGCATCGGCCTGTCACTTGCCGTGTCCATCTGTCTGTCACTGCTGTGTCTATCTGTCTGTCACTGATGTGTCCATCTGTCTGTCACTGCTGTGTCCATCTGTCTGTCACTGCTGTGTCCATCTGTCTGTCACTGCTGTATCCACCTGTCACTGCTGTGTCCATCTCTCTGTCACTGCTGTGTCCATCTGTCTGTCACTGCTGTGTCCATCTGTGTGTCACTGCTGTGTCCATCTGTCTGTCACTGCTGTGTCCATCTGTCTGTCACTGCTGTGTCCATCTGTCTGTCACTGCTGTATCCATCTGTCACTGCTGTGTCCATCTGTCTGTCACTGCTGTGTCCATCTGTCTGTCACTGCTGTGTCCATCTGTCTGTCACTGCTGTGTCCATCTGTCTGTCACTGCTGTGTCCATCTGTCTGTGACTGCTGTGTCCATCTGTCTGTCACTGCTGTGACCATCTGTCTGTCACTGCTGTGTCCATCTGTCTGTCACTGCTGTGTCCATCTGTCTGCCACTGCTGTGTCCATCTGTCCATTACTGCTGTGTCCATCTGTCTGTCACTGCTGTGTCTATCTGTCTGTCACTGCTATATCCATCTGTCTGTCACTGCTGTGTCCACCTGTCTGTCACTGCTGTGTCTATCTGTCTGTCACTGCTGTGTCCATCTGTCTGTCACTGCTGTGTCTATCTGTCTGTCACTGCTGTGTCCATCTGTCTGTCACTGCTGTGTCTATCTGTCTGTCACTGCTGTGTCCATCTGTCTGTCACTGCTGTGTCCATCTGTCTGTCACTGCTGTGTCCACCTGTCTGTCACTGCTGTGTCTATCTTGCCATTTCTGCTTGTGTCCATCTGTCTGTCACTGCTGTGTCTATCTTGCCATTTCTGCTTGTGTCCATCTGTCTGTCACTGCTGTGTCCATCTGTCTGTCACTGCTCTGTCCATCTGTCTGTCACTGCTATGTCCATCTGTCTGTCACTGCTGTGTCCATCTGTCTGTCACTGCTGTGTCCATCTGTCCGTCACTGCTGTGTCCATGTATCTGTCACTGCTGTGTCCATGTCTCTGTCACTGCTGTGTCCATCTGTCTGTCACTGCTGTGTCCATGTGTCTGTCATTGCTGTGTCCATCTGTCTGTCACTGATGTGTCCATCTGTCCGTTGCTGCTGTGTCCATCTGTCTGCCACTGCTGTGTCCATCTGTCCATTACTACTGTGTCCATCTGTCCGTTGCTGCTGTGTCCATCTGTCTGTCACTGCTGTGTCTATCTGTCTGTCACTGCTATATCCATCTGTCTGTCACTGCTGTGTCCACCTGTCTGTCACTGCTGTGTCTATCTGTCTGTCACTGCTATATCCATCTGTCTGTCACTGCTGTGTCCACCTGTCTGTCACTGCTGTGTCTATCTGTCTGTCACTGCTGTGTCCATCTGTCTGTCACTGCTGTGTCCATCTGTCTGTCACTGCTGTGTCCACCTGTCTGTCACTGCTGTGTCTATCTTGCCATTTCTGCTTGTGTCCATCTGTCTGTCACTGCTGTGTCTATCTTGCCATTTCTGCTTGTGTCCATCTGTCTGTCACTGCTGTGTCCATCTGTCTGTCACTGCTCTGTCCATCTGTCTGTCACTGCTATGTCCATCTGTCTGTCACTGCTGTGTCCATCTGTCTGTCACTGCTGTGTCCATCTGTCCGTCACTGCTGTGTCCATGTGTCTGTCACTGCTGTGTCCATGTCTCTGTCACTGCTGTGTCCATCTGTCTGTCACTGCTGTGTCCATGTGTCTGTCATTGCTGTGTCCATCTGTCTGTCACTTCTGTGTCCATGTGTCTGTCACTGCTGTGTCCATGTGTCTGTCACTGCTGTGTCCATCTGTCTGTCACTGCTGTGTCCATCTGTCTGTCACTGATGTGTCCATCTGTCCGTTGCTGCTGTGTCCATCTGTCTGCCACTGCTGTGTCTATCTGTCTGTCACTGCTCTGTCCATCTGTCTGTCACTGCTGTGTCCATCTGCCTGTCACTGCAGTGTCCATCTGTCTGTCACTGCTGTGTCCATCTGTCTGTCACTGCCGTGTCCATCTGTCTGTAACTGCTTTGTCCATCTGTCTGTCACTGCTGTGTCCATCTGTCTGTCGCTGCTGCGTCCATCTGTCCGTTGCTGCTGTGTCCATCTGCCTGTCACTGCAGTGTCCATCTGTCTCTCACTGCTGTGTCCATCTGTCTGTCACTGCCGTGTCCATCTGTCTGTAACTGCTTTGTCCATCTGTCTGTCACTGCTATGTCCATCTGTCTGCCACTGCTGTGTCTATCTGTCTGTCACTGCTCTGTCCATCTGTCTGCCACTGCTGTGTGCATCGGCCTGTCACTTGCCGTGTCCATCTGTCTGTCACTGCTGTGTCTATCTGTCTGTCACTGATGTGTCCATCTGTCTGTCACTGCTGTGTCCATCTGTCTGTCACTGCTGTGTCCATCTGTCTGTCACTGCTGTATCCACCTGTCACTGCTGTGTCCATCTCTCTGTCACTGCTGTGTCCATCTGTCTGTCACTGCTGTGTCCATCTGTGTGTCACTGCTGTGTCCATCTGTCTGTCACTGCTGTGTCCATCTGTCTGTCACTGCTGTCTCCATCTGTCTGTCACTGCTGTCTCCATCTGTCTGTTACTGCTGTGTCCATCTGTCTGTCACTGCTGTGTCCATCTGTCACTGCTGTGTCCATCTGTCTGTCACTGCTGTGTCCATCTGTCTGCCACTGCTGTGTCCATCTGTCCATTACTACTGTGTCCATCTGTCCGTTGCTGCTGTGTCCATCTGTCCATTACTACTGTGTCCATCTGTCCATTGCTGCTGTGTCCATCTGTCCATTACTACTGTGTCCATCTGTCCGTTGCTGCTGTGTCCATCTGTCTGTCACTGCTGTGTCCATCTGTCTGTCACTGCTGTGTCCATCTGTCTGTCACTGCTGTGTCCATCTGTCTGTCACTGCTGTGTCCATGTGTCTGTCACTGCTGTGTCCATCTGTCTGTCACTGCTGTGTCCATGTGTCTGTCACTGCTATGTCCATCTGTCTGTCACTGCTGTGTCCATGTGTCTGTCACTGCTGTGTCCATCTGTCTGTCACTGCTGTGCCCATGTCTCTGTCACTGCTGTGTCCATGTGTCTGTCACTGCTGTGTCCATCTTTCTGTCACTGCTGTGTCCATCTGTCTGTCACTGCTGTGTCCATGTGTCTGTCACTGCTGTGTCCATCTGTCTGCCACTGCTGTGTGCATCGGCCTGTCACTTGCCGTGTCCATCTGTCTGTCACTGCTGTGTCCATCTGTCTGTCACTGCTGTGTCCATCTGTCTGTCACTGCTGTGTCCATCTGTCTGTCACTGCTGTATCCACCTGTCACTGCTGTGTCCATCTGTCTGTCACTGCTGTGTCCATCTGTGTGTCACTGCTGTGTCCATCTGTCTGTCACTGCTGTGTCCATCTGTCTGTCACTGCTGTCTCCATCTGTCTGTCACTGCTGTCTCCATCTGTCTGTCACTGCTGTGTCCATCTGTCTGTCACTGCTGTGTCCATCTGTCACTGCTGTGTCCATCTGTCTGTCACTGCTGTGTCCATCTGTCTGCCACTGCTGTGTCCATCTGTCCATTACTGCTGTATCCATCTGTCCATTACTACTGTGTCCATCTGTCTGTCACTGCTGTCTCCATCTGTCTGTCACTGCTGTCTCCATCTGTCTTTCACTGCTGTGTCCATCTGTCTGTCACTGCTGTATCCACCTGTCACTGCTGTGTCCATCTGTCTGTCACTGCTGTGTCCATCTGTGTGTCACTGCTGTGTCCATCTGTCTGTCACTGCTGTGTCCATCTGTCCGTTGCTGCTGTGTCCATCTGTCTGTCACTGCTGTGTCTATCTGTCTGTCACTGCTGTGTCCATGTGTCTGTCACTGCTGTGTCCATCTGTCTGTCACTGCTGTGTCCATGTGTCTGTCACTGCTGTGTCCATGTGTCTGTCACTGCTGTGTCCATCTGTCTGTCACTGCTGTGTCCATCTGTCTGTCACTGCTGTGTCCATCTGTCTGTCACTGCTGTGTCCATCTGTCCGTTGCTGCTGTGTCCATCTGTGTGTCACTGCTGTGTCCATGTGTCTGTCACTGCTGTGTCCATCTCGCTGTCACTGCTGTGTCCATCTGTCTGTCACTGCTGTGTCCATCTGTCTGTCACTGCCGTGTCCATCTGTCTGTCACGCTTTGTCCATCTGTCTGTCACTGCTGTGTCCATCTGTCTGTCGCTGCTGCGTCCATCTGTCCGTTGCTGCTGTGTCCATCTGTCTGTCACTGCTATGTCCATCTGTCTGCCACTGCTGTGTCCATCTGTCTGTCACTGCTCTGTCCATCTGTCTGCCACTGCTGTGTGCATCGGCCTGTCACTTGCCGTGTCCATCTGTCTGTCACTGCTGTGTCTATCTGTCTGTCACTGATGTGTCCATCTGTCTGTCACTGCTGTGTCCATCTGTCTGCCACTGCTGTGTCTATCTGTCTGTCACTGCTCTGTCCATCTGTCTGCCACTGCTGTGTGCATCGGCCTGTCACTTGCCGTGTCCATCTGTCTGTCACTGCTGTGTCTATCTGTCTGTCACTGATGTGTCCATCTGTCTGTCACTGCTGTGTCCATCTGTCTGTCACTGCTGTGTCCATCTGTCTGTCACTGCTGTGTCCATCTGTCAGTCACTGCTGTATCCATCTGTCACTGCTGTGTCCATCTCTCTGTCACTGCTGTGTCCATCTGTCTGTCACTGCTGTGTCCATCTGTGTGTCACTGCTGTGTCCATCTGTCTGTCACTGCTGTGTCCATCTGTCTGTCACTGCTGTGTCCATCTGTCTGTCACTGCTGTGTCCATCTGTCTGTCACTGCTGTGTCCATCTGTCTGTCACTGCTGTGTCCATCTGTCTGTCACTGCTGTGTCCATCTGTCTGTCACTGCTGTGTCCATCTGTCTGTCACTGCTGTGTCCATCTGTCTGTCACTGCTGTCTCCATCTGTCTGTCACTGCTGTGTTCATCTGTCTGTCACTGCTGTGTCCATCTGTCCGTCACTGCTGTGTCCATCTGTCCATCACTACTGTGTCCATCTGTCTGTCACTGCTGTGTCCATCTGTCAGTCACTGCTGTGTCCATCTGTCCGTTGCTGCTGTGTCCATCTGTCTGTCACTGCTGTGTCCATCTGTCTGTCACTGCTGTGTCCATCTGTCTGTCACTGCTACGTCCATCTGTGCGTCACTGCTGTGTCCATCTGTCCGTCACTGCTGTGTCCATCTGTCTGTCACTGCTGTGTCCATCTGTCCGTTTCTGCTGTGTCCATCTGCCTGTCACTGCTGTGTCCATCTGTCTGTCACTGCTGTGTCTATCTGTCTGTCACTGCTGTGTCCATCTGTCCGTTGCTGATGTGTCCATCTGTCTGTGACTGCTGTCTCCATCTGTCACTGCTGTGTCCATCTGTCCGTTGCTGCTGTGTCCATCTGTCTGTAACTGCTATGTCCATCTGTCTGTCACTACTGTGTCCATCTGTCCGTTACTGCTGTGTCCATCTGTCTGTCACTGCTGTGTCCATCTGTCTGTCACTGCTATGTCCATCTGTCTGTTACTGCTGTGTCCATCTGTCCGTTGCTGCTGTGTCCATCTGTCTGTCACTGCTGTGTCTGTCTGTCTGTCACTGCTGTGTCCATCTGTCCGTTGCTGCTGTGTCCATCTGTCTGTCACTGCTGTGTCTGTCTGTCTGTCACTGCTATGTCCATCTGTCTGTCACTGCTATGTCCATCTGTCTGTCACTGCTGTGTCCATCTGTCTGTCACTGCTGTGTCCATCTGTCTGTCACTGCTGTGTCTATCTGTCTGTCACTGCTGTGTCCATCTGTCTGTCACTGCTGTGTCTATCTGTCTGTCACTGCTGTGTCCATCTGTCTGTCACTGCTGTGTCCATCTGTCTGTCACTGCTGTGTCCATCTGTCCGGTGCTGCTGTGTCCATCTGTCTGTCACTGCTGTCTCCATCTGTCACTGCTGTCTCCATCTGTCCGTTGCTGCTGTGTCCATCTGTCTGTAACTGCTATGTCCATCTGTCTGTCACTACTGTGTCCATCTGTCAGTCACTGCTGTGTCCATCTGTCCGTTACTGCTGTGTCCATCTGTCTGTCACTGCTATGTCCATCTGTCTGTTACTGCTGTGTCCATCTGTCCGTTGTTGCTGTGTCCATCTGTCCATTACTGCTGTGTCCATCTGTCTGTCACTGCTATGTCCATCTGTCTGTCACTGCTGTGTCCATCAGTCTGTCACTGCTGTGTCCATCTGTCTGTCACTGCTGTGTCCATCTGTCTGTCACTGCTGTGTCCATCTGTCTGTCACTGCTATGTCCATCTGTCTGCCACTGCTGTGTCTATCTGTCTGTCACTGCTCTGTCCATCTGTCTGCCACTGCTGTGTGCATCGGCCTGTCACTTGCCGTGTCCATCTGTCTGTCACTGCTGTGTCTATCTGTCTGTCACTGATGTGTCCATCTGTCTGTCACTGCTGTGTCCATCTGTCTGTCACTGCTGTGTCCATCTGTCTGTCACTGCTGTATCCACCTGTCACTGCTGTGTCCATCTCTCTGTCACTGCTGTGTCCATCTGTCTGTCACTGCTGTGTCCATCTGTGTGTCACTGCTGTGTCCATCTGTCTGTCACTGCTGTGTCCATCTGTCTGTCACTGCTGTCTCCATCTGTCTGTCACTGCTGTCTCCATCTGTCTGTTACTGCTGTGTCCATCTGTCTGTCACTGCTGTGTCCATCTGTCACTGCTGTGTCCATCTGTCTGTCACTGCTGTGTCCATCTGTCTGCCACTGCTGTGTCCATCTGTCCATTACTACTGTGTCCATCTGTCCGTTGCTGCTGTGTCCATCTGTCCATTACTACTGTGTCCATCTGTCCATTGCTGCTGTGTCCATCTGTCCATTACTACTGTGTCCATCTGTCCGTTGCTGCTGTGTCCATCTGTCTGTCACTGCTGTGTCTATCTGTCTGTCACTGCTGTGTCCATCTGTCTGTCACTGCTGTGTCCATCTGTCTGTCACTGCTGTGTCCATCTGTCTGTCACTGCTGTGTCCATGTGTCTGTCACTGCTGTGTCCATCTGTCTGTCACTGCTGTGTCCATGTGTCTGTCACTGCTATGTCCATCTGTCTGTCACTGCTGTGTCCATGTGTCTGTCACTGCTGTGTCCATCTGTCTGTCACTGCTGTGCCCATGTCTCTGTCACTGCTGTGTCCATGTGTCTGTCACTGCTGTGTCCATCTTTCTGTCACTGCTGTGTCCATCTGTCTGTCACTGCTGTGTCCATGTGTCTGTCACTGCTGTGTCCATCTGTCTGCCACTGCTGTGTGCATCGGCCTGTCACTTGCCGTGTCCATCTGTCTGTCACTGCTGTGTCTATCTGTCTGTCACTGATGTGTCCATCTGTCTGTCACTGCTGTGTCCATCTGTCTGTCACTGCTGTGTCCATCTGTCTGTCACTGCTGTATCCACCAGTCACTGCTGTGTCCATCTGTCTGTCACTGCTGTGTCCATCTGTGTGTCACTGCTGTGTCCATCTGTCTGTCACTGCTGTGTCCATCTGTCTGTCACTGCTGTCTCCATCTGTCTGTCACTGCTGTCTCCATCTGTCTGTCACTGCTGTGTCTATCTGTCTGTCACTGCTGTGTCCATCTGTCACTGCTGTGTCCATCTGTCTGTCACTGCTGTGTCCATCTGTCTGCCACTGCTGTGTCCATCTGTCCATTACTGCTGTATCCATCTGTCCATTACTACTGTGTCCATCTGTCCGTTGCTGCTGTGTCCATCTGTCCATTACTACTGTGTCCATCTGTCCGTTGCTGCTGTGTCCATCTGTCTGTCACTGCTGTGTCCATGTGTCTGTCACTGCTGTGTCCATCTGTCTGTCACTGCTGTGTCCATGTGTCTGTCACTGCTGTGTCCATCTGTCTGTCACTGCTGTGTCCATGTGTCTGTCACTGCTGTGTCCATGTGTCTGTCACTGCTGTGTCCATCTGTCTGTCACTGCTGTGTCCATGTGTCTGTCACTGCTGTGTCCATCTGTCTGTCACTGCTGTGTCCATCTGTCTGTCACTGCTGTGTCCATCTGTCCGTTGCTGCTGTGTCCATCTGTGTGTCACTGCTGTGTCCATGTGTCTGTCACTGCTGTGTCCATCTCGCTGTCACTGCTGTGTCCATCTGTCTGTCACTGCTGTGTCCATCTGTCTGTCACTGCCGTGTCCATCTGTCTGTCACGCTTTGTCCATCTGTCTGTCACTGCTGTGTCCATCTGTCTGTCACTACTGTGTCCATCTGTCTGTCACTGCTGTGTCCTCTGTCAGTCACTGCTGTGTCCATCTGTCCGTTGCTGCTGTGTCCATCTGTCTGTCACTGCTATGTCCATCTGTCTGCCACTGCTGTGTCTATCTGTCTGTCACTGCTCTGTCCATCTGTCTGCCACTGCTGTGTGCATCGGCCTGTCACTTGCCGTGTCCATCTGTCTGTCACTGCTGTGTCTATCTGTCTGTCACTGATGTGTCCATCTGTCTGTCACTGCTGTGTCCATCTGTCTGTCACTGCTGTGTCCATCTGTCTGTCACTGCTGTGTCCATCTGTCAGTCACTGCTGTATCCATCTGTCACTGCTGTGTCCATCTCTCTGTCACTGCTGTGTCCATCTGTCTGTCACTGCTGTGTCCATCTGTGTGTCACTGCTGTGTCCATCTGTCTGTCACTGCTGTGTCCATCTGTCTGTCACTGCTGTCTCCATCTGTCTGTCACTGCTGTGTCCATCTGTCTGTCACTGCTGTGTCCATCTGTCTGTCACTGCTGTGTCCATCTGTCTGTCACTGCTGTGTCCATCTGTCTGTCACTGCTGTGTCCATCTGTCTGTCACTGCTGTCTCCATCTGTCTGTCACTGCTGTGTCCATCTGTCTGTCACTGCTGTGTCCATCTGTCTGTCACTGCTGTGTCCATCTGTCTGTCACTGCTGTCTCCATCTGTCTGTCACTGCTGTGTCCATCTGTCTGTCACTGCTGTGTCCATCTGTCCGTCACTGCTGTGTCCATCTGTCCATCACTACTGTGTCCATCTGTCTGTCACTGCTGTGTCCATCTGTCAGTCACTGCTGTGTCCATCTGTCCGTTGCTGCTGTGTCCATCTGTCTGTCACTGCTGTGTCCATCTGTCTGTCACTGCTGTGACCATCTGTCTGTCACTGCTACGTCCATCTGTCCGTCACTGCTGTGTCCATCTGTCCGTCACTGCTGTGTCCATCTGTCTGTCACTGCTGTGTCCATCTGTCCGTTTCTGCTGTGTCCATCTGTCTGTCACTGCTGTGTCCATCTGTCTGTCACTGCTGTGTCTATCTGTCTGTCACTGCTGTGCCCATCTGTCCGTTGCTGATGTGTCCATCTGTCTGTGACTGCTGTCTCCATCTGTCACTGCTGTGTCCATCTGTCCGTTGCTGCTGTGTCCATCTGTCTGAAACTGCTATGTCCATCTGTCTGTCACTACTGTGTCCATCTGTCCGTTACTGCTGTGTCCATCTGTCTGTCACTGCTGTGTCCATCTGTCTGTCACTGCTGTGTCTATCTGTCTGTCACTGCTGTGTCCATCTGTCCGTTGCTGATGTGTCCATCTGTCTGTGACTGCTGTCTCCATCTGTCACTGCTGTGTCCATCTGTCCGTTGCTGCTGTGTCCATCTGTCTGTAACTGCTATGTCCATCTGTCTGTCACTACTGTGTCCATCTGTCCGTTACTGCTGTGTCCATCTGTCTGTCACTGCTGTGTCCATCTGTCTGTCACTGCTATGTCCATCTGTCTGTTACTGCTGTGTCCATCTGTCCGTTGCTGCTGTGTCCATCTGTCTGTCACTGCTGTGTCTGTCTGTCTGTCACTGCTATGTCCATCTGTCTGTCACTGCTGTGTCCATCTGTCTGTCACTGCTGTGTCCATCTGTCTGTCACTGCTGTGTCTATATGTCTGTCACTGCTGTGTCCATCTGTCCGTTGCTGCTGTGTCCATCTGTCTGTCACTGCTGTGTCTGTCTGTCTGTCACTGCTATGTCCATCTGTCGGTCACTGCTGTGTCCATCTGTCTGTCACTGCTGTGTCCATCTGTCTGTCACTGCTGTGTCTATCTGTCTGTCACTGCTGTGTCCATCTGTCTGTCACTGCTGTGTCTATCTGTCTGTCACTGCTCTGTCCATCTGTCTGTCACTGCTGTGTCCATCTGTCTGTCACTGCTGTGTCCATCTGTCCGGTGCTGCTGTGTCCATCTGTCTGTCACTGCTGTCTCCATCTGTCACTGCTGTCTCCATCTGTCCGTTGCTGCTGTGTCCATCTGTCTGTAACTGCTATGTCCATCTGTCTGTCACTACTGTGTCCATCTGTCAGTCACTGCTGTGTCCATCTGTCCGTTACTGCTGTGTCCATCTGTCTGTCACTGCTATGTCCATCTGTCTGTTACTGCTGTGTCCATCTGTCCGTTGTTGCTGTGTCCATCTGTCCATTACTGCTGTGTCCATCTGTCTGTCACTGCTATGTCCATCTGTCTGTCACTGCTGTGTCCATCAGTCTGTCACTGCTGTGTCCATCTGTCTGTCACTGCTGTGTCCATCTGTCTGTCACTGCTGTGTCCATCTGGCCATTTCTCCTTGTGTACATCTGTCTCTCACTGCTTTGTCCATCTATCTGTCACTGCTATGTCAATCTGTCTGTCACTGCTGTGTCCATCAGTCTGTCACTGCTGTGTCCATCTGTCTGTCACTGCTGTGTCTATCTGTCTGTCACTGCTATGTCCATCTGTCTGTCACTGCTGTGTCCATCAGTCTGTCACTGCTGTGTCCATCTGTCCATCACTGCTGTGTCCACCTGTCTGTCACTGCTGTGTCCTCTGTCAGTCACTGCTGTGTCCATCTGTCCGTTGCTGCTGTGTCCATCTGTGTGTCACTGCTGTGTCCATTTGTCTGTCACTGCTGTGTCTATCTCTCTGTCACTGCTCTGTCCATCTGTCTGTCACTGCTGTGTCCATCTGTCTGTCACTGCTGTGTCCATCTGTCTTTCACTGCTGTGTCCATCTGTCTGTCACTGCTGTGTCCATCTGTCTTTCACTGCTGTGTCAATCTGTCTGTCACTGCTGTGTCCATCTGTCCGTTGCTGCTGTGTCCATCTGTCTGTCACTGCTGTGTCCATCTGTCTGTCACTGCTGTGTCCATCTGTCTGTCACTGCTGTGTCCATCAGTCTGTCACTGCTGTGTCTATCTGTCTGTCACTGCTGTCTCCATCTGTCCGTTGCTGCTGTGTCCATCTGTCTGTCACTGCTATGTCCATCTGTCCGTTGCTGCTGTGTCCATCTGTCTGTCACTGCTGTGTACATCTGTCTGTCACTGCTGTGTCCATCTGTCCGTTGCTGCAATGTCCATCGTTCTGTCACTGCTGTATCCATCTGTCCATTACTGCTGTGTCCACCTGTCTGTCACTGCTGTGTCCATCTGTCTGTCACTGCTGTATCCATCTGTCTGTCACTGCTGTGTCCATCTGTCTGTCACTGCTGTGTCCATCTGTCCGTCGCTGCTGTGTCCATCTGTCTGTCACTGCTGTGTCCATCTGTCTGTCACTGCTATGTCCATCTGTCTGTCACTGCTGTGTCCATCTGTCTGTCACTGCTGTGTCCATCTGTCTGTCACTGCTGTGTCCATCTGGCCATTTCTCCTTGTGTCCATCTGTCTCTCACTGCTGTGTCCATCTATCTGTCACTGCTATGTCAATCTGTCTGTCACTGCTGCGTCCATCAGTCTGTCACTGCTGTGTCCATCTGTCCATCACTGCAGTGTCCATCTGTCTGTCACTGCTGTGTCCATCTGTCAGTCACTGCTGTGTCCATCTGTCCGTTGCTGCTGTGTCCATCTGTCTGTCACTGCTGTGTCCATCTGTCTGTCACTGCTACGTCCATCTGTCTGTCACTGCTGTGTCTATCTGTCCGTCACTGCTGTGCCCATCTGTCCGTCACTGCTGTGTCCATCTGTCTGTCACTGCTGTGTCCATCTGTCAGTCACTGCTGTGTCCATCTGTCCGTTACTGCTGTGTCCATCTGTCTGTCACTGCTGTGTCCATCTGTCTGTCACTGGTATGTCCATCTGTCTGTCACTGCTGTGTCCATCTATCTGTCACTGCTGTGTCCATCTGTCTGTCACTGCTGTGTCTATCTGTCTGTCACTGCTGTGTCCATCTGTCCGTTGCTGCTGTGTCCATCTGTCTGTCACTGCTGTGTCCATCTGTCCGTTGCTGTTGTGTCCATCTGTCTGTCACTGCTGTCTCCATCTGTCACTGCTGTGTCCATCTGTCCGTTGCTGCTGTGTCCATCTGTCTGTAACTGCTATGACCATCTGTCTGTCACTACTGTGTCCATCTGTCAGTCACTTCTGTGTCCATCTGTCAGTCACTGCTGTGTCCATCTGTCTGTCACTGCTGTGTCCATCTGTCTGTCACTGCTATGTCCATCTGTCTGTTACTGCTGTGTCCATCTGTCTGTCACTGCTGTGTCCGTCTGTCTGTCACTGCTATGTCCATCTGTCTGTCACTGCTGTGTCCATCTGTCTGTCACTGCTGTGTCCATCTGTCTGTCACTGCTGTGTCTATCTGTCTGTCACTGCTGTGTCCATCTGTCCGTTGCTGCTGTGTCCATCTGTCTGTCACTGCTGTGTCCATCTGTCCGTTGCTACTGTGTCCATCTGTCTGTCACTGCTGTCTCCATCTGTCACTGCTGTCTCCATCTGTCCGTTACTGCTGTGTCCATCTGTCTGTAACTGCTATGTCCATCTGTCTGTCACTACTGTGTCCATCTGTCCGTTACTGCTGTGTCCATCTGTCTGTCACTGCTGTGTCCATCTGTCTGTCACTGCTCTGTCCATCTGTCTGTTACTGCTGTGTCCATCTGTCCGTTGCTGCTGTGTCCATCTGTCTGTCACTGCTGTGTCCGTCTGTCTGTCACTGCTATGTCCATCTGTCTGTTACTGCTGTGTCCATCTGTCCGTTGCTGCTGTGTCCATCTGTCTGTTACTGCTGTGTCCATCTGTCCGTTGCTGCTGTGTCCATCTGTCAGTCACTGCTGTGTCCATCTGTCCGTTACTGCTGTGTCCATCTGTCTGTCACTGCTGTGTCCATCTGTCTGTCACTGCTATATCCATCTGTCTGTTACTGCTGTGTCCATCTGTCCGTTGCTGCTGTGTCCATCTGTCTGTCACTGCTGTGTCCGTCTGTCTGTCACTGCTATGTCCATCTGTCTGTCACTGCTGATCCATCTGTCTGTCACTGCTGTGTCCATCTGTCTGTCACTGCTGTGTCCATCTGGCCATTTCTCCTTGTGTCCATCTGTCTCTCACTGCTTTGTCCATCTATCGGTCACTGCTACGTCAATCTGTCTGTCACTGCTGTGTCCATCAGTCTGTCACTGCTGTGTCCATCTGTCCATCACTGCTGGGTCCACCTGTCTGTCACTGCTGTGTCCATCTGTCTGTCACTGCTGTGTCCACCTGTCTGTCACTGCTGTGTCCATTTGTCTGTCACTGCTGTGTCTATCTCTCTGTCACTGCTCTGTCCATCTGTCTGTCACTGCTGTGTCCATCTGTCTGTCACTGCTGTGTCAATCTGTCTGTCACTGCTGTGTCCATCTGTCTGTCACTGCTATGTCCATCTGTCTGTCACTGCTGTTTCCATCTGTCTGTCACTGCTGTGTCCATCTGTCTGTCCCTGCTGTGTCCATCTGTCTGTCACTGCTGTGTCCATCTGTCTGTCACTGCTGTGTCCATCTGTCTGTCAGTGCTGTGTCCATCTGTCTGTCATTGGCGTGTCCATCTGTCTGTCACTGCTGTGTCCATCTGTCTGTCACTGCTGTGTCCATCTGTCGGTCACTGCTGTGTCCACCTGTCTGTCACTGCTGTGTCCATCTGTCTGTCCCTGCTGTGTCCATCTGTCTGTCACTGCTGTGTCCATCTGTCTGTCCCTGCTGTGTCTATCTGTCTGTCACTGCTGTGTCCATCTGTCCGTTGCTGCTGTGTCCATCTGTCTGTCACTGCTGTGTCCATCTGTCCGTTGCTGCTGTGTCCATCTGGCTGTCACTGCTGTCTCCATCTGTCACTGCTGTGTCCATCTGTCCGTTGCTGCTGTGTCCATCTGTCTGTCACTGCTATGTCCATCTGTCGGTCACTGCTGTGTCCACCTGTCTGTCACTGCTGTGACCATCTGTCTGTCCCTGCTGTGTCCATCTGTCTGTCACTGCTGTGTCCATCTGTCTGTCCCTGCTGTGTCTATCTGTCTGTCACTGCTGTGCCCATCTGTCAGTCACTGCTGTGCCCATCTGTCAGTCACTGCTGTGTCCATCTGTCCGTTACTGCTGTGTCCATCTGTCTGTCACTGCTGTGTCCATCTGTCTGTCACTGCTGTGTCCATCTGTCCGTTGCTGCTGTGTCCATCTGTCTGTCACTGCTGTGTCTGTCTGTCTGTCACTGCTATGTCCATCTGTCTGTCACTACTGTGTCCATCTGTCAGTCACTGCTGTGTCCATCTGTCCGTTGCTGGTGTGTCCATCTGTCTGTCACTGCTGTGTCTGTCTGTCTGTCACTGCTATGTCCATCTGTCTGTCACTACTGTGTCCATCTGTCTGTCACTGCTGTGTCCATCTGTCTGTCACTGCTGTGTCCATCTGTCTGTCACTGCTATGTCCATCTGTCTTTTACTGCTGCGTCCATCTGTCCGTTGCTGCTGTGTCCATCTGTCTGTCACTGCTGTGTCTGTCTGTCTGTCACTGCTGTGTCTATCTGTCTGTCACTGCTGTGTCCATCTGTCCGTTGCTGCTGTGTCCATCTGTCTGTCACTGCTGTGTCCATCTGTCCGTCGCTGCTGTGTCCATCTGTCTGTAACTGCTATGTCCATCTGTCTGTCACTACTGTGTCCATCTGCCAGTCACTGCTGTGTCCATCTGTCCGTTACTGCTGTGTCCATCTGTCTGTCACTGATGTGTCCATCTGTCTGTCACTGCTATGTCCATCTGTCTGTCACTGCTGTGTCTATCTGTCTGTCACTGATGTGTCCATCTGTCTGTCACTGCTGTGTCCATCTGTCTGTCACTGCTGTGTCCATCTGTCTGTCACTGCTGTATCCACCTGTCACTGCTGTGTCCATCTGTCTGTCACTGCTGTGTCCATCTGTGTGTCACTGCTGTGTCCATCTGTCTGTCACTGCTGTGTCCATCTGTCTGTCACTGCTGTCTCCATCTGTCTGTCACTGCTGTCTCCATCTGTCTGTCACTGCTGTCTCCATCTGTCTGTCACTGCTGTGTCCATCTGTCACTGCTGTGTCCATCTGTCTGTCACTGCTGTGTCCATCTGTCTGCCACTGCTGTGTCCATCTGTCCATTACTGCTGGATCCATCTGTCCATTACTACTGTGTCCATCTGTCCGTTGCTGCTGTGTCCATCTGTCCATTACTACTGTGTCCATCTGTCCGTTGCTGCTGTGTCCATCTGTCTGTCACTGCTGTGTCTATCTGTCTGTCACTGCTGTGTCCATGTGTCTGTCACTGCTGTGTCCATCTGTCTGTCACTGCTGTGTCCATGTGTCTGTCACTGCTGTGTCCATGTGTCTGTCACTGCTGTGTCCATCTGTCTGTCACTGCTGTGTCCATGTGTCTGTCACTGCTGTGTCCATCTGTCTGTCACTGCTGTGTCCATCTGTCTGTCACTGCTGTGTCCATCTGTCCGTTGCTGCTGTGTCCATCTGTGTGTCACTGCTGTGTCCATGTGTCTGTCACTGCTGTGTCCATCTCGCTGTCACTGCTGTGTCCTTCTGTCTGTCACTGCTGTGTCCATCTATCTGTCACTGCCGTGTCCATCTGTCTGTCACGCTTTGTCCATCTGTCTGTCACTGCTGTCTCCATCTGTCTGTCGCTGCTGCGTCCATCTGTCCGTTGCTGCTGTGTCCATCTGCCTGTCACTGCTATGTCCATCTGTCTGCCACTGCTGTGTCTATCTGTCTGTCACTGCTCTGTCCATCTGTCTGCCACTGCTGTGTGCATCGGCCTGTCACTTGCCGTGTCTATCTGTCTGTCACTGCTGTGTCTATCTGTCTGTCACTGATGTGTCCATCTGTCTGTCACTGCTGTGTCCATCTGTCTGTCACTGCTGTGTCCATCTGTCTGTCACTGCTGTATCCATCTGTCACTGCTGTGTCCATCTCTCTGTCACTGCTGTGTCCATCTGTCTGTCACTGCTGTGTCCATCTGTGTGTCACTGCTGTGTCCATCTGTCTGTCACTGCTGTGTCCATCTGTCTGTCACTGCTGTCTCCATCTGTCTGTCACTGCTGTGTCCATCTGTCTGTCACTGCTGTGTCCATCTGTCTGTCACTGCTGTGTCCATCTGTCTGTCACTGCTGTGTCCATCTGTCTGTCACTGCTGTCTCCATCTGTCTGTCACTGCTGTGTTCATCTGTCTGTCACTGCTGTGTCCATCTGTCCGTCACTGCTGTGTCCATCTGTCCGTTGCTGCTGTGTCCATCTGTCTGTCACTGCTGTGTCCATCTGTCTGTCACTGCTGTGTCCATCTGTCTGTCACTGCTACGTCCATCTGTCCGTCACTGCTGTGTCCATCTGTCCGTCACTGCTGTGTCCATCTGTCTGTCACTGCTGTGTCCATCTGTCCGTTTCTGCTGTGTCCATCTGCCTGTCACTGCTGTGTCCATCTGTCTTGTCACTGGTATGTCCATCTGTCTGTCACTGCTGTGTCCATCTGTCTGTCACTGCTGTGTCTATCTGTCTGTCACTGCTGTGTCCATCTGTCCGTTGCTGATGTGTCCATCTGTCTGTGACTGCTGTCTCCATCTGTCACTGCTGTGTCCATCTGTCCGTTGCTGCTGTGTCCATCTGTCTGTCACTGCTATGTCCATCTGTCTGTTACTGCTGTGTCCATCTGTCCGTTGCTGCTGTGTCCATCTGTCTGTCACTGCTGTGTCTGTCTGTCTGTCACTGCTATGTCCATCTGTCTGTCACTGCTGTGTCCATCTGTCTGTCACTGCTGTGTCCATCTGTCTGTCACTGCTGTGTCTATCTGTCTGTCACTGCTGTGTCCATCTGTCCGTTGCTGCTGTGTCCATCTGTCTGTCACTGCTGTGTCTGTCTGTCTGTCACTGCTATGTCCATCTGTCTGTCACTGCTGTGTCCATCTGTCTGTCACTGCTGTGTCCATCTGTCTGTCACTGCTGTGTCTATCTGTCTGTCACTGCTGTGTCTATCTGTCTGTCACTGCTGTGTCCATCTGTCTGTCACTGCTGTGTCCATCTGTCTGTCACTGCTGTGTCCATCTGTCCGTTGCTGCTGTGTCCATCTGTCTGTGACTGCTGTGTCCATCTGTCTGTCACTGCTGTGTCTATCTGTCTGTCACTGCTGTGTCCATCTGTCTGTCACTGCTGTGTCCATCTGTCTGTCACTGCTGTGTCTATCTGTCTGTCACTGCTGTGTCCATCTGTCTGTCACTGCTGTGTCCATCTGTCTGTCACTGCTGTGTCTATCTGTCTGTCACTGCTGTGTCCATCTGTCTGTCACTGCTGTGTCCATCTGTCCGTTGCTGCTGTGTCCATCTGTCTGTGACTGCTGTGTCCATCTGTCTGTCACTGCTGTGTCCATCTGTCTGTCACTGCTGTGTCTATCTGTCTGTCACTGCTGTGTCCACCTGTCTGTCACTGCTGTGTCCATCTGTCTGTCACTGCTGTGTCCATCTGTCCGTTGCTGCTGTGTCCATCTGTCTGTGACTGCTGTGTCCATCTGTCTGTCACTGCTGTGTCCATCTGTCTGTGACTGCTGTGTCCATCTGTCTGTCACTGCTGTGTCTATCTGTCTGTCACTGCTGTGTCCATCTGTCTGTCACTGCTGTGTCCATCTGTCTGTCACTGCTGTGTCCATCTGTCCGTTGCTGCTGTGTCCATCTGTCTGTCACTGCTGTCTCCATCTGTCACTGCTGTCTCCATCTGTCCGTTGCTGCTGTGTCCATCTGTCTGTAACTGCTATGTCCATCTGTCTGTCACTACTGTGTCCATCTGTCAGACACTGCTGTGTCCATCTGTCCGTTACTGCTGTGTCCATCTGTCTGTCACTGCTATGTCCATCTGTCTGTTACTGCTGTGTCCATCTGTCCGTTGTTGCTGTGTCCATCTGTCCATTACTGCTGTGTCCATCTGTCTGTCACTGCTGTGTCCATCTGTCTGTCACTGCTGTGTCCATCTGTCCGTTGTTGCTGTGTCCATCTGTCCGTTGTTGCTGTGTCCATCTGTCCATTACTGCTGTGTCCATCTATCTGTCACTGCTGTGTCCATCTGTCTGTTACTGCTGTGTCCATCTGTCCGTTGTTGCTGTGTCCATCTGTCCATTACTGCTGTGTCCATCTATCTGTCACTGCTGTGTCCATCTGTCTGTCACTGCTGTGTCCATCAGTCTGTCACTGCTGTGTCCATCTGTCCATCACTGCTGTGTCCACCTGTCTGTCACTGCTGTGTCCTCTGTCAGTCACTGCTGTGTCCATCTGTCCGTTGCTGCTGTGTCCATCTGTGTGTCACTGCTGTGTCCATCAGTCTGTCACTGCTGTGTCCATCTGTCTGTCACTGCTGTGCCCATCTGGCCATTTCTCCTTGTGTACATCTGTCTCTCACTGCTTTGTCCATCTATCTGTCACTGCTATGTCAATCTGTCTGTCACTGCTGTGTCCATCAGTCTGTCACTGCTGTGTCCATCTGTCCATCACTGCTGTGTCCACCTGTCTGTCACTGCTGTGTCCTCTGTCAGTCACTGCTGTGTCCATCTGTCCGTTGCTGCTGTGTCCATCTGTCTGTCACTGCTGTGTCCATTTGTCTGTCACTGCTGTGTCTATCTCTCTGTCACTGCTCTGTCCATCTGTCTGTCACTGCTGTGTCCATCTGTCTGTCACTGCTGTGTCCATCTGTCTTTCACTGCTGTGTCCATCTGTCTGTCACTGCTGTGTCCATCTGTCTGTCACTGCTGTGTCAATCTGTCTGTCGCTGCTGTGTACATCTGTCTGTCACTGCTGTGTCCATCTGTCCGTTGCTGCTGTGTCCATCTGTCTGTCACTGCTGTGTCCATCTGTCTGTCACTGCTGTGTCCATCTGTCTGTCACTGCTGTGTCCATCAGTCTGTCACTGCTGTGTCTATCTGTCTGTCACTGCTGTCTCCATCTGTCCGTTGCTGCTGTGTCCATCTGTCTGTCACTGCTATGTCCATCTGTCCGTTGCTGCTGTGTCCATCTGTCTGTCACTGCTGTGTACATCTGTCTGTCACTGCTGTGTCCATCTGTCCGTTGCTGCAATGTCCATCGCTCTGTCACTGCTGTATCCATCTGTCCGTTACTGCTGTGTCCACCTGTCTGTCACTGCTGTGTCCATCTGTCTGTCACTGCTGTATCCATCTGTCTGTCACTGCTGTGTCCATCTGTCTGTCACTGCTGTGTCCATCTGTCCGTCGCTGCTGTGTCCATCTGTCTGTCACTGCTGTGTCCATCTGTCTGTCACTGCTATGTCCATCTGTCTGTCACTGCTGTGTCCATCTGTCTGTCACTGCTGTGTCCATCTGTCTGTCACTACTGTGTCCATCTGGCCATTTCTCCTTGTGTCCATCTGTCTCTCACTGCTGAGTTCATCTATCTGTCACTGCTATGTCAATCTGTCTGTCACTGCTGCGTCCATCAGTCTGTCACTGCTGTGTCCATCTGTCCATCACTGCTGTGTCCATCTGTCTGTCACTGCTGTGTCCATCTGTCAGTCACTGCTGTGTCCATCTGTCCGTTGCTGCTGTGTCCATCTGTCTGTCACTGCTGTGTCCATCTGTCTGTCACTGCTACGTCCATCTGTCTGTCACTGCTGTGACTATCTGTCCGTCACTGCTGTGTCCATCTGTCCGTCACTGCTGTGTCCATCTGTCTGTCACTGCTGTGTCCATCTGTCAGTCACTGCTGTGTCCATCTGTCCGTTACTGCTGTGTCCATCTGTCTGTCACTGCTGTGTCCATCTGTCTGTCACTGGTATGTCCATCTGTCTGTCACTGCTGTGTCCATCTATCTGTCACTGCTGTGTCCATCTGTCTGTCACTGCTGTGTCTATCTGTCTGTCACTGCTGTGTCCATCTGTCCGTTGCTGCTGTGTCCATCTGTCTGTCACTGCTGTGTCCATCTGTCCGTTGCTGTTGTGTCCATCTGTCTGTCACTGCTGTCTCCATCTGTCACTGCTGTGTCCATCTGTCCGTTGCTGCTGTGTCCATCTGTCTGTAACTGCTATGACCATCTGTCTGTCACTACTGTGTCCATCTGTCAGTCACTGCTGTGTCCATCTGTCAGTCACTGCTGTGTCCATCTGTCTGTCACTGCTGTGTCCATCTGTCTGTCACTGCTATGTCCATCTGTCTGTTACTGCTGTGTCCATCTGTCTGTCACTGCTGTGTCCGTCTGTCTGTCACTGCTATGTCCATCTGTCTGTCACTGCTGTGTCCATCTGTCTGTCACTGCTGTGTCCATCTGTCTGTCACTGCTGTGTCTATCTGTCTGTCACTGCTGTGTCCATCTGTCCGTTGCTGCTGTGTCCATCTGTCTGTCACTGCTGTGTCCATCTGTCCGTTGCTGCTGTGTCCATCTGTCTGTCACTGCTGTCTCCATCTGTCACTGCTGTCTCCATCTGTCCGTTACTGCTGTGTCCATCTGTCTGTCACTGCTGTGTCCATCTGTCTGTCACTACTGTGTCCATCTGTCCGTTACTGCTGTGTCCATCTGTCTGTCACTGCTGTGTCCATCTGTCTGTCACTGCTCTGTCCATCTGTCTGTTACTGCTGTGTCCATCTGTCCGTTGCTGCTGTGTCCATCTGTCTGTCACTGCTGTGTCCGTCTGTCTGTCACTGCTATGTCCATCTGTCTGTTACTGCTGTGTCCATCTGTCCGTTGCTGCTGTGTCCATCTGTCTGTTACTGCTGTGTCCATCTGTCCGTTGCTGCTGTGTCCATCTGTCAGTCACTGCTGTGTCCATCTGTCCGTTACTGCTGTGTCCATCTGTCTGTCAATGCTGTGTCCATCTGTCTGTCACTGCTATATCCATCTGTCTGTTACTGCTGTGTCCATCTGTCCGTTGCTGCTGTGTCCATCTGTCTGTCACTGCTGTGTCCGTCTGTCTGTCACTGCTATGTCCATCTGTCTGTCACTGCTGATCCATCTGTCTGTCACTGCTGTGTCCATCTGTCTGTCACTGCTGTGTCCATCTGGCCATTTCTCCTTGTGTCCATCTGTCTCTCACTGCTTTGTCCATCTATCGGTCACTGCTACGTCAATCTGTCTGTCACTGCTGTGTCCATCAGTCTGTCACTGCTGTGTCCATCTGTCCATCACTGCTGTGTCCACCTGTCTGTCACTGCTGTGTCCATCTGTCTGTCACTGCTGTGTCCACCTGTCTGTCACTGCTGTGTCCATTTGTCTGTCACTGCTGTGTCTATCTCTCTGTCACTGCTCTGTCCATCTGTCTGTCACTGCTGTGTCCATCTGCCTGTCACTGCTGTGTCAATCTGTCTGTCACTGCTGTGTCCATCTGTCTGTCACTGCTATGTCCATCTGTCTGTCACTGCTGTTTCCATCTGTCTGTCCCTGCTGTGTCCATCTGTCTGTCACTGCTGTGTCCATCTGTCTGTCCCTGCTGTGTCCATCTGTCTGTCACTGCTGTGTCCATCTGTCTGTCACTGCTGTGTCCATCTGTCTGTCAGTGCTGTGTCCATCTGTCTGTCATTGGCGTGTCCATCTGTCTGTCACTGCTGTGTCCATCTGTCTGTCACTGCTGTGTCCATCTGTCGGTCACTGCTGTGTCCACCTGTCTGTCACTGCTGTGTCCATCTGTCTGTCCCTGCTGTGTCCATCTGTCTGTCACTGCTGTGTCCATCTGTCTGTCCCTGCTGTGTCTATCTGTCTGTCACTGCTGTGTCCATCTGTCCGTTGCTGCTGTGTCCATCTGTCTGTCACTGCTGTGTCCATCTGTCCGTTGCTGCTGTGTCCATCTGGCTGTCACTGCTGTCTCCATCTGTCACTGCTGTGTCCATCTGTCCGTTGCTGCTGTGTCCATCTGTCTGTCACTGCTATGTCCATCTGTCGGTCACTGCTGTGTCCACCTGTCTGTCACTGCTGTGTCCATCTGTCTGTCCCTGCTGTGTCCATCTGTCTGTCACTGCTGTGTCCATCTGTCTGTCCCTGCTGTGTCTATCTGTCTGTCACTGCTGTGCCCATCTGTCTGTCACTGCTGTGCCCATCTGTCAGTCACTGCTGTGTCCATCTGTCCGTTACTGCTGTGTCCATCTGTCTGTCACTGCTGTGTCCATCTGTCTGTCACTGCTGTGTCCATCTGTCCGTTGCTGCTGTGTCCATCTGTCTGTCACTGCTGTGTCTGTCTGTCTGTCACTGCTATGTCCATCTGTCTGTCACTACTGTGTCCATCTGTCAGTCACTGCTGTGTCCATCTGTCCGTTGCTGCTGTGTCCATCTGTCTGTCACTGCTGTGTCTGTCTGTCTGTCACTGCTATGTCCATCTGTCTGTCACTACTGTGTCCATCTGTCTGTCACTGCTGTGTCCATCTGTCTGTCACTGCTGTGTCCATCTGTCTGTCACTGCTATGTCCATCTGTCTGTTACTGCTGTGTCCATCTGTCCGTTGCTGCTGTGTCCATCTGTCTGTCACTGCTGTGTCTGTCTGTCTGTCACTGCTATGTCCATCTGTCTGTCACTGCTGTGTCCATCTGTCTGTCACTGCTGTGTCTGTCTGTCTGTCACTGCTATGTTCATCTGTCTGTCACTACTGTGTCCATCTGTCAGTCACTGCTGTGTCCATCTGTCCGTTACTGCTGTGTCCATCTGTCTGTCACTGCTGTGTCCATCTGTCTGTCACTGCTGTGTCCATCTGTCTGTTACTGCTGTGTCCATCTGTCTGTCACTGCTGTGTCTGTCTGTCTGTCACTGCTATGTCCATCTGTCTGTCACTGCTACGTCCATCTGTCTGTCACTGCTGTGTCCATCTGTCTGTCACTGCTGTGTCCATCTGTCTGTCACTGCTGTGTCTATCTGTCTGTCACTGCTGTGTCCATCTGTCCGTTGCTGCTGTGTCCATCTGTCTGTCACTGCTGTGTCCATCTGTCCGTTGCTGCTGTGTCCATCTGTCTGTAACTGCTATGTCCATCTGTCTGTCACTACTGTGTCCATCTGTCAGTCACTGCTGTGTCCATCTGTCCGTTACTGCTGTGTCCATCTGTCTGTCACTGCTGTGTCCATCTGTCTGTCACTGCTATGTCCATCTGTCTGTTACTGCTGTGTCCATCTGTCCGTTGTTGCTGTGTCCATCTGTCCATTACTGCTGTGTCCATCTGTCTGTCACTGCTGATCCATCTGTCTGTCACTGCTGTGTCCATCTGGCCATTTCTCCTTGTGTACATCTGTCTCTCACTGCTTTGTCCATCTGTCTGTCACTGCTATGTCAATCTGTCTGTCACTGCTGTGTCCATCAGTCTGTCACTGCTGTGTCCATCTGTCCATCACTGCTGTGTCCACCTGTCTGTCACTGCTGTGTCCTCTGTCAGTCACTGCTGTGTCCATCTGTCCGTTGCTGCTGTGTCCATCTGTGTGTCACTGCTGTGTCCATTTGTCTGTCACTGCTGTGTCTATCTCTCTGTCACTGCTCTGTCCATCTGTCTGTCACTGCTGTGTCCATCTGTCTGTCACTGCTGTGTCCATCTGTCTTTCACTGCTGTGTCCATCTGTCTGTCACTGCCGTGATCCATCTGTCTGTCACTGCTGTGTGAATCTGTCTGTCGCTGCTGTGTACATCTGTCTGTCACTGCTGTGTCCATCTGTCCGTTGCTGCTGTGTCCATCTGTCTGTCACTGCTGTGTCCATCTGTCCGTTGCTGCTGTGTCCATCTGTCTGTCACTGCTGTGTCCATCTGTCTGTCACTGCTGTGTCTATCTGTCTGTCACTGCTGTCTCCATCTGTCCGTTGCTGCTGTGTCCATCTGTCTGTCACTGCTGTGTCCATCTGTCCGTTGCTGCTGTGTCCACCTGTCTGTCACTGCTGTGTCCATCTGTCTGTCACTGCTGTGTCCATCTGTCTGTCACTGCTGTGTCCATCTGTCCGTTGCTGCTGTGTCCATCTGTCTGTCACTGCTGTGTCCATCTGTCTGTCACTGCCGTGCCCATCTGTCTGTCACTGCTGTGTCAATCTGTCTGTCACTGCTGTGTCCATCTGTCTGTCACTGCTATGTCCATCTGTCTGTCACTGCTATGTCCATCTGTCTGTCACTGCTGTGTCCATCTGTCTGTCACTGCTGTGTCCATCTGTCTGTCACTGCTGTGTCCATCTGTCTGTCACTGCTGTGTCCATCTGGCCATTTCTCCTTGTGTCCATCTGTCTCTCACTGCTGTGTCCATCTATCTGTCACTGCTATGTCAATCTGTCTGTCACTGCTGCGTCCATCAGTCTGTCACTGCTGTGTCCATCTGTCCATCACTGCTGTGCCCATCTGTCTGTCACTGCTGTGTCCATCTGTCCGTTGCTGCTGTGTCCATCTGTCTGTCACTGCTGTGTCCATCTGTCAGTCACTGGTATGTCCATCTGTCTGTCACTGCTGTGTCCATCTATCTGTCACTGCTGTGTCCATCTGTCTGTCACTGCTGTGTCCATCTGTCCGTTGCTGCTGTGTCCATCTGTCTGTCACTGCTGTCTCCATCTGTCACTGCTGTGTCCATCTGTCCGTTGCTGCCGTGTCCATCTGTCTGTAACTGCTGTGTCCATCTGTCTGTCACTACTGTGTCCATCTGTCAGTCACTGCTGTGTCCATCTGTCTGTCACTGCTGTGTCTGTCTGTCTGTCACTGCTATGTCCATCTGTCTGTCACTACTGTGTCCATCTGTCAGTCACTGCTGTGTCCATCTGTCCGTTGCTGCTGTGTCCATCTGTCTGTCACTGCTGTGTCTGTCTGTCTGTCACTGCTATGTCCATCTGTCTGTCACTACTGTGTCCATCTGTCTGTCACTGCTGTGTCCATCTGTCTGTCACTGCTGTGTCCATCTGTCTGTCACTGCTATGTCCATCTGTCTGTTACTGCTGTGTCCATCTGTCCGTTGCTGCTGTGTCCATCTGTCTGTCACTGCTGTGTCTGTCTGTCTGTCACTGCTATGTCCATCTGTCTGTCACTGCTGTGTCCATCTGTCTGTCACTGCTGTGTCTGTCTGTCTGTCACTGCTATGTCCATCTGTCTGTCACTACTGTGTCCATCTGTCAGTCACTGCTGTGTCCATCTGTCCGTTACTGCTGTGTCCATCTGTCTGTCACTGCTGTGTCCATCTGTCTGTCACTGCTGTGTCCATCTGTCTGTTACTGCTGTGTCCATCTGTCCGTTGCTGCTGTGTCCATCTGTCTGTCACTGCTGTGTCTGTCTGTCTGTCACTGCTATGTCCATCTGTCTGTCACTGCTACGTCCATCTGTCTGTCACTGCTGTGTCCATCTGTCTGTCACTGCTGTGTCCATCTGTCTGTCACTGCTGTATCCACCTGTCACTGCTGTGTCCATCTGTCTGTCACTGCTGTGTCCATCTGTGTGTCACTGCTGTGTCCATCTGTCTGTCACTGCTGTGTCCATCTGTCTGTCACTGCTGTCTCCATCTGTCTGTCACTGCTGTCTCCATCTGTCTGTCACTGCTGTGTCCATCTGTCTGTCACTGCTGTGTCCATCTGTCACTGCTGTGTCCATCTGTCTGTCACTGCTGTGTCCATCTGTCTGCCACTGCTGTGTCCATCTGTCCATTACTGCTGTATCCATCTGTCCATTACTACTGTGTCCATCTGTCCGTTGCTGCTGTGTCCATCTGTCCATTACTACTGTGTCCATCTGTCCGTTGATGCTGTGTCTATCTGTCTGTCACTGCTGTGTCCATCTGTCTGTCACTGCTGTGTCCATCTGTCTGTCACTGCTGTGTCCATCTGTCTGTCACTGCTGTGTCCATGTGTCTGTCACTGCTGTGTCCATCTGTCTGTCACTGCTGTGTCCATGTGTCTGTCACTGCTATGTCCATCTGTCTGTCACTGCTGTGTCCATGTGTCTGTCACTGCTGTGTCCATGTGTCTGTCACTGCTGTGTCCATCTGTCTGTCACTGCTGTGTCCATGTGTCTGTCATTGCTCTGTCCATCTGTCTGTCACTGCTGTGTCCATCTGTCTGTCACTGCTGTGTCCATCTTTCTGTCACTGCTGTGTCCATCTGTCTGTCACTGCTGTGTCCATCTTTCTGTCACTGCTGTGTCCATCTGTCTGTCACTGCTGTGTCCATGTGTCTGTCACTGCTGTGACCATCTGTCTGTCACTGCTGTGTCCATCTTTCTGTCACTGCTGTGTCCATCTGTCTGTCACTGCTGTGTCCATGTGTCTGTCACTGCTGTGACCATCTGTCTGTCATTGCTGTGTCCATCTGTCTGTCACTGCTGTGTCCATGTGTCTGTCACTGCTGTGTCCATCTGTCTGTCACTGCTGTGTCCATCTGTCTGTCACTGCTGTGTCCATGTGTCTGTCACTGCTGTGTCCATCTGTCTGTCACTGCTGTGTCCATGTGTCTGTCATTACTCTGTCCATCTGTCTGTCACTGCTGTGTCCATCTGTCTGTCACTGCTGTGTCCATCTTTCTGTCACTGCTCTGTCCATCTGTCTGTCACTGCTGTGTCCATCTTTCTGTCACTGCTGTGTCCATCTGTCTGTCACTGCTGTGTCCATGTGTCTGTCACTGCTGTGTCCGTCTGTCTGTCACTGCTGTGTCCATCTGTCTGTCACTGCTGTGTCCATCTGTCCGTTGCTGCTGTGTCCATCTGTGTGTCACTGCTGTGTCCATGTGTCTGTCACTGCTGTGTCCATCTGTGTGTCACTGCTGTGTCCATCTGTCTGTCACTGCTGTGTCCATCTGTCCGTTGCTGCTGTGTCCATCTGTGTGTCACTGCTGTGTCCATGTGTCTGTCACTGCTGTGTCCATCTGTGTGTCACTGCTGTGTCCATGTGTCTGTCACTGCTGTGTCCATCTGTCTGTCACTGCTGTGTCCATCTGTCTGTCACTGCTGTGTCCATCTGTCTGTCACTGCTGTGTCCATCTGTCTGTCACTGCTGTGTCCATCTGTCCATCACTACTGTGTCCATCTGTCTGTCACTGCTGTGTCCATCTGTCCATCACTACTGTGTCCATCTGTCTGTCACTGCTGTGTCCATCTGTCAGTCACTGCTGTGTCCATCTGTCCGTTGCTGCTGTGTCCATCTGTCTGTCACTGCTGTGTCCATCTGTCTGTCACTGCTGTGTCCATCTGTCTGTCACTGCTACGTCCATCTGTCCGTCACTGCTGTGTCCATCTGTCCGTCACTGCTGTGTCCATCTGTCTGTCACTGCTGTGTCCATCTGTCCGTTTCTGCTGTGTCCATCTGCCTGTCACTGCTGTGTCCATCTGTCTTGTCACTGGTATGTCCATCTGTCTGTCACTGCTGTGTCCGTCTGTCTGTCACTGCTATGTCCATCTGTCTGTCACTGCTGTGTCCATCTGTCTGTCACTGCTGTGTCCATCTGTCTGTCACTGCTGTGTCTATCTGTCTGTCACTGCTGTGTCCATCTGTCCGTTGCTGCTGTGTCCATCTGTCTGTCACTGCTGTGTCCATCTGTCCGTTGCTGCTGTGTCCATCTGTCTGTCACTGCTGTCTCCATCTGTCACTGCTGTCTCCATCTGTCCGTTACTGCTGTGTCCATCTGTCTGGAACTGCTATGTCCATCTGTCTGTCACTACTGTGTCCATCTGTCCGTTACTGCTGTGTCCATCTGTCTGTCACTGCTGTGTCCATCTGTCTGTCACTGCTCTGTCCATCTGTCTGTTACTGCTGTGTCCATCTGTCCGTTGCTGCTGTGTCCATCTGTCTGTCACTGCTGTGTCCATCTGGCCATTTCTCCTTGTGTACATCTGTCTCTCACTGCTTTGTCCATCTGTCTGTCACTGCTATGTCAATCTGTCTGTCACTGCTGTGTCCATCAGTCTGTCACTGCTGTGTCCATCTGTCCATCACTGCTGTGTCCACCTGTCTGTCACTGCTGTGTCCTCTGTCAGTCACTGCTGTGTCCATCTGTCCGTTGCTGCTGTGTCCATCTGTGTGTCACTGCTGTGTCCATTTGTCTGTCACTGCTGTGTCTATCTCTCTGTCACTGCTCTGTCCATCTGTCTGTCACTGCTGTGTCCATCTGTCTGTCACTGCTGTGTCCATCTGTCTTTCACTGCTGTGTCCATCTGTCTGTCACTGCCGTGATCCATCTGTCTGTCACTGCTGTGTCAATCTGTCTGTCGCTGCTGTGTACATCTGTCTGTCACTGCTGTGTCCATCTGTCCGTTGCTGCTGTGTCCATCTGTCTGTCACTGCTGTGTCCATCTGTCTGTCACTGCTGTGTCTATCTGTCTGTCACTGCTGTCTCCATCTGTCCGTTGCTGCTGTGTCCATCTGTCTGTCACTGCTGTGTCCATCTGTCCGTTGCTGCTGTGTCCACCTGTCTGTCACTGCTGTGTCCATCTGTCTGTCACTGCTGTATCCATCTGTCTGTCACTGCTGTATCCATCTGTCTGTCACTGCTGTGTCCATCTGTCTGTCACTGCTGTGTCCATCTGTCCGTTGCTGCTGTGTCCATCTGTCTGTCACTGCTGTGTCCATCTGTCTGTCACTGCTGTGTCAATCTGTCTGTCACTGCTGTGTCCATCTGTCTGTCACTGCTATGTCCATCTGTCTGTCACTGCTATGTCCATCTGTCTGTCACTGCTGTGTCCATCTGTCTGTCACTGCTGTGTCCATCTGTCTGTCACTGCTGTGTCCATCTGGCCATTTCTCCTTGTGTCCATCTGTCTCTCACTGCTGTGTCCATCTATCTGTCACTGCTATGTCAATCTGTCTGTCACTGCTGCGTCCATCAGTCTGTCACTGCTGTGTCCATCTGTCTGTCACTGCTGTGTCCATCTGTCTCTCACTGCTGTGTCCATCTGTCTGTCACTGCTGTGTCCATCTGTCCGTTGCTGCTGTGTCCATCTGTCTGTCACTGCTGTGTCCATCTGTCTGTCACTGCTGTGTCCATCTATCTGTCACTGCTGTGTCCATCTGTCTGTCACTGCTGTGTCCATCTGTCCGTTGCTGCTGTGTCCATCTGTCTGTCACTGCTATGTCCATCTGTCCGTTGCTGCTGTGTCCATCTGTCTGTCACTGCTGCGTCCATCTGTCCGTTGCTGCTGTGTCCATCTGTCTGTCACTGCTGTCTCCATCTGTCACTGCTGTGTCCATCTGTCCGTTGCTGCCGTGTCCATCTGTCTGTAACTGCTGTGTCCATCTGTCTGTCACTGCTGTGTCCATCTGTCCGTTGCTGCTGTGTCCATCTGTCTGTCACTGCTGTGTCCATCTGTCTGTCACTGCCGTGCCCATCTGTCTGTCACTGCTGTGTCAATCTGTCTGTCACTGCTGTGTCCATCTGTCTGTCACTGCTATGTCCATCTGTCTGTCACTGCTATGTCCATCTGTCTGTCACTGCTGTGTCCATCTGTCTGTCACTGCTGTGTCCATCTGTCTGTCACTGCTGTGTCCATCTGTCTGTCACTGCTGTGTCCATCTGGCCATTTCTCCTTGTGTCCATCTGTCTCTCACTGCTGTGTCCATCTATCTGTCACTGCTATGTCAATCTGTCTGTCACTGCTGCGTCCATCAGTCTGTCACTGCTGTGTCCATCTGTCCATCACTGCTGTGTCCATCTGTCTGTCACTGCTGTGTCCATCTGTCCGTTGCTGCTGTGTCCATCTGTCTGTCACTGCTGTGTCCATCTGTCTGTCACTGCTATGTCCATCTGTCTGTCACTACTGTGTCCATCTGTCTGTCACTGCTGTGTCCATCTGTCTGTCACTGCTGTGTCCATCTGTCTGTCACTGCTATGTCCATCTGTCTGTTACTGCTGTGTCCATCTGTCCGTTGCTGCTGTGTCCATCTGTCTGTCACTGCTGTGTCTGTCTGTCTGTCACTGCTATGTCCATCTGTCTGTCACTGCTGTGTCCATCTGTCTGTCACTGCTGTGTCTGTCTGTCTGTCACTGCTATGTCCATCTGTCTGTCACTACTGTGTCCATCTGTCAGTCACTGCTGTGTCCATCTGTCCGTTACTGCTGTGTCCATCTGTCTGTCACTGCTGTGTCCATCTGTCTGTCACTGCTGTGTCCATCTGTCTGTTACTGCTGTGTCCATCTGTCCGTTGCTGCTGTGTCCATCTGTCTGTCACTGCTGTGTCTGTCTGTCTGTCACTGCTATGTCCATCTGTCTGTCACTGCTACGTCCATCTGTCTGTCACTGCTGTGTCCATCTGTCTGTCACTGCTGTGTCCATCTGTCTGTCACTGCTGTATCCACCTGTCACTGCTGTGTCCATCTGTCTGTCACTGCTGTGTCCATCTGTGTGTCACTGCTGTGTCCATCTGTCTGTCACTGCTGTGTCCATCTGTCTGTCACTGCTGTCTCCATCTGTCTGTCACTGCTGTCTCCATCTGTCTGTCACTGCTGTGTCCATCTGTCTGTCACTGCTGTGTCCATCTGTCACTGCTGTGTCCATCTGTCTGTCACTGCTGTGTCCATCTGTCTGCCACTGCTGTGTCCATCTGTCCATTACTGCTGTATCCATCTGTCCATTACTACTGTGTCCATCTGTCCGTTGCTGCTGTGTCCATCTGTCCATTACTACTGTGTCCATCTGTCCGTTGATGCTGTGTCCATCTGTCTGTCACTGCTGTGTCTATCTGTCTGTCACTGCTGTGTCCATCTGTCTGTCACTGCTGTGTCCATCTGTCTGTCACTGCTGTGTCCATCTGTCTGTCACTGCTGTGTCCATGTGTCTGTCACTGCTGTGTCCATCTGTCTGTCACTGCTGTGTCCATGTGTCTGTCACTGCTATGTCCATCTGTCTGTCACTGCTGTGTCCATGTGTCTGTCACTGCTGTGTCCATGTGTCTGTCACTGCTGTGTCCATCTGTCTGTCACTGCTGTGTCCATGTGTCTGTCATTGCTCTGTCCATCTGTCTGTCACTGCTGTGTCCATCTGTCTGTCACTGCTGTGTCCATCTTTCTGTCACTGCTGTGTCCATCTGTCTGTCACTGCTGTGTCCATCTTTCTGTCACTGCTGTGTCCATCTGTCTGTCACTGCTGTGTCCATGTGTCTGTCACTGCTGTGACCATCTGTCTGTCACTGCTGTGTCCATCTTTCTGTCACTGCTGTGTCCATCTGTCTGTCACTGCTGTGTCCATGTGTCTGTCACTGCTGTGACCATCTGTCTGTCATTGCTGTGTCCATCTGTCTGTCACTGCTGTGTCCATGTGTCTGTCACTGCTGTGTCCATCTGTCTGTCACTGCTGTGTCCATCTGTCTGTCACTGCTGTGTCCATGTGTCTGTCACTGCTGTGTCCATCTGTCTGTCACTGCTGTGTCCATGTGTCTGTCATTACTCTGTCCATCTGTCTGTCACTGCTGTGTCCATCTGTCTGTCACTGCTGTGTCCATCTTTCTGTCACTGCTGTGTCCATCTGTCTGTCACTGCTGTGTCCATCTTTCTGTCACTGCTGTGTCCATCTGTCTGTCACTGCTGTGTCCATGTGTCTGTCACTGCTGTGTCCGTCTGTCTGTCACTGCTGTGTCCATCTGTCTGTCACTGCTGTGTCCATCTGTCCGTTGCTGCTGTGTCCATCTGTGTGTCACTGCTGTGTCCATGTGTCTGTCACTGCTGTGTCCATCTGTGTGTCACTGCTGTGTCCATCTGTCTGTCACTGCTGTGTCCATCTGTCCGTTGCTGCTGTGTCCATCTGTGTGTCACTGCTGTGTCCATGTGTCTGTCACTGCTGTGTCCATCTGTGTGTCACTGCTGTGTCCATGTGTCTGTCACTGCTGTGTCCATCTGTCTGTCACTGCTGTGTCCATCTGTCTGTCACTGCTGTGTCCATCTGTCTGTCACTGCTGTGTCCATCTGTCTGTCACTGCTGTGTCCATCTGTCTGTCACTGCTGTGTCCATCTGTCCATCACTACTGTGTCCATCTGTCTGTCACTGCTGTGTCCATCTGTCCATCACTACTGTGTCCATCTGTCTGTCACTGCTGTGTCCATCTGTCAGTCACTGCTGTGTCCATCTGTCCGTTGCTGCTGTTTCCATCTGTCTGTCACTGTTGTGTCCATCTGTCTGTCACTGCTGTGTCCATCTGTCTGTCACTGCTACGTCCATCTGTCCGTCACTGCTGTGTCCATCTGTCCGTCACTGCTGTGTCCATCTGTCTGTCACTGCTGTGTCCATCTGTCCGTTTCTGCTGTGTCCATCTGCCTGTCACTGCTGTGTCCATCTGTCTTGTCACTGGTATGTCCATCTGTCTGTCACTGCTGTGTCCGTCTGTCTGTCACTGCTGTGTCCATCTGTCTGTCACTGCTGTGTCCATCTGTCTGTCACTGCTGTGTCCATCTGTCTGTCACTGCTGTGTCTATCTGTCTGTCACTGCTGTGTCCATCTGTCCGTTGCTGCTGTGTCCATCTGTCTGTCACTGCTGTGTCCATCTGTCCGTTGCTGCTGTGTCCATCTGTCTGTCACTGCTGTCTCCATCTGTCACTGCTGTCTCCATCTGTCCGTTACTGCTGTGTCCATCTGTCTGTAACTGCTATGTCCATCTGTCTGTCACTACTGTGTCCATCTGTCCGTTACTGCTGTGTCCATCTGTCTGTCACTGCTGTGTCCATCTGTCTGTCACTGCTCTGTCCATCTGTCTGTTACTGCTGTGTCCATCTGTCCGTTGCTGCTGTGTCCATCTGTCTGTCACTGCTGTGTCCATCTGGCCATTTCTCCTTGTGTACATCTGTCTCTCACTGCTTTGTCCATCTGTCTGTCACTGCTATGTCAACCTGTCTGTCACTGCTGTGTCCATCAGTCTGTCACTGCTGTGTCCATCTGTCCATCACTGCTGTGTCCACCTGTCTGTCACTGCTGTGTCCTCTGTCAGTCACTGCTGTGTCCATCTGTCCGTTGCTGCTGTGTCCATCTGTGTGTCACTGCTGTGTCCATTTGTCTGTCACTGCTGTGTCTATCTCTCTGTCACTGCTCTGTCCATCTGTCTGTCACTGCTGTGTCCATCTGTCTGTCACTGCTGTGTCCATCTGTCTTTCACTGCTGTGTCCATCTGTCTGTCACTGCCGTGATCCATCTGTCTGTCACTGCTGTGTCAATCTGTCTGTCGCTGCTGTGTACATCTGTCTGTCACTGCTGTGTCCATCTGTCCGTTGCTGCTGTGTCCATCTGTCTGTCACTGCTGTGTCCATCTGTCTGTCACTGCTGTGTCTATCTGTCTGTCACTGCTGTCTCCATCTGTCCGTTGCTGCTGTGTCCATCTGTCTGTCACTGCTGTGTCCATCTGTCCGTTGCTGCTGTGTCCACCTGTCTGTCACTGCTGTGTCCATCTGTCTGTCACTGCTGTATCCATCTGTCTGTCACTGCTGTATCCATCTGTCTGTCACTGCTGTGTCCATCTGTCTGTCACTGCTGTGTCCATCTGTCCGTTGCTGCTGTGTCCATCTGTCTGTCACTGCTGTGTCCATCTGTCTGTCACTGCTGTGTCAATCTGTCTGTCACTGCTGTGTCCATCTGTCTGTCACTGCTATGTCCATCTGTCTGTCACTGCTATGTCCATCTGTCTGTCACTGCTGTGTCCATCTGTCTGTCACTGCTGTGTCCATCTGTCTGTCACTGCTGTGTCCATCTGGCCATTTCTCCTTGTGTCCATCTGTCTCTCACTGCTGTGTCCATCTATCTGTCACTGCTATGTCAATCTGTCTGTCACTGCTGCGTCCATCAGTCTGTCACTGCTGTGTCCATCTGTCTGTCACTGCTGTGTCCATCTGTCTCTCACTGCTGTGTCCATTTGTCTGTCACTGCTGTGTCCATCTGTCCATTGCTGCTGTGTCCATCTGTCTGTCACTGCTGTGTCCATCTGTCTGTCACTGCTGTGTCCATCTATCTGTCACTGCTGTGTCCATCTGTCTGTCACTGCTGTGTCCATCTGTCCGTTGCTGCTGTGTCCATCTGTCTGTCACTGCTATGTCCATCTGTCCGTTGCTGCTGTGTCCATCTGTCTGTCACTGCTGCGTCCATCTGTCCGTTGCTGCTGTGTCCATCTGTCTGTCACTGCTGTCTCCATCTGTCACTGCTGTGTCCATCTGTCCGTTGCTGCCGTGTCCATCTGTCTGTAACTGCTGTGTCCATCTGTCTGTCACTGCTGTGTCCATCTGTCCGTTGCTGCTGTGTCCATCTGTCTGTCACTGCTGTGTCCATCTGTCTGTCACTGCCGTGCCCATCTGTCTGTCACTGCTGTGTCAATCTGTCTGTCACTGCTGTGTCCATCTGTCTGTCACTGCTATGTCCATCTGTCTGTCACTGCTATGTCCATCTGTCTGTCACTGCTGTGTCCATCTGTCTGTCACTGCTGTGTCCATCTGTCTGTCACTGCTGTGTCCATCTGTCTGTCACTGCTGTGTCCATCTGGCCATTTCTCCTTGTGTCCATCTGTCTCTCACTGCTGTGTCCATCTATCTGTCACTGCTATGTCAATCTGTCTGTCACTGCTGCGTCCATCAGTCTGTCACTGCTGTGTCCATCTGTCCATCACTGCTGTGTCCATCTGTCTGTCACTGCTGTGTCCATCTGTCCGTTGCTGCTGTGTCCATCTGTCTGTCACTGCTGTGTCCATCTGTCTGTCACTGCTGTGTCCATCTATCTGTCACTGCTGTGTCCATCTGTCTGTCACTGCTGTGTCCATCTGTCCGTTGCTGCTGTGTCCATCTGTCTGTCACTGCTGCGTCCATCTGTCCGTTGCTGCTGTGTCCATCTGTCTGTCACTGCTGTCTCCATCTGTCACTGCTGTGTCCATCTGTCCGTTGCTGCCGTGTCCATCTGTCTGTAACTGCTGTGTCCATCTGTCTGTCACTACTGTGTCCATCTGTCAGTCACTGCTGTGTCCATCTGTCTGTCACTGCTGTGTCTGTCTGTCTGTCACTGCTATGTCCATCTGTCTGTCACTACTGTGTCCATCTGTCAGTCACTGCTGTGTCCATCTGTCCGTTGCTGCTGTGTCCATCTGTCTGTCACTGCTGTGTCTGTCTGTCTGTCACTGCTATGTCCATCTGTCTGTCACTACTGTGTCCATCTGTCTGTCACTGCTGTGTCCATCTGTCTGTCACTGCTGTGTCCATCTGTCTGTCACTGCTATGTCCATCTGTCTGTTACTGCTGTGTCCATCTGTCCGTTGCTGCTGTGTCCATCTGTCTGTCACTGCTGTGTCTGTCTGTCTGTCACTGCTATGTCCATCTGTCTGTCACTGCTGTGTCCATCTGTCTGTCACTGCTGTGTCTGTCTGTCTGTCACTGCTATGTCCATCTGTCTGTCACTACTGTGTCCATCTGTCAGTCACTGCTGTGTCCATCTGTCCGTTACTGCTGTGTCCATCTGTCTGTCACTGCTGTGTCCATCTGTCTGTCACTGCTGTGTCCATCTGTCTGTTACTGCTGTGTCCATCTGTCCGTTGCTGCTGTGTCCATCTGTCTGTCACTGCTGTGTCTGTCTGTCTGTCACTGCTATGTCCATCTGTCTGTCACTGCTACGTCCATCTGTCTGTCACTGCTGTGTCCATCTGTCTGTCACTGCTGTGTCCATCTGTCTGTCACTGCTGTATCCACCTGTCACTGCTATGTCCATCTGTCTGTCACTGCTGTGTCCATCTGTGTGTCACTGCTGTGTCCATCTGTCTGTCACTGCTGTGTCCATCTGTCTGTCACTGCTGTCTCCATCTGTCTGTCACTGCTGTCTCCATCTGTCTGTCACTGCTGTGTCCATCTGTCTGTCACTGCTGTGTCCATCTGTCACTGCTGTGTCCATCTGTCTGTCACTGCTGTGTCCATCTGTCTGCCACTGCTGTGTCCATCTGTCCATTACTGCTGTATCCATCTGTCCATTACTACTGTGTCCATCTGTCCGTTGCTGCTGTGTCCATCTGTCCATTACTACTGTGTCCATCTGTCCGTTGCTGCTGTGTCCATCTGTCTGTCACTGCTGTGTCTATCTGTCTGTCACTGCTGTGTCCATCTGTCTGTCACTGCTGTGTCCATCTGTCTGTCACTGCTGTGTCCATCTGTCTGTCACTGCTGTGTCCATGTGTCTGTCACTGCTGTGTCCATCTGTCTGTCACTGCTGTGTCCATGTGTCTGTCACTGCTATGTCCATCTGTCTGTCACTGCTGTGTCCATGTGTCTGTCACTGCTGTGTCCATGTGTCTGTCACTGCTGTGTCCATCTGTCTGTCACTGCTGTGTCCGTGTGTCTGTCATTGCTCTGTCCATCTGTCTGTCACTGCTGTGTCCATCTGTCTGTCACTGCTGTGTCCATCTTTCTGTCACTGCTGTGTCCATCTGTCTGTCACTGCTGTGTCCATCTTTCTGTCACTGCTGTGTCCATCTGTCTGTCACTGCTGTGTCCATGTGTCTGTCACTGCTGTGACCATCTGTCTGTCACTGCTGTGTCCATCTTTCTGTCACTGCTGTGTCCATCTGTCTGTCACTGCTGTGTCCATGTGTCTGTCACTGCTGTGACCATCTGTCTGTCATTGCTGTGTCCATCTGTCTGTCACTGCTGTGTCCATGTGTCTGTCACTGCTGTGTCCATCTGTCTGTCACTGCTGTGTCCATCTGTCTGTCACTGCTGTGTCCATGTGTCTGTCACTGCTGTGTCCATCTGTCTGTCACTGCTGTGTCCATGTGTCTGTCATTGCTCTGTCCATCTGTCTGTCACTGCTGTGTCCATCTGTCTGTCACTGCTGTGTCCATCTTTCTGTCACTGCTGTGTCCATCTGTCTGCCACTGCTGTGTCCATCTTTCTGTCACTGCTGTGTCCATCTGTCTGTCACTGCTGTGTCCATGTGTCTGTCACTGCTGTGTCCATCTGCCTGTCACTGCTGTGTCCATCTGTCTGTCACTGCTGTGTCCATCTGTCCGTTGCTGCTGTGTCCATCTGTGTGTCACTGCTGTGTCCATGTGTCTGTCACTGCTGTGTCCATCTGTGTGTCACTGCTGTGTCCATGTGTCTGTCACTGCTGTGTCCATCTGTCTGTCACTGCTGTGTCCATCTGTCTGTCACTGCTGTGTCCATCTGTCTGTCACTGCTGTGTCCATCTGTCTGTCACTGCTGTGTCCATCTGTCTGTCACTGCTGTGTCCATCTGTCCATCACTACTGTGTCCATCTGTCTGTCACTGCTGTGTCCATCTGTCCATCACTACTGTGTCCATCTGTCTGTCACTGCTGTGTCCATCTGTCAGTCACTGCTGTGTCCATCTGTCTGTCACTGCTGTGTCCATCTGTCTGTCACTGCTACGTCCATCTGTCCGTCACTGCTGTGTCCATCTGTCCGTCACTGCTGTGTCCATCTGTCTGTCACTGCTGTGTCCATCTGTCCGTTTCTGCTGTGTCCATCTGCCTGTCACTGCTGTGTCCATCTGTCTTGTCACTGGTATGTCCATCTGTCTGTCACTGCTGTGTCCGTCTGTCTGTCACTGCTATGTCCATCTGTCTGTCACTGCTGTGTCCATCTGTCTGTCACTGCTGTGTCCATCTGTCTGTCACTGCTGTGTCTATCTGTCTGTCACTGCTGTGTCCATCTGTCCGTTGCTGCTGTGTCCATCTGTCTGTCACTGCTGTGTCCATCTGTCCGTTGCTGCTGTGTCCATCTGTCTGTCACTGCTGTGTCCATCTGTCACTGCTGTCTCCATCTGTCCGTTACTGCTGTGTCCATCTGTCTGTAACTGCTATGTCCATCTGTCTGTCACTACTGTGTCCATCTGTCCGTTACTGCTGTGTCCATCTGTCTGTCACTGCTGTGTCCATCTGTCTGTCACTGCTCTGTCCATCTGTCTGTTACTGCTGTGTCCATCTGTCCGTTGCTGCTGTGTCCATCTGTCTGTCACTGCTGTGTCCGTCTGTCTGTCACTGCTATGTCCATCTGTCTGTTACTGCTGTGTCCATCTGCCCGTTGCTGCTGTGTCCATCTGTCTGTTACTGCTGTGTCCATCTGTCCGTTGCTGCTGTGTCCATCTGTCAGTCACTGCTGTGTCCATCTGTCCGTTACTGCTGTGTCCATCTGTCTGTCACTGCTGTGTCCATCTGTCTGTCACTGCTATATCCATCTGTCTGTTACTGCTGTGTCCATCTGTCCGTTGCTGCTGTGTCCATCTGTCTGTCACTGCTGTGTCCGTCTGTCTGTCACTGCTATGTCCATCTGTCTGTCACTGCTGATCCATCTGTCTGTCACTGCTGTGTCCATCTGTCTGTCACTGCTGTGTCCATCTGGCCATTTCTCCTTGTGTCCATCTGTCTCTCACTGCTTTGTCCATCTATCGGTCACTGCTACGTCAATCTGTCTGTCACTGCTGTGTCCATCAGTCTGTCACTGCTGTGTCCATCTGTCCATCACTGCTGTGTCCATCTGTCTGTCACTGCTGTGTCCGTCTGTCTGTCACTGCTATGTCCATCTGTCTGTTACTGCTGTGTCCATCTGTCCGTTGCTGCTGTGTCCATCTGTCTGTTACTGCTGTGTCCATCTGTCCGTTGCTGCTGTGTCCATCTGTCAGTCACTGCTGTGTCCATCTGTCCGTTACTGCTGTGTCCATCTGTCTGTCACTGCTGTGTCCACCTGTCTGTCACTGCTGTGTCCATTTGTCTGTCACTGCTGTGTCTATCTCTCTGTCACTGCTCTGTCCATCTGTATGTCACTGCTGTGTCCATCTGTCTGTCACTGCTGTGTCAATCTGTCTGTCACTGCTGTGTCCATCTGTCTGTCACTGCTATGTCCATCTGTCTGTTACTGCTGTTTCCATCTGTCTGTCCCTGCTGTGTCCATCTGTCTGTCACTGCTGTGTCCATCTGTCTGTCCCTGCTGTGACCATCTGTCTGTCACTGCTGTGTCCATCTGTCTGTCACTGCTGTGTCCATCTGTCTGTCAGTGCTGTGTCCATCTGTCTGTCATTGGCGTGTCCATCTGTCTGTCACTGCTGTGTCCATCTGTCTGTCACTGCTGTGTCCATCTGTCGGTCACTGCTGTGTCCACCTGTCTGTCACTGCTGTGTCCATCTGTCTGTCCCTGCTGTGTCCATCTGTCTGTCACTGCTGTGTCCATCTGTCTGTCCCTGCTGTGTCTATCTGTCTGTCACTGCTGTGTCCATCTGTCCGTTGCTGCTGTGTCCATCTGTCTGTCACTGCTGTGTCCATCTGTCTGTCACTGCTGTGTCCATCTGTCCGTTGCTGCTGTGTCCATCTGTCTGTCACTGCTGTCTCCATCTGTCACTGCTGTGTCCATCTGTCCGTTGCTGCTGTGTCCATCTGTCTGTCACTGCTGTGTCTGTCTGTCTGTCACTGCTATGTCCATCTGTCTGTCACTACTGTGTCCATCTGTCAGTCACTGCTGTGTCCATCTGTCCGTTACTGCTGTGTCCATCTGTCTGTCACTGCTGTGTCCATCTGTCTGTCACTGCTGTGTCCATCTGTCTGTTACTGCTGTGTCCATCTGTCCGTTGCTGCTGTGTCCATCTGTCTGTCACTGCTGTGTCTGTCTGTCTGTCACTGCTATGTCCATCTGTCTGTCACTGCTACGTCCATCTGTCTGTCACTGCTGTGTCCATCTGTCTGTCACTGCTGTGTCCATCTGTCTGTCACTGCTGTGTCTATCTGTCTGTCACTGCTGTGTCCATCTGTCTGTCACTGCTATGTCCATCTGTCTGTCACTGCTGTGTCCATCTGTCTGTCACTGCTGTGTCCATCTGTCTGTCACTGCTGTGTCCATCTGTCTGTCACTGCTGTGTCTATCTGTCTGTCACTGCTATGTCCATCTGTCTGTCACTGCTACGTCCATCTGTCTGTCACTGCTGTGTCCATCTGTCTGTCACTGCTGTGTCCATCTGTCTGTCACTGCTGTGTCCATCTGTCTGTCACTGCTGTGTCCATCTGTCCGTTGCTGCTGTGTCCATCTGTCTGTCACTGCTGTGTCCATCTGTCCGTTGCTGCTGTGTCCATCTGTCTGTAACTGCTATGTCCATCTGTCTGTCACTACTGTGTCCATCTGTCAGTCACTGCTGTGTCCATCTGTCCGTTACTGCTGTGTCCATCTGTCTGTCACTGCTGTGTCCATCTGTCTGTCACTGCTATGTCCATCTGTCTGTTACTGCTGTGTCCATCTGTCCGTTGTTGCTGTGTCCATCTGTCCATTACTGCTGTGTCCATCTGTCTGTCACTGCTGATCCATCTGTCTGTCACTGCTGTGTCCATCTGGCCATTTCTCCTTGTGTACATCTGTCTCTCACTGCTTTGTCCATCTGTCTGTCACTGCTATGTCAATCTGTCTGTCACTGCTGTGTCCATCAGTCTGTCACTGCTGTGTCCATCTGTCCATCACTGCTGTGTCCACCTGTCTGTCACTGCTGTGTCCTCTGTCAGTCACTGCTGTGTCCATCTGTCCGTTGCTGCTGTGTCCATCTGTGTGTCACTGCTGTGTCCATTTGTCTGTCACTGCTGTGTCTATCTCTCTGTCACTGCTGTGTCCATCTGTCTGTCACTGCTGTGTCCATCTGTCTGTCACTGCTGTGTCCATCTGTCTTTCCCTGCTGTGTCCATCTGTCTGTCACTGCCGTGATCCATCTGTCTGTCACTGCTGTGTCAATCTGTCTGTCGCTGCTGTGTACATCTGTCTGTCACTGCTGTGTCCATCTGTCCGTCGCTGCTGTGTCCATCTGTCTGTCACTGCTGTGTCCATCTGTCTGTCACTGCTGTGTCTATCTGTCTGTCACTGCTGTCTCCATCTGTCCGTTGCTGCTGTATCCATCTGTCTGTCACTGCTGTGTCCATCTGTCTGTCACTGCTGTGTCCATCTGTCCGTTGCTGCTGTGTCCATCTGTCTGTCACTGCTGTGTCCATCTGTCTGTCACTGCCGTGCCCATCTGTCTGTCACTGCTGTGTCAATCTGTCTGTCACTGCTGTGTCCATCTGTCTGTCACTGCTATGTCCATCTGTCTGTCACTGCTATGTCCATCTGTCTGTCACTGCTGTGACCATCTGTCTGTCACTGCTATGTCCATCTGTCTGTCACTGCTGTGTCCATCTGTCTGTCACTGCTGTGTCCATCTGTCTGTCACTGCTGTGTCCATCTGGCCATTTCTCCTTGTGTCCATCTGTCTCTCACTGCTGTGTCCATCTATCTGTCACTGCTATGTCAATCTGTCTGTCACTGCTGCGTCCATCAGTCTGTCACTGCTGTGTCCATCTGTCCATCACTGCTGTGTCCATCTGTCTGTCACTGCTGTGTCCATCTGTCCGTTGCTGCTGTGTCCATCTGTCTGTCACTGCTGTGTCCATCTGTCTGTCACTGCTGTGTCCATCTGTCTGTCACTGCTACGTCCATCTGTCTGTCACTGCTGTGTCTATCTGTCCGTCACTGCTGTGTCCATCTGTCCGTCACTGCTGTGTCCATCTGTCTGTCACTGCTGTGTCCATCTGTCTGTCACTGCTACGTCCATCTGTCTGTCACTTCTGTGTCCATCTGTCCGTTGCTGCTGTGTCCATCTGTCTGTCACTGCTGTGTCCATCTGTCCGTTGCTGCTGTGTCCATCTGTCTGTCACTGCTGTCTCCATCTGTCACTGCTGTGTCCATCTGTCCGTTGCTGCTGTGTCCATCTGTCTGTAACTGCTGTGTCCATCTGTCTGTCACTACTGTGTCCATCTGTCAGTCACTGCTGTGTCCATCTGTCTGTCACTGCTGTGTCTGTCTGTCTGTCACTGCTATGTCCATCTGTCTGTCACTGCTGTGTCCATCTGTCCGTTGCTGCTGTGTCCATCTGTCTGTCACTGCTGTGTCTGTCTGTCTGTCACTGCTATGTCCATCTGTCTGTCACTACTGTGTCCATCTGTCTGTCACTGCTGTGTCCATCTGTCTGTCACTGCTGTGTCCATCTGTCTGTCACTGCTATGTCCATCTGTCTGTTACTGCTGTGTCCATCTGTCTGTCACTGCTGTGTCTGTCTGTCTGTCACTGCTATGTCCATCTGTCTGTCACTGCTGTGTCCATCTGTCTGTCACTGCTGTGTCTGTCTGTCTGTCACTGCTATGTCCATCTGTCTGTCACTACTGTGTCCATCTGTCAGTCACTGCTGTGTCCATCTGTCCGTTACTGCTGTGTCCATCTGTCTGTCACTGCTGTGTCCATCTGTCTGTCACTGCTGTGTCCATCTGTCTGTTACTGCTGTGTCCATCTGTCCGTTGCTGCTGTGTCCATCTGTCTGTCACTGCTGTGTCTGTCTGTCTGTCACTGCTATGTCCATCTGTCTGTCACTGCTACGTCCATCTGTCTGTCACTGCTGTGTCCATCTGTCTGTCACTGCTGTGTCCATCTGTCTGTCACTGCTGTGTCCATCTGTCTGTCACTGCTACGTCCATCTGTCCGTCACTGCTGTGTCCATCTGTCCGTCACTGCTGTGTCCATCTGTCTGTCACTGCTGTGTCCATCTGTCCGTATCTGCTGTGTCCATCTGCCTGTCACTGCTGTGTCCATCTGTCTTGTCACTGGTATGTCCATCTGTCTGTCACTGCTGTGTCCATCTGTCTGTCACTGCTGTGTCTATCTGTCTGGCACTGCTGTGTCCATCTGTCCGTTGCTGATGTGTCCATCTGTCTGTGACTGCTGTCTCCATCTGTCACTGCTGTGTCCATCTGTCCGTTGCTGCTGTGTCCATCTGTCTGTCACTGCTATGTCCATCTGTCTGTTACTGCTGTGTCCATCTGTCCGTTGCTGCTGTGTCCATCTGTCTGTCACTGCTGTGTCTGTCTGTCTGTCACTGCTATGTCCATCTGTCTGTCACTGCTGTGTCCATCTGTCTGTCACTGCTGTGTCTATCTGTCTGTCACTGCTGTGTCCATCTGTCCGTTGCTGCTGTGTCCATCTGTCTGTCACTGCTGTGTCTGTCTGTCTGTCACTGCTATGTCCATCTGTCTGTCACTGCTGTGTCTATCTGTCTGTCACTGCTGTGTCCATCTGTCTGTCACTGCTGTGTCTATCTGTCTGTCACTGCTGTGTCCATCTGTCTGTCACTGCTGTGTCCATCTGTCTGTCACTGCTGTGTCCATCTGTCCGTTGCTGCTGTGTCCATCTGTCTGTGACTGCTGTGTCCATCTGTCTGTCACTGCTGTGTCTATCTGTCTGTCACTGCTGTGTCCATCTGTCTGTCACTGCTGTGTCCATCTGTCTGTCACTGCTGTGTCTATCTGTCTGTCACTGCTGTGTCCATCTGTCTGTCACTGCTGTGTCCATCTGTCTGTCACTGCTGTGTCCATCTGTCCGTTGCTGCTGTGTCCATCTGTCTGTGACTGCTGTGTCCATCTGTCTGTCACTGCTGTGTCCATCTGTCTGTGACTGCTGTGTCCATCTGTCTGTCACTGCTGTGTCTATCTGTCTGTCACTGCTGTGTCCATCTGTCTGTCACTGCTGTGTCCATCTGTCTGTCACTGCTGTGTCCATCTGTCCGTTGCTGCTGTGTCCATCTGTCTGTCACTGCTGTCTCCATCTGTCACTGCTGTCTCCATCTGTCTGTCACTGCTGTGTCCATCTGTCTGTAACTGCTATGTCCATCTGTCTGTCACTACTGTGTCCATCTGTCAGTCACTGCTGTGTCCATCTGTCCGTTACTGCTGTGTCCATCTGTCTGTCACTGCTATGTCCATCTGTCTGTTACTGCTGTGTCCATCTGTCCGTTGTTGCTGTGTCCATCTGTCCATTACTGCTGTGTCCATCTGTCTGTCACTGCTATGTCCATCTGTCTGTCACTGCTGTGTCCATCAGTCTGTCACTGCTGTGTCCATCTGTCTGTCACTGCTGTGTCCATCTGTCTGTCACTGCTGTGTCCATCTGTCTGCCACTGCTGTGTCCATCTGTCTGTCACTGCTGTGTCCATCTGTCTGTCACTGCTGTGCCCATCTGGCCATTTCTCCTTGTGTACATCTGTCTCTCACTGCTTTGTCCATCTATCTGTCACTGCTATGTCAATCTGTCTGTCACTGCTGTGTCCATCAGTCTGTCACTGCTGTGTCCATCTGTCCATCACTGCTGTGTCCACCTGTCTGTCACTGCTGTGTCCTCTGTCAGTCACTGCTGTGTCCATCTGTCCGTTGCTGCTGTGTCCATCTGTGTGTCACTGCTGTGTCCATTTGTCTGTCACTGCTGTGTCTATCTCTCTGTCACTGCTCTGTCCATCTGTCTGTCACTGCTGTGTCCATCTGTCTGTCACTGCTGTGTCCATCTGTCTTTCACTGCTGTGTCCATCTGTCTGTCACTGCTGTGTCCATCTGTCTGTCACTGCTGTGTCAATCTGTCTGTCGCTGCTGTGTACATCTGTCTGTCACTGCTGTGTCCATCTGTCCGTTGCTGCTGTGTCCATCTGTCTGTCACTGCTGTGTCCATCTGTCTGTCACTGCTGTGTCCATCTGTCTGTCACTGCTGTGTCCATCAGTCTGTCACTGCTGTGTCTATCTGTCTGTCACTGCTGTCTCCATCTGTCCGTTGCTGCTGTGTCCATCTGTCTGTCACTGCTATGTCCATCTGTCCGTTGCTGCTGTGTCCATCTGTCTGTCACTGCTGTGTACATCTGTCTGTCACTGCTGTGTCCATCTGTCCGTTGCTGCAATGTCCATCGTTCTGTCACTCCTGTATCCATCTGTCCGTTACTGCTGTGTCCACCTGTCTGTCACTGCTGTGTCCATCTGTCTGTCACTGCTGTGTCCATCTGGCCATTTCTCCTTGTGTCCATCTGTCTCTCACTGCTGAGTTCATCTATCTGTCACTGCTATGTCAATCTGTCTGTCACTGCTGCGTCCATCAGTCTGTCACTGCTGTGTCCATCTGTCCATCACTGCTGTGTCCATCTGTCTGTCACTGCTGTGTCCATCTGTCAGTCACTGCTGTGTCCATCTGTCCGTTGCTGCTGTGTCCATCTGTCTGTCACTGCTGTGTCCATCTGTCTGTCACTGCTACGTCCATCTGTCTGTCACTGCTGTGTCTATCTGTCCGTCACTGCTGTGTCCATCTGTCCGTCACTGCTGTGTCCATCTGTCTGTCACTGCTGTGTCCATCTGTCAGTCACTGCGGTGTCCATCTGTCCGTTACTGCTGTGTCCATCTGTCTGTCACTGCTGTGTCCATCTGTCTGTCACTGGTATGTCCATCTGTCTGTCACTGCTGTGTCCATCTATCTGTCACTGCTGTGTCCATCTGTCTGTCACTGCTGTGTCTATCTGTCTGTCACTGCTGTGTCCATCTGTCCGTTGCTGCTGTGTCCATCTGTCTGTCACTGCTGTGTCCATCTGTCCGTTGCTGTTGTGTCCATCTGTCTGTCACTGCTGTCTCCATCTGTCACTGCTGTGTCCATCTGTCCGTTGCTGCTGTGTCCATCTGTCTGTAACTGCTATGACCATCTGTCTGTCACTACTGTGTCCATCTGTCAGTCACTGCTGTGTCCATCTGTCAGTCACTGCTGTGTCCATCTGTCTGTCACTGCTGTGTCCATCTGTCTGTCACTGCTATGTCCATCTGTCTGTTACTGCTGTGTCCATCTGTCTGTCACTGCTGTGTCCGTCTGTCTGTCACTGCTATGTCCATCTGTCTGTCACTGCTGTGTCCATCTGTCTGTCACTGCTGTGTCCATCTGTCTGTCACTGCTGTGTCTATCTGTCTGTCACTGCTGTGTCCATCTGTCCGTTGCTGCTGTGTCCATCTGTCTGTCACTGCTGTGTCCATCTGTCCGTTGCTGCTGTGTCCATCTGTCTGTCACTGCTGTCTCCATCTGTCACTGCTGTCTCCATCTGTCCGTTACTGCTGTGTCCATCTGTCTGTCACTGCTGTGTCCATCTGTCTGTCACTACTGTGTCCATCTGTCCGTTACTGCTGTGTCCATCTGTCTGTCACTGCTGTGTCCATCTGTCTGTCACTGCTCTGTCCATCTGTCTGTTACTGCTGTGTCCATCTGTCCGTTGCTGCTGTGTCCATCTGTCTGTCACTGCTGTGTCCGTCTGTCTGTCACTGCTATGTCCATCTGTCTGTTACTGCTGTGTCCATCTGTCCGTTGCTGCTGTGTCCATCTGTCTGTTACTGCTGTGTCCATCTGTCCGTTGCTGCTGTTTCCATCTGTCAGTCACTGCTGTGTCCATCTGTCCGTTACTGCTGTGTCCATCTGTCTGTCAATGCTGTGTCCATCTGTCTGTCACTGCTATATCCATCTGTCTGTTACTGCTGTGTCCATCTGTCCGTTGCTGCTGTGTCCATCTGTCTGTCACTGCTGTGTCCGTCTGTCTGTCACTGCTATGTCCATCTGTCTGTCACTGCTGATCCATCTGTCTGTCACTGCTGTGTCCATCTGTCTGTCACTGCTGTGTCCATCTGGCCATTTCTCCTTGTGTCCATCTGTCTCTCACTGCTTTGTCCATCTATCGGTCACTGCTACGTCAATCTGTCTGTCACTGCTGTGTCCATCAGTCTGTCACTGCTGTGTCCATCTGTCCATCACTGCTGTGTCCACCTGTCTGTCACTGCTGTGTCCATCTGTCTGTCACTGCTGTGTCCACCTGTCTGTCACTGCTGTGTCCATTTGTCTGTCACTGCTGTGTCTATCTCTCTGTCACTGCTCTGTCCATCTGTCTGTCACTGCTGTGTCCATCTGCCTGTCACTGCTGTGTCAATCTGTCTGTCACTGCTGTGTCCATCTGTCTGTCACTGCTATGTCCATCTGTCTGTCACTGCTGTTTCCATCTGTCTGTCCCTGCTGTGTCCATCTGTCTGTCACTGCTGTGTCCATCTGTCTGTCCCTGCTGTGTCCATCTGTCTGTCACTGCTGTGTCCATCTGTCTGTCACTGCTGTGTCCATCTGTCTGTCAGTGCCCTGTCCATCTGTCTGTCATTGGCGTGTCCATCTGTCTGTCACTGCTGTGTCCATCTGTCTGTCACTGCTGTGTCCATCTGTCGGTCACTGCTGTGTCCACCTGTCTGTCACTGCTGTGTCCATCTGTCTGTCCCTGCTGTGTCCATCTGTCTTTCACTGCTGTGTCCATCTGTCTGTCCCTGCTGTGTCTATCTGTCTGTCACTGCTGTGTCCATCTGTCCGTTGCTGCTGTGTCCATCTGTCTGTCACTGCTGTGTCCATCTGTCCGTTGCTGCTGTGTCCATCTGGCTGTCACTGCTGTCTCCATCTGTCACTGCTGTGTCCATCTGTCCGTTGCTGCTGTGTCCATCTGTCTGTCACTGCTATGTCCATCTGTCGGTCACTGCTGTGTCCACCTGTCTGTCACTGCTGTGTCCATCTGTCTGTCCCTGCTGTGTCCATCTGTCTGTCACTGCTGTGTCCATCTGTCTGTCCCTGCTGTGTCTATCTGTCTGTCACTGCTGTGCCCATCTGTCTGTCACTGCTGTGCCCATCTGTCAGTCACTGCTGTGTCCATCTGTCCGTTACTGCTGTGTCCATCTGTCTGTCACTGCTGTGTCCATCTGTCTGTCACTGCTGTGTCCATCTGTCCGTTGCTGCTGTGTCCATCTGTCTGTCACTGCTGTGTCTGTCTGTCTGTCACTGCTATGTCCATCTGTCTGTCACTACTGTGTCCATCTGTCAGTCACTGCTGTGTCCATCTGTCCGTTGCTGCTGTGTCCATCTGTCTGTCACTGCTGTGTCTGTCTGTCTGTCACTGCTATGTCCATCTGTCTGTCACTACTGTGTCCATCTGTCTGTCACTGCTGTGTCCATCTGTCTGTCACTGCTGTGTCCATCTGTCTGTCACTGCTATGTCCATCTGTCTGTTACTGCTGTGTCCATCTGTCCGTTGCTGCTGTGTCCATCTGTCTGTCACTGCTGTGTCTGTCTGTCTGTCACTGCTATGTCCATCTGTCTGTCACTGCTGTGTCCATCTGTCTGTCACTGCTGTGTCTGTCTGTCTGTCACTGCTATGTTCATCTGTCTGTCACTACTGTGTCCATCTGTCAGTCACTGCTGTGTCCATCTGTCCGTTACTGCTGTGTCCATCTGTCTGTCACTGCTGTGTCCATCTGTCTGTCACTGCTGTGTCCATCTGTCTGTTACTGCTGTGTCCATCTGTCCGTTGCTGCTGTGTCCATCTGTCTGTCACTGCTGTGTCTGTCTGTCTGTCACTGCTATGTCCATCTGTCTGTCACTGCTACGTCCATCTGTCTGTCACTGCTGTGTCCATCTGTCTGTCACTGCTGTGTCCATCTGTCTGTCACTGCTGTGTCTATCTGTCTGTCACTGCTGTGTCCATCTGTCCGTTGCTGCTGTGTCCATCTGTCTGTCACTGCTGTGTCCATCTGTCCGTTGCTGCTGTGTCCATCTGTCTGTAACTGCTATGTCCATCTGTCTGTCACTACTGTGTCCATCTGTCAGTCACTGCTGTGTCCATCTGTCCGTTACTGCTGTGTCCATCTGTCTGTCACTGCTGTGTCCATCTGTCTGTCACTGCTATGTCCATCTGTCTGTTACTGCTGTGTCCATCTGTCCGTTGTTGCTGTGTCCATCTGTCCATTACTGCTGTGTCCATCTGTCTGTCACTGCTGATCCATCTGTCTGTCACTGCTGTGTCCATCTGGCCATTTCTCCTTGTGTACATCTGTCTCTCACTGCTTTGTCCATCTGTCTGTCACTGCTATGTCAATCTGTCTGTCACTGCTGTGTCCATCAGTCTGTCACTGCTGTGTCCATCTGTCCATCACTGCTGTGTCCACCTGTCTGTCACTGCTGTGTCCTCTGTCAGTCACTGCTGTGTCCATCTGTCCGTTGCTGCTGTGTCCATCTGTGTGTCACTGCTGTGTCCATTTGTCTGTCACTGCTGTGTCTATCTCTCTGTCACTGCTCTGTCCATCTGTCTGTCACTGCTGTGTCCATCTGTCTGTCACTGCTGTGTCCATGTGTCTGTCACTGCTGTGTCCATCTGTCTGTCACTGCTGTGTCCATCTGTCCGTTGCTGCTGTGTCCATCTCTCTGTCACTGCTCTGTCCATCTGTCTGTCACTGCTTTGTCCATCTGTCTGTCACTGCTGTGTCCATCTGTCTGTCACTGCTGTGTCCATCTGTCTGTCACTGCTGTGTCCATCTGTCTTTCACTGCTGTGTCCATCTGTCTGTCACTGCCGTGATCCATCTGTCTGTCACTGCTGTGTCAATCTGTCTGTCGCTGCTGTGTACATCTGTCTGTCACTGCTGTGTCCATCTGTCCGTTGCTGCTGTGTCCATCTGTCTGTCACTGCTGTGTCCATCTGTCTGTCACTGCTGTGTCTATCTGTCTGTCACTGCTGTCTCCATCTGTCCGTTGCTGCTGTGTCCATCTGTCTGTCACTGCTGTGTCCATCTGTCCGTTGCTGCTGTGTCCACCTGTCTGTCACTGCTGTGTCCATCTGTCTGTCACTGCTGTATCCATCTGTCTGTCACTGCTGTGTCCATCTGTCTGTCACTGCTGTGTCCATCTGTCCGTTGCTGCTGTGTCCATCTGTCTGTCACTGCTGTGTCCATCTGTCTGTCACTGCCGTGCCCATCTGTCTGTCACTGCTGTGTCAATCTGTCTGTCACTGCTGTGTCCATCTGTCTGTCACTGCTATGTCCATCTGTCTGTCACTGCTATGTCCATCTGTCTGTCACTGCTGTGTCCATCTGTCTGTCACTGCTGTGTCCATCTGTCTGTCACTGCTGTGTCCATCTGTCTGTCACTGCTGTGTCCATCTGGCCATTTCTCCTTGTGTCCATCTGTCTCTCACTGCTATGTCCATCTGTCTGTCACTGCTATGTCAATCTGTCTGTCACTGCTGCGTCCATCAGTCTGTCACTGCTGTGTCCATCTGTCCATCACTGCTGTGTCCATCTGTCTGTCACTGCTGTGTCCATCTGTCCGTTGCTGCTGTGTCCATCTGTCTGTCACTGCTGTGTCCATCTGTCAGTCACTGGTATGTCCATCTGTCTGTCACTGCTGTGTCCATCTATCTGTCACTGCTGTGTCCATCTGTCTGTCACTGCTGTGTCCATCTGTCCGTTGCTGCTGTGTCCATCTGTCTGTCACTGCTGTCTCCATCTGTCACTGCTGTGTCCATCTGTCCGTTGCTGCTGTGTCCATCTGTCTGTAACTGCTGTGTCCATCTGTCTGTCACTACTGTGTCCATCTGTCAGTCACTGCTGTGTCCATCTGTCTGTCACTGCTGTGTCTGTCTGTCTGTCACTGCTATGTCCATCTGTCTGTCACTACTGTGTCCATCTGTCAGTCACTGCTGTGTCCATCTGTCCGTTGCTGCTGTGTCCATCTGTCTGTCACTGCTGTGTCTGTCTGTCTGTCACTGCTATGTCCATCTGTCTGTCACTACTGTGTCCATCTGTCTGTCACTGCTGTGTCCATCTGTCTGTCACTGCTGTGTCCATCTGTCTGTCACTGCCATGTCCATCTGTCTGTTACTGCTGTGTCCATCTGTCCGTTGCTGCTGTGTCCATCTGTCTGTCACTGCTGTGTCTGTCTGTCTGTCACTGCTATGTCCATCTGTCTGTCACTGCTGTGTCCATCTGTCTGTCACTGCTGTGTCTGTCTGTCTGTCACTGCTATGTCCATCTGTCTGTCACTACTGTGTCCATCTGTCAGTCACTGCTGTGTCCATCTGTCCGTTACTGCTGTGTCCATCTGTCTGTCACTGCTGTGTCCATCTGTCTGTCACTGCTGTGTCCATCTGTCTGTTACTGCTGTGTCCATCTGTCCGTTGCTGCTGTGTCCATCTGTCTGTCACTGCTGTGTCTGTCTGTCTGTCACTGCTATGTCCATCTGTCTGTCACTGCTACGTCCATCTGTCTGTCACTGCTGTGTCCATCTGTCTGTCACTGCTGTGTCCATCTGTCTGTCACTGCTGTATCCACCTGTCACTGCTGTGTCCATCTGTCTGTCACTGCTGTGTCCATCTGTCTGTCACTGCTGTGTCCATCTGTCTGTCACTGCTGTGTCCATCTGTCTGTCACTGCTGTGTCCATCTGTCACTGCTGTGTCCATCTGTCTGTCACTGCTGTGTCCATCTGTCTGCCACTGCTGTGTCCATCTGTCCATTACTGCTGTATCCATCTGTCCATTACTACTGTGTCCATCTGTCCGTTGCTGCTGTGTCCATCTGTCCATTACTACTGTGTCCATCTGTCCGTTGCTGCTGTGTCCATCTGTCTGTCACTGCTGTGTCTATCTGTCTGTCACTGCTGTGTCCATCTGTCTGTCACTGCTGTGTCCATCTGTCTGTCACTGCTGTGTCCATCTGTCTGTCACTGCTGTGTCCATGTGTATGTCAGTGCTGTGTCCATCTGTCTGTCACTGCTGTGTCCATGTGTCTGTCACTGCTATGTCCATCTGTCTGTCACTGCTGTGTCCATGTGTCTGTCACTGCTGTGTCCATGTGTCTGTCACTGCTGTGTCCATCTGTCTGTCACTTCTGTGTCCATGTGTCTGTCATTGCTCTGTCCATCTGTCTGTCACTGCTGTGTCCATCTGTCTGTCACTGCTGTGTCCATCTTTCTGTCACTGCTGTGTCCATCTGTCTGTCACTGCTGTGTCCATCTTTCTGTCACTGCTGTGTCCATCTGTCTGTCACTGCTGTGTCCATGTGTCTGTCACTGCTGTGACCATCTGTCTGTCACTGCTGTGTCCATCTTTCTGTCACTGCTGTGTCCATCTGTCTGTCACTGCTGTGTCCATGTGTCTGTCACTGCTGTGACCACCTGTCTGTCATTGCTGTGTCCATCTGTCTGTCACTGCTGTGTCCATGTGTCTGTCACTGCTGTGTCCATCTGTCTGTCACTGCTGTGTCCATCTGTCTGTCACTGCTGTGTCCATGTGTCTGTCACTGCTGTGTCCATCTGTCTGTCACTGCTGTGTCCATGTGTCTGTCATTGCTCTGTCCATCTGTCTGTCACTGCTGTGTCCTTCTGTCTGTCACTGCTGTGTCCATCTTTCTGTCACTGCTGTGTCCATCTGTCTGTCACTGCTGTGTCCATCTTTCTGTCACTGCTGTGTCCATCTGTCTGTCACTGCTGTGTCCATGTGTCTGTCACTGCTGTGTCTGTCTGTCTGTCACTGCTATGTCCATCTGTCTGTCACTACTGTGTCCATCTGTCAGTCACTGCTGTGTCCATCTGTCCGTTGCTGCTGTGTCCATCTGTCTGTCACTGCTGTGTCTGTCTGTCTGTCACTGCTATGTCCATCTGTCTGTCACTACTGTGTCCATCTGTCTGTCACTGCTGTGTCCATCTGTCTGTCACTGCTGTGTCCATCTGTCTGTCACTGCTATGTCCATCTGTCTGTTACTGCTGTGTCCATCTGTCCGTTGCTGCTGTGTCCATCTGTCTGTCACTGCTGTGTCTGTCTGTCTGTCACTGCTATGTCCATCTGTCTGTCACTGCTGTGTCCATCTGTCAGTCACTGCTGTGTCCATCTGTCCGTTACTGCTGTGTCCATCTGTCTGTCACTGCTGTGTCCATCTGTCTGTCACTGCTGTGTCCATCTGTCTGTTACTGCTGTGTCCATCTGTCCGTTGCTGCTGTGTCCATCTGTCTGTCACTGCTGTGTCTGTCTGTCTGTCACTGCTGTGTCCATCTGTCTGTCACTGCTACGTCCATCTGTCTGTCACTGCTGTGTCCATCTGTCTGTCACTGCTGTGTCCATCTGTCTGTCACTGCTGTGTCTATCTGTCTGTCACTGCTGTGTCCATCTGTCCGTTGCTGCTGTGTCCATCTGTCTGTCACTGCTGTGTCCATCTGTCCGTCGCTGCTGTGTCCATCTGTCTGTAACTGCTATGTCCATCTGTCTGTCACTACTGTGTCCATCTGTCAGTCACTGCTGTGTCCATCTGTCCGTTACTGCTGTGTCCATCTGTCTGTCACTGCTGTGTCCATCTGTCTGTCACTGCTATGTCCATCTGTCTGTCACTGCTGTGTCTATCTGTCTGTCACTGATGTGTCCATCTGTCTGTCACTGCTGTGTCCATCTGTCTGTCACTGCTGTGTCCATCTGTCTGTCACTGCTGTATCCACCTGTCACTGCTGTGTCCATCTGTCTGTCACTGCTGTGTCCATCTGTGTGTCACTGCTGTGTCCATCTGTCTGTCACTGCTGTCTCCATCTGTCTGTCACTGCTGTCTCCATCTGTCTGTCACTGCTGTGTCCATCTGTCTGTCACTGCTGTGTCCATCTGTCACTGCTGTGTCCATCTGTCTGTCACTGCTGTGTCCATCTGTCTGCCACTGCTGTGTCTATCTGTCCATTACTGCTGTATCCATCTGTCCATTACTACTGTGTCCATCTGTCCGTTGCTGCTGTGTCCATCTGTCCATTACTACTGTGTCCATCTGTCCGTTGCTGCTGTGTCCATCTGTCTGTCACTGCTGTGTCTATCTGTCTGTCACTGCTGTGTCCATCTGTCTGTCACTGCTGTGTCCATGTGTCTGTCACTGCTGTGTCCATCTGTCTGTCACTGCTGTGTCCATGTGTCTGTCACTGCTGTGTCCATGTGTCTGTCACTGCTGTGTCCATCTGTCTGTCACTGCTGTGTCCATGTGTCTGTCACTGCTGTGTCCATCTGTCTGTCACTGCTGTGTCCATCTGTCTGTCACTGCTGTGTCCATCTGTCCGTTGCTGCTGTGTCCATCTGTCTGTCACTGCTGTGTCCATGTGTCTGTCACTGCTGTGTCCATCTGTCTGTCACTGCTGTGTCCATGTGTCTGTCACTGCTGTGTCCATGTGTCTGTCACTGCTGTGTCCATCTGTCTGTCACTGCTGTGTCCATGTGTCTGTCACTGCTGTGTCCATCTGTCTGTCACTGCTGTGTCCATCTGTGTGTCACTGCTGTGTCCATGTGTCTGTCACTGCTGTGTCCATCTCGCTGTCACTGCTGTGTCCATCTGTCTGTCACTGCTGGGTCCATCTGTCTGTCACTGCCGTGTCCATCTGTCTGTCACGCTTTGTCCATCTGTCTGTCACTGCTGTGTGCATCGGCCTGTCACTTGCCGTGTCCATCTGTCTGTCACTGCTGTGTCCATCTCGCTGTCACTGCTGTGTCCATCTGTCTGTCACTGCTGGGTCCATCTGTCTGTCACTGCCGTGTCCATCTGTCTGTCACGCTTTGTCCATCTGTCTGTCACTGCTGTGTGCATCGGCCTGTCACTTGCCGTGTCCATCTGTCTGTCACTGCTGTGTCCATCTGTCTGTCGCTGCTGCGTCCATCTGTCCGTTGCTGCTGTGTCCATCTGTCTGTCACTGCTATGTCCATCTGTCTGCCACTGCTGTGTCTATCTGTCTGTCACTGCTCTGTCCATCTGTCTGCCACTGCTGTGTGCATCGGCCTGTCACTTGCCGTGTCCATCTGTCTGTCACTGCTGTGTCTATCTGTCTGTCACTGATGTGTCCATCTGTCTGTCACTGCTGTGTCCATCTGTCTGTCACTGCTGTGTCCATCTGTCTGTCACTGCTGTATCCATCTGTCACTGCTGTGTCCATCTCTCTGTCACTGCTGTGTCCATCTCTCTGTCACTGCTGTGTCCATCTGTCTGTCACTGCTGTGTCCATCTGTGTGTCACTGCTGTGTCCATCTGTCTGTCACTGCTGTGTCCATCTGTCTGTCACTGCTGTCTCCATCTGTCTGTCACTGCTGTGTCCATCTGTCTGTCACTGCTGTGTCCATCTGTCTGTCACTGCTGTGTCCATCTGTCTGTCACTGCTGTCTCCATCTGTCTGTCACTGCTGTGTCCATCTGTCTGTCACTGCTGTGTCCATCTGTCTGTCACTGCTGTGTCCATCTGTCTGTCACTGCTGTCTCCATCTGTCTGTCACTGCTGTGTTCATCTGTCTGTCACTGCTGTGTCCATCTGTCCGTCACTGCTGTGTCCATCTGTCCGTTGCTGCTGTGTCCATCTGTCTGTCACTGCTGTGTCCATCTGTCTGTCACTGCTGTGTCCATCTGTCTGTCACTGCTACGTCCATCTGTCCGTCACTGCTGTGTCCATCTGTCCGTCACTGCTGTGTCCATCTGTCTGTCACTGCTGTGTCCATCTGTCCGTTTCTGCTGTGTCCATCTGCCTGTCACTGCTGTGTCCATCTGTCTTGTCACTGGTATGTCCATCTGTCTGTCACTGCTGTGTCCATCTGTCTGTCACTGCTGTGTCTATCTGTCTGTCACTGCTGTGTCCATCTGTCCGTTGCTGCTGTGTCCATCTGTCTGTCACTGCTATGTCCATCTGTCGGTTACTGCTGTGTCCATCTGTCCGTTGCTGCTGTGTCCATCTGTCTGTCACTGCTGTGTCTGTCTGTCTGTCACTGCTATGTCCATCTGTCTGTCACTGCTGTGTCCATCTGTCTGTCACTGCTGTGTCCATCTGTCTGTCACTGCTGTGTCTATCTGTCTGTCACTGCTGTGTCCATCTGTCCGTTGCTGCTGTGTCCATCTGTCTGTCACTGCTGTGTCTGTCTGTCTGTCACTGCTATGTCCATCTGTCTGTCACTGCTGTGTCCATCTGTCTGTCACTGCTGTGTCCATCTGTCTGTCACTGCTGTGTCTATCTGTCTGTCACTGCTGTGTCCATCTCTCTGTCACTGCTGTGTCTATCTGTCTGTCACTGCTGTGTCTATCTGTCTGTCACTGCTGTGTCCATCTGTCTGTCACTGCTGTGTCCATCTGTCTGTCACTGCTGTGTCCTTCTGTCCGTTGCTGCTGTGTCCATCTGTCTGTCACTGCTGTCTCCATCTGTCACTGCTGTCTCCATCTGTCCGTTGCTGCTGTGTCCATCTGTCTGTAACTGCTATGTCCATCTGTCTGTCACTACTGTGTCCATCTGTCAGTCACTGCTGTGTCCATCTGTCCGTTACTGCTGTGTCCATCTGTCTGTCACTGCTATGTCCATCTGTCTGTTACTGCTGTGTCCATCTGTCCGTTGTTGCTGTGTCCATCTGTCCATTACTGCTGTGTCCATCTGTCTGTCACTGCTATGTCCATCTGTCTGTCACTGCTGTGTCCATCAGTCTGTCACTGCTGTGTCCATCTGTCTGTCACTGCTGTGTCCATCTGTCTGTCACTGCTGTGTCCATCTGTCTGTCACTGCTGTGTCCATCTGTCTGTCACTGCTGTGTCCATCTGTCTGTCACTGCTGTGTCCATCTGTCTGTCACTGCTGTGTCCATCTGTCTGTCACTGCTGTGTCCATCTGTCTGTCACTGCTGTGCCCATCTGGCCATTTCTCCTTGTGTACATCTGTCTCTCACTGCTTTGTCCATCTATCTGTCACTGCTATGTCAATCTGTCTGTCACTGCTGTGTCCATCAGTCTGTCACTGCTGTGTCCATCTGTCCATCACTGCTGTGTCCACCTGTCCATCACTGCTGTGTCCACCTGTCTGTCACTGCTGTGTCCTCTGTCAGTCACTGCTGTGTCCATCTGTCTGTCACTGCTGTGTCTATCTCTCTGTCACTGCTCTGTCCATCTGTCTGTCACTGCTGTGTCCATCTGTCTGTCACTGCTGTGTCCATCTGTCTTTCACTGCTGTGTCCATCTGTCTGTCACTGCTGTGTCCATCTGTCTGTCACTGCTGTGTCCATCTGTCCGTTGCTGCTGTGTCCATCTGTCTGTCACTGCTGTGTCCATCTGTCTGTCACTGCTGTGTCCATCTGTCTGTCACTGCTGTGTCCATCAGTCTGTCACTGCTGTGTCTATCTGTCTGTCACTGCTGTCTCCATCTGTCCGTTGCTGCTGTGTCCATCTGTCTGTCACTGCTATGTCCATCTGTCCGTTGCTGCTGTGTCCATCTGTCTGTCACTGCTGTGTACATCTGTCTGTCACTGCTGTGTCCATCTGTCCGTTGCTGCAATGTCCATCGTTCTGTCACTGCTGTATCCATCTGTCCGTTACTGCTGTGTCCACCTGTCTGTCACTGCTGTGTCCATCTGTCTGTCACTGCTGTATCCATCTGTCTGTCACTGCTGTGTCCATCTGTCTGTCACTGCTGTGTCCATCTGTCCGTCGCTGCTGTGTCCATCTGTCTGTCACTGCTGTGTCCATCTGTCTGTCACTGCTATGTCCATCTGTCTGTCACTGCTGTGTCCATCTGTCTGTCACTGCTGTGTCCATCTGTCTGTCACTGCTGTGTCCATCTGGCCATTTCTCCTTGTGTCCATCTGTCTCTCACTGCTGTGTCCATCTATCTGTCACTGCTATGTCAATCTGTCTGTCACTGCTGCGTCCATCAGTCTGTCACTGCTGTGTCCATCTGTCCATCACTGCTGTGTCCATCTGTCTGTCACTGCTGTGTCCATCTGTCAGTCACTGCTGTGTCCATCTGTCCGTTGCTGCTGTGTCCATCTGTCTGTCACTGCTGTGTCCATCTGTCTGTCACTGCTACGTCCATCTGTCTGTCACTGCTGTGTCCATCTGTCTGTCACTGCTGTGTCTATCTGTCTGTCACTGCTGTGTCCATCTGTCCGTTGCTGCTGTGTCCATCTGTCTGTCACTGCTGTGTCCATCTGTCCGTTGCTGCTGTGTCCATCTGTCTGTCACTGCTGTCTCCATCTGTCACTGCTGTCTCCATCTGTCCGTTACTGCTGTGTCCATCTGTCTGTAACTGCTATGTCCATCTGTCTGTCACTACTGTGTCCATCTGTCCGTTACTGCTGTGTCCATCTGTCTGTCACTGCTGTGTCCATCTGTCTGTCACTGCTCTGTCCATCTGTCTGTTACTGCTGTGTCCATCTGTCCGTTGCTGCTGTGTCCATCTGTCTGTCACTGCTGTGTCCGTCTGTCTGTCACTGCTATGTCCATCTGTCTGTTACTGCTGTGTCCATCTGTCCGTTGCTGCTGTGTCCATCTGTCTGTTACTGCTGTGTCCATCTGTCCGTTGCTGCTGTGTCCATCTGTCAGTCACTGCTGTGTCCATCTGTCCGTTACTGCTGTGTCCATCTGTCTGTCACTGCTGTGTCCATCTGTCTGTCACTGCTATATCCATCTGTCTGTTACTGCTGTGTCCATCTGTCCGTTGCTGCTGTGTCCATCTGTCTGTCACTGCTGTGTCCGTCTGTCTGTCACTGCTATGTCCATCTGTCTGTCACTGCTGATCCATCTGTCTGTCACTGCTGTGTCCATCTGTCTGTCACTGCTGTGTCCACCTGGCCATTTCTCCTTGTGTCCATCTGTCTCTCACTGCTTTGTCCATCTATCGGTCACTGCTACGTCAATCTGTCTGTCACTGCTGTGTCCATCAGTCTGTCACTGCTGTGTCCATCTGTCCATCACTGCTGTGTCCACCTGTCTGTCACTGCTGTGTCCATCTGTCTGTCACTGCTGTGTCCACCTGTCTGTCACTGCTGTGTCCATTTGTCTGTCACTGCTGTGTCTATCTCTCTGTCACTGCTCTGTCCATCTGTCTGTCACTGCTGTGTCCATCTGTCTGTCACTGCTGTGTCAATCTGTCTGTCACTGCTGTGTCCATCTGTCTGTCACTGCTATGTCCATCTGTCTGTCACTGCTGTTTCCATCTGTCTGTCCCTGCTGTGTCCATCTGTCTGTCACTGCTGTGTCCATCTGTCTGTCCCTGCTGTGTCCATCTGTCTGTCACTGCTGTGTCCATCTGTCTGTCACTGCTGTGTCCATCTGTCTGTCAGTGCTGTGTCCATCTGTCTGTCATTGGCGTGTCCATCTGTCTGTCACTGCTGTGTCCATCTGTCTGTCACTGCTGTGTCCATCTGTCGGTCACTGCTGTGTCCACCTGTCTGTCCCTGCTGTGTCCATCTGTCTGTCACTGCTGTGTCCATCTGTCTGTCCCTGCTGTGTCTATCTGTCTGTCACTGCTGTGTCCATCTGTCCGTTGCTGCTGTGTCCATCTGTCTGTCACTGCTGTGTCCATCTGTCCGTTGCTGCTGTGTCCATCTGGCTGTCACTGCTGTCTCCATCTGTCACTGCTGTGTCCATCTGTCCGTTGCTGCTGTGTCCATCTGTCTGTCACTGCTATGTCCATCTGTCGGTCACTGCTGTGTCCACCTGTCTGTCACTGCTGTGTCCATCTGTCTGTCCCTGCTGTGTCCATCTGTCTGTCACTGCTGTGTCCATCTGTCTGTCCCTGCTGTGTCTGTCTGTCACTGCTGTGCCCATCTGTCTGTCACTGCTGTGCCCATCTGTCAGTCACTGCTGTGTCCATCTGTCCGTTACTGCTGTGTCCATCTGTCTGTCACTGCTGTGTCCATCTGTCTGTCACTGCTGTGTCCATCTGTCTGTCACTGCTGTGTCCATCTGTCTGTCACTGCTGTGTCTGTCTGTCTGTCACTGCTATGTCCATCTGTCTGTCACTACTGTGTCCATCTGTCAGTCACTGCTGTGTCCATCTGTCCGTTGCTGCTGTGTCCATCTGTCTGTCACTGCTGTGTCTGTCTGTCTGTCACTGCTATGTCCATCTGTCTGTCACTACTGTGTCCATCTGTCAGTCACTGCTGTGTCCATCTGTCCGTTGCTGCTGTGTCCATCTGTCTGTCACTACTGTGTCCATCTGTCTGTCACTGCTGTGTCCATCTGTCTGTCACTGCTGTGTCCATCTGTCTGTCACTGCTATGTCCATCTGTCTGTTACTGCTGTGTCCATCTGTCCGTTGCTGCTGTGTCCATCTGTCTGTCACTGCTGTGTCTGTCTGTCTGTCACTGCTATGTTCATCTGTCTGTCACTACTGTGTCCATCTGTCAGTCACTGCTGTGTCCATCTGTCCGTTACTGCTGTGTCCATCTGTCTGTCACTGCTGTGTCCATCTGTCTGTCACTGCTGTGTCCATCTGTCTGTCACTGCTGTGTCCATCTGTCTGTCACTGCTGTGTCCATCTGTCTGTCAGTGCTGTGTCCATCTGTCTGTCATTGGCGTGTCCATCTGTCTGTCACTGCTGTGTCCATCTGTCTGTCACTGCTGTGTCCATCTGTCGGTCACTGCTGTGTCCACCTGTCTGTCACTGCTGTGTCTATCTGTCTGTCCCTGCTGTGTCCATCTGTCTGTCACTGCTGTGTCCATCTGTCTGTCCCTGCTGTGTCTATCTGTCTGTCACTGCTGTGTCCATCTGTCCGTTGCTGCTGTGTCCATCTGTCTGTCACTGCTGTGTCCATCTGTCCGTTGCTGCTGTGTCCATCTGGCTGTCACTGCTGTCTCCATCTGTCACTGCTGTGTCCATCTGTCCGTTGCTGCTGTGTCCATCTGTCTGTCACTGCTATGTCCATCTGTCGGTCACTGCTGTGTCCACCTGTCTGTCACTGCTGTGTCCATCTGTCTGTCCCTGCTGTGTCCATCTGTCTGTCACTGCTGTGTCCATCTGTCTGTCCCTGCTGTGTCTATCTGTCTGTCACTGCTGTGCCCATCTGTCTGTCACTGCTGTGCCCATCTGTCAGTCACTGCTGTGTCCATCTGTCCGTTACTGCTGTGTCCATCTGTCTGTCACTGCTGTGTCCATCTGTCTGTCACTGCTGTGTCCATCTGTCCGTTGCTGCTGTGTCCATCTGTCTGTCACTGCTGTGTCTGTCTGTCTGTCACTGCTATGTCCATCTGTCTGTCACTACTGTGTCCATCTGTCAGTCACTGCTGTGTCCATCTGTCCGTTGCTGCTGTGTCCATCTGTCTGTCACTGCTGTGTCTGTCTGTCTGTCACTGCTATGTCCATCTGCCTGTCACTACTGTGTCCATCTGTCTGTCACTGCTGTGTCCATCTGTCTGTCACTGCTGTGTCCATCTGTCTGTCACTGCTATGTCCATCTGTCTGTTACTGCTGTGTCCATCTGTCCGTTGCTGCTGTGTCCATCTGTCTGTCACTGCTGTGTCTGTCTGTCTGTCACTGCTATGTTCATCTGTCTGTCACTACTGTGTCCATCTGTCAGTCACTGCTGTGTCCATCTGTCCGTTACTGCTGTGTCCATCTGTCTGTCACTGCTGTGTCCATCTGTCTGTCACTGCTGTGTCCATCTGTCTGTTACTGCTGTGTCCATCTGTCCGTTGCTGCTGTGTCCATCTGTCTGTCACTGCTGTGTCTGTCTGTCTGTCACTGCTATGTCCATCTGTCTGTCACTGCTACGTCCATCTGTCTGTCACTGCTGTGTCCATCTGTCTGTCACTGCTGTGTCCATCTGTCTGTCACTGCTGTGTCTATCTGTCTGTCACTGCTGTGTCCATCTGTCCGTTGCTGCTGTGTCCATCTGTCTGTCACTGCTGTGTCCATCTGTCCGTTGCTGCTGTGTCCATCTGTCTGTAACTGCTATGTCCATCTGTCTGTCACTACTGTGTCCATCTGTCAGTCACTGCTGTGTCCATCTGTCCGTTACTGCTGTGTCCATCTGTCTGTCACTGCTGTGTCCATCTGTCTGTCACTGCTATGTCCATCTGTCTGTTACTGCTGTGTCCATCTGTCCGTTGTTGCTGTGTCCATCTGTCCATTACTGCTGTGTCCATCTGTCTGTCACTGCTGATCCATCTGTCTGTCACTGCTGTGTCCATCTGGCCATTTCTCCTTGTGTACATCTGTCTCTCACTGCTTTGTCCATCTGTCTGTCACTGCTATGTCAATCTGTCTGTCACTGCTGTGTCCATCAGTCTGTCACTGCTGTGTCCATCTGTCCATCACTGCTGTGTCCACCTGTCTGTCACTGCTGTGTCCTCTGTCAGTCACTGCTGTGTCCATCTGTCCGTTGCTGCTGTGTCCATCTGTGTGTCACTGCTGTGTCCATTTGTCTGTCACTGCTGTGTCTATCTCTCTGTCACTGCTCTGTCCATCTGTCTGTCACTGCTGTGTCCATCTGTCTGTCACTGCTGTGTCCATCTGTCTTTCACTGCTGTGTCCATCTGTCTGTCACTGCCGTGATCCATCTGTCTGTCACTGCTGTGTCAATCTGTCTGTCGCTGCTGTGTACATCTGTCTGTCACTGCTGTGTCCATCTGTCCGTTGCTGCTGTGTCCATCTGTCTGTCACTGCTGTGTCCATCTGTCTGTCACTGCTGTGTCTATCTGTCTGTCACTGCTGTCTCCATCTGTCCGTTGCTGCTGTGTCCATCTGTCTGTCACTGCTGTGTCCATCTGTCCGTTGCTGCTGTGTCCACCTGTCTGTCACTGCTGTGTCCATCTGTCTGTCACTGCTGTATCCATCTGTCTGTCACTGCTGTGTCCATCTGTCTGTCACTGCTGTGTCCATCTGTCCGTTGCTGCTGTGTCCATCTGTCTGTCACTGCTGTGTCCATCTGTCTGTCACTGCCGTGCCCATCTGTCTGTCACTGCTGTGTCAATCTGTCTGTCACTGCTGTGTCCATCTGTCTGTCACTGCTATGTCCATCTGTCTGTCACTGCTATGTCCATCTGTCTGTCACTGCTGTGTCCATCTGTCTGTCACTGCTGTGTCCATCTGTCTGTCACTGCTGTGTCCATCTGTCTGTCACTGCTGTGTCCATCTGGCCATTTCTCCTTGTGTCCATCTGTCTCTCACTGCTGTGTCCATCTATCTGTCACTGCTATGTCAATCTGTCTGTCACTGCTGCGTCCATCAGTCTGTCACTGCTGTGTCCATCTGTCCATCACTGCTGTGTCCATCTGTCTGTCACTGCTGTGTCCATCTGTCCGTTGCTGCTGTGTCCATCTGTCTGTCACTGCTGTGTCCATCTGTCAGTCACTGGTATGTCCATCTGTCTGTCACTGCTGTGTCCATCTATCTGTCACTGCTGTGTCCATCTGTCTGTCACTGCTGTGTCCATCTGTCTGTCACTGCTGTGTCCATCTGTCCATCACTGCTGTGTCCATCTGTCTGTCACTGCTGTGTCCATCTGTCCGTTGCTGCTGTGTCCATCTGTCTGTCACTGCTGTGTCCATCTGTCAGTCACTGGTATGTCCATCTGTCTGTCACTGCTATGTCCATCTGTCTGTTACTGCTGTGTCCATCTGTCCTTTGTTGCTGTGTCCATCTGTCCATTACTGCTGTGTCCATCTGTCTGTCACTGCTGATCCATCTGTCTGTCACTGCTGTGTCCATCTGGCCATTTCTCCTTGTGTACATCTGTCTCTCACTGCTTTGTCCATCTGTCTGTCACTGCTATGTCAATCTGTCTGTCACTGCTGTGTCCATCAGTCTGTCACTGCTGTGTCCATCTGTCCATCACTGCTGTGTCCACCTGTCTGTCACTGCTGTGTCCTCTGTCAGTCACTGCTGTGTCCATCTGTCCGTTGCTGCTGTGTCCATCTGTGTGTCACTGCTGTGTCCATTTGTCTGTCACTGCTGTGTCTATCTCTCTGTCACTGCTCTGTCCATCTGTCTGTCACTGCTGTGTCCATCTGTCTGTCACTGCTGTGTCCATCTGTCTTTCACTGCTGTGTCCATCTGTCTGTCACTGCCGTGATCCATCTGTCTGTCACTGCTGTGTCAATCTGTCTGTCGCTGCTGTGTACATCTGTCTGTCACTGCTGTGTCCATCTGTCCGTTGCTGCTGTGTCCATCTGTCTGTCACTGCTGTGTCCATCTGTCTGTCACTGCTGTGTCTATCTGTCTGTCACTGCTGTCTCCATCTGTCCGTTGCTGCTGTGTCCATCTGTCTGTCACTGCTGTGTCCATCTGTCCGTTGCTGCTGTGTCCACCTGTCTGTCACTGCTGTGTCCATCTGTCTGTCACTGCTGTATCCATCTGTCTGTCACTGCTGTGTCCATCTGTCTGTCACTGCTGTGTCCATCTGTCCGTTGCTGCTGTGTCCATCTGTCTGTCACTGCTGTGTCCATCTGTCTGTCACTGCCGTGCCCATCTGTCTGTCACTGCTGTGTCAATCTGTCTGTCACTGCTGTGTCCATCTGTCTGTCACTGCTATGTCCATCTGTCTGTCACTGCTATGTCCATCTGTCTGTCACTGCTGTGTCCATCTGTCTGTCACTGCTGTGTCCATCTGTCTGTCACTGCTGTGTCCATCTGTCTGTCACTGCTGTGTCCATCTGGCCATTTCTCCTTGTGTCCATCTGTCTCTCACTGCTGTGTCCATCTATCTGTCACTGCTATGTCAATCTGTCTGTCACTGCTGCGTCCATCAGTCTGTCACTGCTGTGTCCATCTGTCCATCACTGCTGTGTCCATCTGTCTGTCACTGCTGTGTCCATCTGTCCGTTGCTGCTGTGTCCATCTGTCTGTCACTGCTGTGTCCATCTGTCAGTCACTGGTATGTCCATCTGTCTGTCACTGCTGTGTCCATCTATCTGTCACTGCTGTGTCCATCTGTCTGTCACTGCTGTGTCCATCTGTCTGTCACTGCTGTGTCCATCTGTCCATCACTGCTGTGTCCATCTGTCTGTCACTGCTGTGTCCATCTGTCCGTTGCTGCTGTGTCCATCTGTCTGTCACTGCTGTGTCCATCTGTCAGTCACTGGTATGTCCATCTGTCTGTCACTGCTGTGTCCATCTATCTGTCACTGCTGTGTCCATCTGTCCGTTGCTGCTGTGTCCATCTGTCTGTCACTGCTGCGTCCATCTGTCCGTTGCTGCTGTGTCCATCTGTCTGTCACTGCTGTCTCCATCTGTCACTGCTGTGTCCATCTGTCCGTTGCTGCCGTGTCCATCTGTCTGTAACTGCTGTGTCCATCTGTCTGTCACTACTGTGTCCATCTGTCAGTCACTGCTGTGTCCATCTGTCTGTCACTGCTGTGTCTGTCTGTCTGTCACTGCTATGTCCATCTGTCTGTCACTACTGTGTCCATCTGTCAGTCACTGCTGTGTCCATCTGTCCGTTGCTGCTGTGTCCATCTGTCTGTCACTGCTGTGTCTGTCTGTCTGTCACTGCTATGTCCATCTGTCTGTCACTACTGTGTCCATCTGTCTGTCACTGCTGTGTCCATCTGTCTGTCACTGCTGTGTCCATCTGTCTGTCACTGCTATGTCCATCTGTCTGTTACTGCTGTGTCCATCTGTCCGTTGCTGCTGTGTCCATCTGTCTGTCACTGCTGTGTCTGTCTGTCTGTCACTGCTATGTCCATCTGTCTGTCACTGCTGTGTCCATCTGTCTGTCACTGCTGTGTCCATCTGTCTGTCACTGCTGTGTCCATCTGTCTGTCACTGCTGTGTCCATCTGGCCATTTCTCCTTGTGTCCATCTGTCTCTCACTGCTGTGTCCATCTATCTGTCACTGCTATGTCAATCTGTCTGTCACTGCTGCGTCCATCAGTCTGTCACTGCTGTGTCCATCTGTCCATCACTGCTGTGTCCATCTGTCTGTCACTGCTGTGTCCATCTGTCCGTTGCTGCTGTGTCCATCTGTCTGTCACTGCTGTGTCCATCTGTCAGTCACTGGTATGTCCATCTGTCTGTCACTGCTGTGTCCATCTATCTGTCACTGCTGTGTCCATCTGTCTGTCACTGCTGTGTCCATCTGTCTGTCACTGCTGTGTCCATCTGTCCATCACTGCTGTGTCCATCTGTCTGTCACTGCTGTGTCCATCTGTCCGTTGCTGCTGTGTCCATCTGTCTGTCACTGCTGTGTCCATCTGTCAGTCACTGGTATGTCCATCTGTCTGTCACTGCTGTGTCCATCTATCTGTCACTGCTGTGTCCATCTGTCCGTTGCTGCTGTGTCCATCTGTCTGTCACTGCTGCGTCCATCTGTCCGTTGCTGCTGTGTCCATCTGTCTGTCACTGCTGTCTCCATCTGTCACTGCTGTGTCCATCTGTCCGTTGCTGCCGTGTCCATCTGTCTGTAACTGCTGTGTCCATCTGTCTGTCACTACTGTGTCCATCTGTCAGTCACTGCTGTGTCCATCTGTCTGTCACTGCTGTGTCTGTCTGTCTGTCACTGCTATGTCCATCTGTCTGTCACTACTGTGTCCATCTGTCAGTCACTGCTGTGTCCATCTGTCCGTTGCTGCTGTGTCCATCTGTCTGTCACTGCTGTGTCTGTCTGTCTGTCACTGCTATGTCCATCTGTCTGTCACTACTGTGTCCATCTGTCTGTCACTGCTGTGTCCATCTGTCTGTCACTGCTGTGTCCATCTGTCTGTCACTGCTATGTCCATCTGTCTGTTACTGCTGTGTCCATCTGTCCGTTGCTGCTGTGTCCATCTGTCTGTCACTGCTGTGTCTGTCTGTCTGTCACTGCTATGTCCATCTGTCTGTCACTGCTGTGTCCATCTGTCTGTCACTGCTGTGTCTGTCTGTCTGTCACTGCTATGTCCATCTGTCTGTCACTACTGTGTCCATCTGTCAGTCACTGCTGTGTCCATCTGTCTGTCACTGCTGTGTCCATCTGTCTGTCACTGCTATGTCCATCTGTCTGTTACTGCTGTGTCCATCTGTCCGTTGTTGCTGTGTCCATCTGTCCATTACTGCTGTGTCCATCTGTCTGTCACTGCTGTGTCCATCTGGCCATTTCTCCTTGTGTACATCTGTCTCTCACTGCTTTGTCCATCTGTCTGTCACTGCTATGTCAATCTGTCTGTCACTGCTGTGTCCATCAGTCTGTCACTGCTGTGTCCATCTGTCCATCACTGCTGTGTCCACCTGTCTGTCACTGCTGTGTCCTCTGTCAGTCACTGCTGTGTCCATCTGTCCGTTGCTGCTGTGTCCATCTGTGTGTCACTGCTGTGTCCATTTGTCTGTCACTGCTGTGTCTATCTCTCTGTCACTGCTCTGTCCATCTGTCTGTCACTGCTGTGTCCATCTGTCTGTCACTGCTGTGTCCATCTGTCTTTCACTGCTGTGTCCATCTGTCTGTCACTGCCGTGATCCATCTGTCTGTCACTGCTGTGTCAATCTGTCTGTCGCTGCTGTGTACATCTGTCTGTCACTGCTGTGTCCATCTGTCCGTTGCTGCTGTGTCCATCTGTCTGTCACTGCTGTGTCCATCTGTCTGTCACTGCTGTGTCTATCTGTCTGTCACTGCTGTCTCCATCAGTCCGTTGCTGCTGTGTCCATCTGTCTGTCACTGCTGTGTCCATCTGTCCGTTGCTGCTGTGTCCACCTGTCTGTCACTGCTGTGTCCATCTGTCTGTCACTGCTGTATCCATCTGTCTGTCACTGCTGTGTCCATCTGTCTGTCACTGCTGTGTCCATCTGTCCGTTGCTGCTGTGTCCATCTGTCTGTCACTGCTGTGTCCATCTGTCTGTCACTGCCGTGCCCATCTGTCTGTCACTGCTGTGTCAATCTGTCTGTCACTGCTATGTCCATCTGTCTGTCACTGCTATGTCCATCTGTCTGTCACTGCTGTGTCCATCTGTCTGTCACTGCTGTGTCCATCTGTCTGTCACTGCTGTGTCCATCTGTCTGTCACTGCTGTGTCCATCTGGCCATTTCTCCTTGTGTCCATCTGTCTCTCACTGCTGTGTCCATCTATCTGTCACTGCTATGTCAATCTGTCTGTCACTGCTGCGTCCATCAGTCTGTCACTGCTGTGTCCATCTGTCCATCACTGCTGTGTCCATCTGTCTGTCACTGCTGTGTCCATCTGTCCGTTGCTGCTGTGTCCATCTGTCTGTCACTGCTGTGTCCATCTGTCAGTCACTGGTATGTCCATCTGTCTGTCACTGCTGTGTCCATCTATCTGTCACTGCTGTGTCCATCTGTCTGTCACTGCTGTGTCCATCTGTCTGTCACTGCTGTGTCCATCTGTCCATCACTGCTGTGTCCATCTGTCTGTCACTGCTGTGTCCATCTGTCCGTTGCTGCTGTGTCCATCTGTCTGTCACTGCTGTGTCCATCTGTCAGTCACTGGTATGTCCATCTGTCTGTCACTGCTGTGTCCATCTATCTGTCACTGCTGTGTCCATCTGTCTGTCACTGCTGTGTCCATCTGTCTGTCACTGCTGCGTCCATCTGTCCGTTGCTGCTGTGTCCATCTGTCTGTCACTGCTGTGTCCATCTGTCAGTCACTGGTATGTCCATCTGTCTGTCACTGCTGTGTCCATCTATCTGTCACTGCTGTGTCCATCTGTCTGTCACTGCTGTCTCCATCTGTCACTGCTGTGTCCATCTGTCCGTTGCTGCCGTGTCCATCTGTCTGTAACTGCTGTGTCCATCTGTCTGTCACTACTGTGTCCATCTGTCTGTCACTGCTGTGTCCATCTGTCCGTTGCTGCTGTGTCCATCTGTCTGTCACTGCTGCGTCCATCTGTCCGTTGCTGCTGTGTCCATCTGTCTGTCACTGCTGTCTCCATCTGTCACTGCTGTGTCCATCTGTCCGTTGCTGCCGTGTCCATCTGTCTGTAACTGCTGTGTCCATCTGTCTGTCACTACTGTGTCCATCTGTCAGTCACTGCTGTGTCCATCTGTCTGTCACTGCTGTGTCTGTCTGTCTGTCACTGCTATGTCCATCTGTCTGTCACTACTGTGTCCATCTGTCAGTCACTGCTGTGTCCATCTGTCCGTTGCTGCTGTGTCCATCTGTCTGTCACTGCTGTGTCTGTCTGTCTGTCACTGCTATGTCCATCTGTCTGTCACTACTGTGTCCATCTGTCTGTCACTGCTGTGTCCATCTGTCCGTTGCTGCTGTGTCCACCTGTCTGTCACTGCTGTGTCCATCTGTCTGTCACTGCTGTATCCATCTGTCTGTCACTGCTGTGTCCATCTGTCTGTCACTGCTGTGTCCATCTGTCCGTTGCTGCTGTGTCCATCTGTCTGTCACTGCTGTGTCCATCTGTCTGTCACTGCCGTGCCCATCTGTCTGTCACTGCTGTGTCAATCTGTCTGTCACTGCTATGTCCATCTGTCTGTCACTGCTATGTCCATCTGTCTGTCACTGCTGTGTCCATCTGTCTGTCACTGCTGTGTCCATCTGTCTGTCACTGCTGTGTCCATCTGTCTGTCACTGCTGTGTCCATCTGGCCATTTCTCCTTGTGTCCATCTGTCTCTCACTGCTGTGTCCATCTATCTGTCACTGCTATGTCAATCTGTCTGTCACTGCTGCGTCCATCAGTCTGTCACTGCTGTGTCCATCTGTCCATCACTGCTGTGTCCATCTGTCTGTCACTGCTGTGTCCATCTGTCCGTTGCTGCTGTGTCCATCTGTCTGTCACTGCTGTGTCCATCTATCTGTCACTGCTGTGTCCATCTGTCTGTCACTGCTGTGTCCATCTGTCTGTCACTGCTGTGTCCATCTGTCCATCACTGCTGTGTCCATCTGTCTGTCACTGCTGTGTCCATCTGTCCATCACTGCTGTGTCCATCTGTCTGTCACTGCTGTGTCCATCTGTCCGTTGCTGCTGTGTCCATCTGTCTGTCACTGCTGTGTCCATCTGTCAGTCACTGGTATGTCCATCTGTCTGTCACTGCTGTGTCCATCTATCTGTCACTGCTGTGTCCATCTGTCTGTCACTGCTGTGTCCATCTGTCTGTCACTGCTGCGTCCATCTGTCCGTTGCTGCTGTGTCCATCTGTCTGTCACTGCTGTGTCCATCTGTCAGTCACTGGTATGTCCATCTGTCTGTCACTGCTGTGTCCATCTATCTGTCACTGCTGTGTCCATCTGTCTGTCACTGCTGTCTCCATCTGTCACTGCTGTGTCCATCTGTCCGTTGCTGCCGTGTCCATCTGTCTGTAACTGCTGTGTCCATCTGTCTGTCACTACTGTGTCCATCTGTCTGTCACTGCTGTGTCCATCTGTCCGTTGCTGCTGTGTCCATCTGTCTGTCACTGCTGCGTCCATCTGTCCGTTGCTGCTGTGTCCATCTGTCTGTCACTGCTGTCTCCATCTGTCACTGCTGTGTCCATCTGTCCGTTGCTGCCGTGTCCATCTGTCTGTAACTGCTGTGTCCATCTGTCTGTCACTACTGTGTCCATCTGTCAGTCACTGCTGTGTCCATCTGTCTGTCACTGCTGTGTCTGTCTGTCTGTCACTGCTATGTCCATCTGTCTGTCACTACTGTGTCCATCTGTCAGTCACTGCTGTGTCCATCTGTCCGTTGCTGCTGTGTCCATCTGTCTGTCACTGCTGTGTCTGTCTGTCTGTCACTGCTATGTCCATCTGTCTGTCACTACTGTGTCCATCTGTCTGTCACTGCTGTGTCCATCTGTCTGTCACTGCTGTGTCCATCTGTCTGTCACTGCTATGTCCATCTGTCTGTTACTGCTGTGTCCATCTGTCCGTTGCTGCTGTGTCCATCTGTCTGTCACTGCTGTGTCTGTCTGTCTGTCACTGCTATGTCCATCTGTCTGTCACTGCTGTGTCCATCTGTCTGTCACTGCTGTGTCTGTCTGTCTGTCACTGCTATGTCCATCTGTCTGTCACTACTGTGTCCATCTGTCAGTCACTGCTGTGTCCATCTGTCCGTTACTGCTGTGTCCATCTGTCTGTCACTGCTGTGTCCATCTGTCTGTCACTGCTGTGTCCATCTGTCTGTTACTGCTGTGTCCATCTGTCTGTTACTGCTGTGTCCATCTGTCCGTTGCTGCTGTGTCCATCTGTCTGTCACTGCTGTGTCTGTCTGTCTGTCACTGCTATGTCCATCTGTCTGTCACTGCTACGTCCATCTGTCTGTCACTGCTGTGTCCATCTGTCTGTCACTGCTGTGTCCATCTGTCTGTCACTGCTGTATCCACCTGTCACTGCTGTGTCCATCTGTCTGTCACTGCTGTGTCCATCTGTGTGTCACTGCTGTGTCCATCTGTCTGTCACTGCTGTGTCCATCTGTCTGTCACTGCTGTCTCCATCTGTCTGTCACTGCTGTCTCCATCTGTCTGTCACTGCTGTGTCCATCTGTCTGTCACTGCTGTGTCCATCTGTCACTGCTGTGTCCATCTGTCTGTCACTGCTGTGTCCATCTGTCTGCCACTGCTGTGTCCATCTGTCCATTACTGCTGTATCCATCTGTCCATTACTACTGTGTCCATCTGTCCGTTGCTGCTGTGTCCATCTGTCCATTACTACTGTGTCCATCTGTCCGTTGCTGCTGTGTCCATCTGTCTGTCACTGCTGTGTCTATCTGTCTGTCACTGCTGTGTCCATCTGTCTGTCACTGCTGTGTCCATCTGTCTGTCACTGCTGTGTCCATCTGTCTGTCACTGCTGTGTCCATGTGTCTGTCACTGCTGTGTCCATCTGTCTGTCACTGCTGTGTCCATGTGTCTGTCACTGCTATGTCCATCTGTCTGTCTCTGCTGTGTCCATGTGTCTGTCACTGCTGTGTCCATGTGTCTGTCACTGCTGTGTCCATCTGTCTGTCACTGCTGTGTCCATGTGTCTGTCATTGCTCTGTCCATCTGTCTGTCACTGCTGTGTCCATCTGTCTGTCACTGCTGTGTCCATCTTTCTGTCACTGCTGTGTCCATCTGTCTGTCACTGCTGTGTCCATCTTTCTGTCACTGCTGTGTCCATCTGTCTGTCACTGCTGTGTCCATGTGTCTGTCACTGCTGTGACCATCTGTCTGTCACTGCTGTGTCCATCTTTCTGTCACTGCTGTGTCCATCTGTCTGTCACTGCTGTGTCCATGTGTCTGTCACTGCTGTGACCATCTGTCTGTCATTGCTGTGTCCATCTGTCTGTCACTGCTGTGTCCATGTGTCTGTCACTGCTGTGTCCATCTGTCTGTCACTGCTGTGTCCATCTGTCTGTCACTGCTGTGTCCATGTGTCTGTCACTGCTGTGTCCATCTGTCTGTCACTGCTGTGTCCATGTGTCTGTCATTGCTCTGTCCATCTGTCTGTCACTGCTGTGTCCATCTGTCTGTCACTGCTGTGTCCATCTTTCTGTCACTGCTGTGTCCATCTGTCTGTCACTGCTGTGTCCATCTTTCTGTCACTGCTGTGTCCATCTGTCTGTCACTGCTGTGTCCATGTGTCTGTCACTGCTGTGTCCATCTGTCTGTCACTGCTGTGTCCATCTGTCTGTCACTGCTGTGTCCATCTGTCCGTTGCTGCTGTGTCCATCTGTGTGTCACTGCTGTGTCCATGTGTCTGTCACTGCTGTGTCCATCTGTGTGTCACTGCTGTGTCCATGTGTCTGTCACTGCTGTGTCCATCTGTCTGTCACTGCTGTGTCCATCTGTCTGTCACTGCTGTGTCCATCTGTCTGTCACTGCTGTGTCCATCTGTCTGTCACTGCTGTGTCCATCTGTCTGTCACTGCTGTGTCCATCTGTCCATCACTACTGTGTCCATCTGTCTGTCACTGCTGTGTCCATCTGTCCATCACTACTGTGTCCATCTGTCTGTCACTGCTGTGTCCATCTGTCAGTCACTGCTGTGTCCATCTGTCCGTTGCTGCTGTGTCCATCTGTCTGTCACTGCTGTGTCCATCTGTCTGTCACTGCTGTGTCCATCTGTCTGTCACTGCTACGTCCATCTGTCCGTCACTGCTGTGTCCATCTGTCCGTCACTGCTGTGTCCATCTGTCTGTCACTGCTGTGTCCATCTGTCCGTTTCTGCTGTGTCCGTCTGTCTGTCACTGCTATGTCCATCTGTCTGTCACTGCTGTGTCCATCTGTCTGTCACTGCTGTGTCCATCTGTCTGTCACTGCTGTGTCTATCTGTCTGTCACTGCTGTGTCCATCTGTCCGTTGCTGCTGTGTCCATCTGTCTGTCACTGCTGTGTCCATCTGTCCGTTGCTGCTGTGTCCATCTGTCTGTCACTGCTGTCTCCATCTGTCACTGCTGTCTCCATCTGTCCGTTACTGCTGTGTCCATCTGTCTGTAACTGCTATGTCCATCTGTCTGTCACTACTGTGTCCATCTGTCCGTTACTGCTGTGTCCATCTGTCTGTCACTGCTGTGTCCATCTGTCTGTCACTGCTCTGTCCATCTGTCTGTTACTGCTGTGTCCATCTGTCCGTTGCTGCTGTGTCCATCTGTCTGTCACTGCTGTGTCCGTCTGTCTGTCACTGCTATGTCCATCTGTCTGTTACTGCTGTGTCCATCTGTCCGTTGCTGCTGTGTCCATCTGTCTGTTACTGCTGTGTCCATCTGTCCGTTGCTGCTGTGTCCATCTGTCAGTCACTGCTGTGTCCATCTGTCCGTTACTGCTGTGTCCATCTGTCTGTCACTGCTGTGTCCATCTGTCTGTCACTGCTATATCCATCTGTCTGTTACTGCTGTGTCCATCTGTCCGTTGCTGCTGTGTCCATCTGTCTGTCACTGCTGTGTCCGTCTGTCTGTCACTGCTATGTCCATCTGTCTGTCACTGCTGATCCATCTGTCTGTCACTGCTGTGTCCATCTGTCTGTCACTGCTGTGTCCATCTGGCCATTTCTCCTTGTGTCCATCTGTCTCTCACTGCTTTGTCCATCTATCGGTCACTGCTACGTCAATCTGTCTGTCACTGCTGTGTCCATCAGTCTGTCACTGCTGTGTCCATCTGTCCATCACTGCTGTGTCCACCTGTCTGTCACTGCTGTGTCCATCTGTCTGTCACTGCTGTGTCCACCTGTCTGTCACTGCTGTGTCCATTTGTCTGTCACTGCTGTGTCTATCTCTCAGTCACTGCTCTGTCCATCTGTATGTCACTGCTGTGTCCATCTGTCTGTCACTGCTGTGTCAATCTGTCTGTCACTGCTGTGTCCATCTGTCTGTCACTGCTATGTCCATCTGTCTGTCACTGCTGTTTCCATCTGTCTGTCCCTGCTGTGTCCATCTGTCTGTCACTGCTGTGTCCATCTGTCTGTCCCTGCTGTGACCATCTGTTTGTCACTGCTGTGTCCATCTGTCTGTCACTGCTGTGTCCATCTGTCTGTCAGTGCTGTGTCCATCTGTCTGTCACTGCTGTGTCCATCTGTCTGTCACTGCTGTGTCCATCTGTCTGTCACTGCTGTGTCCATCTGTCGGTCACTGCTGTGTCCACCTGTCTGTCACTGCTGTGTCCATCTGTCTGTCCCTGCTGTGTCCATCTGTCTGTCACTGCTGTGTCCATCTGTCTGTCCCTGCTGTGTCTATCTGTCTGTCACTGCTGTGTCCATCTGTCCGTTGCTGCTGTGTCCATCTGTCTGTCACTGCTGTGTCCATCTGTCCGTTGCTGCTGTGTCCATCTGTCTGTCACTGCTGTCTCCATCTGTCACTGCTGTGTCCATCTGTCCGTTGCTGCTGTGTCCATCTGTCTGTCACTGCTGTGTCTGTCTGTCTGTCACTGCTATGTCCATCTGTCTGTCACTACTGTGTCCATCTGTCAGTCACTGCTGTGTCCATCTGTCCGTTACTGCTGTGTCCATCTGCCTGTCACTGCTGTGTCCATCTGTCTGTCACTGCTGTGTCCATCTGTCTGTTACTGCTGTGTCCATCTGTCCGTTGCTGCTGTGTCCATCTGTCTGTCACTGCTGTGTCTGTCTGTCTGTCACTGCTATGTCCATCTGTCTGTCACTGCTACGTCCATCTGTCTGTCACTGCTGTGTCCATCTGTCTGTCACTGCTGTGTCCATCTGTCTGTCACTGCTGTGTCTATCTGTCTGTCACTGCTGTGTCCATCTGTCCGTTGCTGCTGTGTCCATCTGTCTGTCACTGCTGTGTCCATCTGTCCGTTGCTGCTGTGTCCATCTGTCTGTAACTGCTATGTCCATCTGTCTGTCACTACTGTGTCCATCTGTCAGTCACTGCTGTGTCCATCTGTCCGTTACTGCTGTGTCCATCTGTCTGTCACTGCTGTGTCCATCTGTCTGTCACTGCTATGTCCATCTGTCTGTTACTGCTGTGTCCATCTGTCCGTTGTTGCTGTGTCCATCTGTCCATTACTGCTGTGTCCATCTGTCTGTCACTGCTGATCCATCTGTCTGTCACTGCTGTGTCCATCTGGCCATTTCTCCTTGTGTACATCTGTCTCTCACTGCTTTGTCCATCTGTCTGTCACTGCTATGTCAATCTGTCTGTCACTGCTGTGTCCATCAGTCTGTCACTGCTGTGTCCATCTGTCCATCACTGCTGTGTCCACCTGTCTGTCACTGCTGTGTCCTCTGTCAGTCACTGCTGTGTCCATCTGTCCGTTGCTGCTGTGTCCATCTGTGTGTCACTGCTGTGTCCATTTGTCTGTCACTGCTGTGTCTATCTCTCTGTCACTGCTGTGTCCATCTGTCTGTCACTGCTGTGTCCATCTGTCTGTCACTGCTGTGTCCATCTGTCTTTCCCTGCTGTGTCCATCTGTCTGTCACTGCCGTGATCCATCTGTCTGTCACTGCTGTGTCAATCTGTCTGTCGCTGCTGTGTACATCTGTCTGTCACTGCTGTGTCCATCTGTCCGTTGCTGCTGTGTCCATCTGTCTGTCACTGCTGTGTCCATCTGTCTGTCACTGCTGTGTCTATCTGTCTGTCACTGCTGTCTCCATCTGTCCGTTGCTGCTGTGTCCATCTGTCTGTCACTGCTGTGTCCATCTGTCCGTTGCTGCTGTGTCCATCTGTCTGTCACTGCTGTGTACATCTGTCAGTCACTGCTATGTCCATCGTTCTGTCACTGCTGTGTCCATCTGTCAGTCACTGCAGTATCCATCTGTCCGTTACTGCTGTGTCCACCTGTCTGTCACTGCTGTGTCCATCTGTCTGTCACTGCTGTATCCATCTGTCTGTCACTGCTGTGTCCATCTGTCTGTCACTGCTGTGTCCATCTGTCCGTTGCTGCTGTGTCCATCTGTCTGTCACTGCTGTGTCCATCTGTCTGTCACTGCCGTGCCCATCTGTCTGTCACTGCTGTGTCAATCTGTCTGTCACTGCTGTGTCCATCTGTCTGTCACTGCTATGTCCATCTGTCTGTCACTGCTATGTCCATCTGTCTGTCACTGCTGTGACCATCTGTCTGTCACTGCTATGTCCATCTGTCTGTCACTGCTGTGTCCATCTGTCTGTCACTGCTGTGTCCATCTGTCTGTCACTGCTGTGTCCATCTGGCCATTTCTCCTTGTGTCCATCTGTCTCTCACTGCTGTGTCCATCTATCTGTCACTGCTATGTCAATCTGTCTGTCACTGCTGCGTCCATCAGTCTGTCACTGCTGTGTCCATCTGTCCATCACTGCTGTGTCCATCTGTCTGTCACTGCTGTGTCCATCTGTCCGTTGCTGCTGTGTCCATCTGTCTGTCACTGCTGTGTCCATCTGTCTGTCACTGCTGTGTCCATCTGTCTGTCACTGCTACGTCCATCTGTCTGTCACTGCTGTGTCTATCTGTCCGTCACTGCTGTGTCCATCTGTCCGTCACTGCTGTGTCCATCTGTCTGTCACTGCTGTGTCCATCTGTCTGTCACTGCTACGTCCATCTGTCTGTCACTGCTGTGTCCATCTGTCCGTTGCTGCTGTGTCCATCTGTCTGTCACTGCTGTGTCCATCTGTCCGTTGCTGCTGTGTCCATCTGTCTGTCACTGCTGTCTCCATCTGTCACTGCTGTGTCCATCTGTCCGTTGCTGCTGTGTCCATCTGTCTGTAACTGCTGTGTCCATCTGTCTGTCACTACTGTGTCCATCTGTCAGTCACTGCTGTGTCCATCTGTCTGTCACTGCTGTGTCTGTCTGTCTGTCACTGCTATGTCCATCTGTCTGTCACTGCTGTGTCCATCTGTCCGTTGCTGCTGTGTCCATCTGTCTGTCACTGCTGTGTCTGTCTGTCTGTCACTGCTATGTCCATCTGTCTGTCACTACTGTGTCCATCTGTCTGTCACTGCTGTGTCCATCTGTCTGTCACTGCTGTGTCCATCTGTCTGTCACTGCTATGTCCATCTGTCTGTTACTGCTGTGTCCATCTGTCTGTCACTGCTGTGTCTGTCTGTCTGTCACTGCTATGTCCATCTGTCTGTCACTGCTGTGTCCATCTGTCTGTCACTGCTGTGTCTGTCTGTCTGTCACTGCTATGTCCATCTGTCTGTCACTACTGTGTCCATCTGTCAGTCACTGCTGTGTCCATCTGTCCGTTACTGCTGTGTCCATCTGTCTGTCACTGCTGTGTCCATCTGTCTGTCACTGCTGTGTCCATCTGTCTGTTACTGCTGTGTCCATCTGTCCGTTGCTGCTGTGTCCATCTGTCTGTCACTGCTGTGTCTGTCTGTCTGTCACTGCTATGTCCATCTGTCTGTCACTGCTACGTCCATCTGTCTGTCACTGCTGTGTCCATCTGTCTGTCACTGCTGTGTCCATCTGTCTGTCACTGCTGTGTTCATCTGTCCGTTGCTGCTACGTCCATCTGTCTGTCACTGCTGTGTCCATCTGTCTGTCACTGCTGTGTCCATCTGTCTGTCACTGCTGTGTCCATCTGTCTGTCACTGCTATGTCCATCTGTCTGTCACTGCTACGTCCATCTGTCTGTCACTGCTGTGTCCATCTGTCTGTCACTGCTGTGTCCATCTGTCTGTCACTGCTGTGTCCATCTGTCTGTCACTGCTGTGTCCATCTGTCTGTCACTGCTGTGTCCATCTGTCTGTCACTGCTGTGTTCATCTGTCGGTTGCTGCTGTGTCCATCTGTCTGTAACTGCTATGACCATCTGTCTGTCACTGCTCTGTCCATCTGTCCGTTACTGCTGTGTCCATCTGTCTGTCACTGCTGTGTCCATCTGTCTGTCACTGCTATGTCCATCTGTCTATTACTGCTGTGTCCATCTGTCCGTTGTTGCTGTGTCCATCTGTCCAATACTGCTGTGTCCATCTGTCTGTCACTGCTGATCCATCTGTCTGTCACTGCTGTGTCCATCTGGCCATTTCTCCTTGTGTACATCTGTCTCTCACTGCTTTGTCCATCTGTCTGTCACTGCTATGTCAATCTGTCTGTCACTGCTGTGTCCATCAGTCTGTCACTGCTGTGTCCATCTGTCCATCACTGCTGTGTCCACCTGTCTGTCACTGCTGTGTCCATCTGTCAGTCACTGGTATGTCCATCTGTCTGTCACTGCTGTGTCTGTCTGTCTGTCACTGCTATGTCCATCTGTCTGTCACTACTGTGTCCATCTGTCAGTCACTGCTGTGTCTATCTGTCCGTTACTGCTGTGTCCATCTGTCTGTCACTGCTGTGTCCATCTGTCTGTCACTGCTGTGTCCTCTGTCAGTCACTGCTGTGTCCATCAGTCCGTTGCTGCTGTGTCCATCTGTGTGTCACTGCTGTGTCCATTTGTCTGTCACTGCTGTGTCTATCTCTCTGTCACTGCTCTGTCCATCTGTCTGTCACTGCTGTGTCCATCTGTCTGTCACTGCTGTGTCCATCTGTCTTTCACTGCTGTGTCCATCTGTCTGTCACTGCCGTGATCCATCTGTCTGTCGCTGCTGTGTACATCTGTCTGTCGCTGCTGTGTACATCTGTCTGTCACTGCTGTGTCCATCTGTCCGTTGCTGCTGTGTCCATCTGTCTGTCACTGCTGTGTCCATCTGTCTGTCACTGCTGTGTCTATCTGTCTGTCACTGCTGTCTCCATCTGTCCGTTGCTGCTGTGTCCATCTGTCTGTCACTGCTGTGTCCATCTGTCCGTTGCTGCTGTGTCCATCTGTCTGTCACTGCTGTGTACATCTGTCAGTCACTGCTATGTCCATCGTTCTGTCACTGCTGTGTCCATCTGTCAGTCACTGCAGTATCCATCTGTCCGTTACTGCTGTGTCCACCTGTCTGTCACTGCTGTGTCCATCTGTCTGTCACTGCTGTATCCATCTGTCTGTCACTGCTGTGTCCATCTGTCTGTCACTGCTGTGTCCATCTGGCCGTTGCTGCTGTGTCCATCTGTCTGTCACTGCTGTGTCCATCTGTCTGTCACTGCCGTGCCCATCTGTCTGTCACTGCTGTGTCAATCTGTCTGTCACTGCTGTGTCCATCTGTCTGTCACTGCTGTGTCCATCTGTCTGTCACTGCTATGTCCATCTGTCTGTCACTGCTGTGTCCATCTGTCTGTCACTGCTGTGTCCATCTGTCTGTCACTGCTGTGTCCATCTGTCTGTCACTGCTGTGTCCATCTGTCTGTCACTGCT